>NC_083325.1:85653536-85976036 GCF_963455315.2 Globicephala melas | reverse complement strand
AAATGGTTTCTCCCCGGTGGGCAGTACCAGACGCTGGCAGCAAGGCCCAGAGTTGATTCTACCTTGAAATGTTGAAACTTCAAAGGCAGAATGAAATGTTCCATTAAAAGTCAGTTGAAAGAAGAATAAGTTTAGAGGGTAGAAGGGAAAAAAAAACAATCCCTAAAACAATGGTATCATTTTTTTTTAATTAAAATCCAAGCCTGTTCCATTTCATTTATCTTCCAGATTGATAAGGGAAATGTGCTCTAGGAATAATCACCACAAAGTCACCAAGCTAAGCTTCCTACCACCACCCACCATTGAGAAAAAGAGCATGTCTATGGCAACTATGTGAAAACAGTCAGGCTTAGAGTACACAGCTGTGGTTCTCCTCCTAGAAAGACTGCCTCACACTCCCAGATTCAACAGTGAGTCCAATGCATGCGTTTCATGGGACCTTTTTCTTTTTTCCCAGCATTGAATGACGAAGAAGAAAACATGTAGAATAAATAGCCATACACTCACCATCTACGTTCTACAGTCAATCTTTTACTATATTTCCTTTATCTTAAGCCTAACTTCTATCTCTTCCCTAAACATCTCATAATCCAGTTCATTTATTTATTTATGTATTCATTCATTCATTTATTTATTTGGCTGCATTTTAAAGTAAGTTTGGATGAGAACATTTGCTAGTTCAGGCGGCCAGTTGTTTTAATTGTACTTAATGTAATGAAAGCAAAATGAACAAATGGCCATGGTATCTGTAATGAGCGGTGTTCATATGTGTTTCCATAGTTTTATGTCTTGTTCTCATGAGGATTGTTTTTCTATGGAGAACTGAAAACAACAAAACAATTTTCTGTATCACATTCTTAAAATGCTATATATTTTAGTGTAGGAGGTATATCCAACAATTTCTATGGCATATTAGCAATTGGGTGGGATCTGAATTGGATGTTTGTTCCTTGGTCTGTCACCTCTGACATGATTTTCATGTTCTAGGTACTGCATAGCTCAATCCAGTAATATATGTGTAGAATTCTTATGATTAGATT
Organism: Globicephala melas; assembly: GCF_963455315.2. Taxonomy (NCBI): domain Eukaryota; kingdom Metazoa; phylum Chordata; class Mammalia; order Artiodactyla; family Delphinidae; genus Globicephala; species Globicephala melas. The sequence continues at coordinate 85,974,996 of NC_083325.1, read as the reverse complement.
TGATAATAACTGATGTGTGCTGAGTAGTAATACTAGCTAATATTTTTGTAGAACATATGCTTCATATTTGGTGTTAGAAATTTTTCATGGATTATCTCATTTAATCCACAAACAGCTCTATTGCCATTATAGCATCGAGATTTAAAGAGGTTAAATAAACCTACCCAAGGGTTTACAATAAGTACGTGTTCAGCAGAACAGGGATTCACACTTACGTTCATCGCTACAATGCAAGCTCTTAACTACCACACAACACATTATTACTTTATCATGAACTTCATGTCCTCTTTGCTTGCATAGCAAACTTTTGAAAATATCTGTAGGGTTCTTAAAGTGATGTTAATATACAGACAATGCATTAATTATATACAAATAGAAAATATAGATAAGCATAAAGAGATATGAACATTTTTTAATATCTTGGTCTACTTCCTTAGGCTCTTTTCTCACTTGAAAGCATTTTGAAAATAAAATCTACTCTGACAATATTATTTATTGAGACTATGTGATAATAGTAAAGTAGTTAATTAATCGTATTTTTGAACACATGATGGTTAATTTTATATGTCAACTTGACTGGGCTAAAAGATGCCAGAGAGCTGGAAAAAAATATGATTTCTGGATTTGTCTGTGAAGGTGTTTCAGAAAGAGAATAGCATTTGAATCCGTAGACTAAGTAAAGAATGTCACCCTCACAGTACAGATGGGCATCAGCCGATCTGTAATGACCTGAGTAAAATTAAAAGGCACAGAAAGGGCAAATTTGTTCTTTGCTTGAGTCCAGACATTCATTGTCTCCTGCCCTGAGATATCAGCGATCCTGGTTCTTGAGCCTTCTGACTAAGACTTGCCTCTGTTTCTCCAGCTTGCAGACAGCAGATGGTGGGACTTCTTGACATATTCTTCTACTGAATCTGTCTCTCTCTCTCCTATTGGTTCTGTTTTTCTGGGGAACCTTGACTAATACACACATGATGTAGCAGAGTCTAATCTAAGTGTTTTACACTCAAGAGTGTTGACATATTTAATCTTCATGGGAATCCTCTGAAGCAGGTGATAGTATTTCCCCATCGTACAGATGAGGGCCCCAAAGAAGGGAAATATTAGGTAACTTATCCAGCATCACCCAAAGAGTATTGTGTGGACCCAGGATCTTCTCAAACTCTAGAGCTGTTAATTCCAATATGATACAGGATTATAATAAAGTAATCTGGAGTACACAAACTTTGTATTTCTATAATTTAGTTAATTGTTCTTTATTTTTGGCTAGGTTGGCTGTTTCCAGTTCTCAGTATTACAAACATTTGTATACACACATCTCTGTTTTCTTGCCTGACGATTTTCTTTGGTAAATTTATAAGAAGTTGAGTTGGTTGAGTAAATGAAAATCTTTCTGGTTGTCCATATCTGATCCCATACTGACCTTCAGAGAAGCCAGTAGGATTTACCTTCCCACAAGCAAGGTTAAAGAGTGTCCATTTTCTGTTAAGCTTCTCTAACATTGGTTATCATAATTTATTTTTGTCAAATTTGCAAGTGACACATGAGCCTTAATTTGTATTATATTTTAATGTACATTTTCTTGGGAACTAATAAACTTTTGTCACAGTTTGATGGGTACTTTAGAGCTTGTGTTATTTGTACTCCATCACATCATCTGTGCTTTTTCTTGGTATTCATATTACTTGGTATTTATTCGTGAAATCTCATTATTTTAAGATTATTGCCGGTTGTGTATGGTGGTGATGGTGGAGGGGCAGGTTGTATATTCTTTGCCCTTTAACCTTTGAATGATACATTGTGAGAAGCTGATTACCTATAAGCGAAATGTAAACATCTAAGGATCATAAGCTGTGGGTCAGGTTCTAGCTTTGATGCTTTCTGTGTAACTTTGGAGAAGTCACAGCAACGCCTGCCCTGGGTTTCCTCACCAGGAGAAAGGAGTAGCTGATTTCTGCCATCCAGACAGTGCCTTTCAGCTGTGACTCCAGCACACAGAGATTTGAGGCTTTGTGTGGAAGAGTGACAGCCCTTCAGAGCTGGGCATTTCACACTCACCAAATGCTTCCCAAGCCACATCTCCCTCCTTTGTCTGATTCCTTCCCTGGATTATAGTTTCTAAGGGGAAGAAATCATGTCTTGATCACTCCTATCACATTTCCCACTCCCCGCTTTAAGCTCTTAACAGGTAGATCTGAATAAGAACCTGAACCCGTTTCCTTGAATAATACTCAGGTAGCTTCTCCTGCTTAAATAAATGCTCAAAAGAAAACACTTCAAGAAATTGTTTTAACAAATGGATTGATTTTCTCCCTCCCACTTTCTTCATTATTATTAAATTTTGATTTCTGCAATCTGCATCTTTTTTCTCTGGGGTGTTTTAATTAGATAGTAGAATTTAAAAATAGGGTCTCCCATATATTAAGAAAGTTACAGTGGTGTTTATGTGGGACAGATGGTAGACTTCTGATTTGAGAGGATTTTTTTTTTTATTCTGTCATCTGAACTTTGCTTTGGTAATGCTGCAAATTAGCAGCTATTCATTCTTTAATGAACAAGGGTTCATGTAAATTCCAGCTATGAATAGGCAATCAGGATTTCTTTGGGTATAATGGGTTATTTACCAGGCTTCCATTTCAATTTTGAACACTTTGCTTCTTTAAACAGCATCCTATATAATTTTGCAGCCATCTAATTACTTATGTATATATTTACTATATAGATACTGCCTTTGTACCTATATATGCTCCAAATTGTTTCATTAAAATAATCGCAAAATCTCACTCTACCTGAAGTGGATATACAATGATGAGTTCAATGAAGATCAGTTCTGCAAAGCCTTGATGGAATTGCAGGAGATCCTGGGAGCAGATATTTGGAATGGTTTTTAAAGGAAGCCTGGTGCCATGGCTGCAATGAAAAATGGTGGAGCTCAGACACTTGCCCTTTTAGACGTTTCATTTTTTTTCCATTTTCCAAAAGCTTTACTTCGAGAACCATCTTCAGCTGCGGAAAAGATGATCTATTGTATCTCTGGGTTTTTTCTTGTCCATTTTCTGATATGTTTTAGACCCCCAGATTCTGAGGCTTATGAAGACCCAACACTACTGGTCTAGGTTTTGATTCAGAGTCTGCATGGTAGACAGGAGGCCTGAACAATTTAGGATTAAGAACGAGTGTAATGATTTTCTCGCCTCTACCCTTCTCTCTCTCCATCTGACCTTATTTCCTCTGAAGTCAGCAAGGAGGAAACATGACAAAGTCTGCATATGTTCCCCCAGTGATTATGCCCACTGGTACCTCGGGGATGACCCACTGGTTACCCTCTCACTACACTTGCCTAGTAAGCACTCAGCAAGTCACATCACCTGTCTGGATGTTACCTGTCTCCTCTTGAGAATAAATGGGGTTTCAGAAAAGCTTATTTGTCTTTTAGGGACATTAAAGATCTAACCTTTAATGACATCTCTCCTCAGTCTAACCTGAAATAATCTACTTCCAGCACAATCACTCCATTTATGCATTTTCAACGTGTTTATAAATATTATATACAGTTTGATAGATACGATTTGGAAATCATTCTCAAAGCTGAAATTTGCATCTTGTGTCATAACTGTGACTCAGCATATTCACCTGTGAAACTGCACAGAGTCCATGAGAGCCCAGATGAGTGCCAGCTCCTCCTGTGACGTCCCCAGCTGCCGACGGTACTCTCAGGACACCAGAAAATGCACAGTGAAAGCTCTCATACAAAAGCCATGGTCCTGAAATTCTCCCAAGGCAAAGGTCACTGACTTTGCACCCTCTGGCCTCATAATGTAATCTCCAGGGTGACACAAAGCATCCAAAAGCCTTCTATTTTTAACAGGATTGATAGCATGGCAGCAACCTTAGCTCCTTTACATAAATCTATATATTTGCTGTAAAATATGACAAAATGACAGGCCGGCTTAACCAGTGCTTATGTCAATCCACTCTCCGCTCCCTCCACTCAAGGCTCTCTTTGTATCTGCAAAATTATCAGAGATTTCCGTGGCCACTGAGAAGAAGGGGCTCAATGCCCTCCTTCCTCCCTGACGGCAGCCCCATCACAACCCTGCTGCTGCCCCTCCTCACAGGGCACGGCGGGGTCAAAACAGGAAGGTCTAACGTTGGCTCATTTCGCACATTCCAGGTGAGTGGAGAAGGCTTCCTTTTTTTACATCACCCTGATTTTGTTCTCCTATTGGTGTTTTGAGGCATGGGCACCCAGATGACTCAGCCATCGCTGTATCTGTCAAGGAACATCCAGGGCATCTCTGAGTGCTGCACAATGACCCAGCCTCCTCCACCTACCCACCTTCCCCTCCCAGCAGTGCTCGCAGAAGGGCCCTGGTCTTTAGCTGTACTGGAAAAGCAACAGGCTGCTCAACCCTCTGGGGCAGAGGCTGTGTAACCTGCATCCCACTGCTGCTTGTGTTCCTGAAGTGCAAATCTAAACACATCGTCTTCTTACTGGAAAGGTAAGAGCCTTCCTACCAGACCCTGGAAAGACCCCTGGACTCTGAGGCTCATTACTCAAAGCCTTAGGAGAGATCCAGGTCTGTGCCACCAGGCCGCACTGCCCTCCCTGCTGGCATCCAGGCCCTGGCAGCGCTCCCCTGCTACCCCTTGCACGATGGATGGCGTGTCTCCTCTGCTCTGCATCACCCTTCCCTGGGCTAATGTTTTCTTCTTTCTGGAAGCATCGAAACCTTACTTTTCCCCCAAGTGCTGTCTAGGTCTCCAGACTTCCCTCCTCCTCTGTGCTCAGTCGGTGCCCAGCTAGCCTCTGCAGTGGCCTGCAGATGGGAATTAGCTGACACTGACCAGATGACCCCACTGGACTGATAGCAGCCTTGTGGTGAGCCCTGAGCTTTTGGTGCATTTCTTACAAGTCACGGGTATGCATCAGTGCTAGTTTTCCATGATCCATTTGCGGGGTGGGGCTAGAAGCTTTTTAAGGGGCCCCTGGCACCTCCAGTCCTTGCAGCAACACAGATCCTCCAGCCTGTGCCCACCAGTGCATTGAAGCCACCCACAGCTGGGCCTGATGCCCGATCCAGGCTCAGTTCCTCAGCCTCTCTGATGTCATGTCTCACCACTCAGGGCCCCTGCTGACCTGACAGCCCAGCCAGGGAGAAAGGAAGGGCGGGGGCGGTGACCTGAGGCCGACTCCCCATAGAAGCCAGCCAGGGGGCCTAGAGGTCTCTGAGGCTCCAGGGGGCCCTCCCCACTAGCTTGGATTAGTCAACTAGGTAAATATTACTGCTAGGCCTGTCTGGGAAGAAATAACACACAACATGTTCTGCAAATGGAAAAGCTGGTCCCGCCAGTGACGAGGATCCAGGTGGGTCCCTGCCCTGCACTCCATCAGGGTAGGTCATTAAGATGCTAAAGGCACTGCAGCCAATCAGCTCCCATGGCGACAGCTCTGCAGCCTTCATGAATAATCCATGTAGCACCTGGAGGCATGAAATTTTCATAGGCAGCCTCAGTCTGGAGCTGTGAGTGGTGGGGAAGCGAGAGTCCCAGGCACGCCTGGTCTGGGAGGGGCCCATGACAATGAGGAGGAGGCCCTCACACAGCCCCTGGGCAGCACAGGCCACATCCCGGAGGCCAACATGGACTTCTGACACTCGGCAGAGGGCCAGGAGCTACTATGACTGGAGCACTTCAGTCTCTGTGTTATAAGTAAGAAGCAAAAAATGGAATTCATTTTCTAAGAACAGATCTGAGTCTGGTTCTCTAACAGGGAGAGAGGCCCCTCCCCTGCTGCCCCTAAGCACCGGTGGCCCCTCACTCACAGCCACCAGGATTCTGAACCTGCTCCTCTTAGGTGTTAGAAGAGCTTGGGCAGCAACACCAAAACCCACTCCCTGACTGAGCTGCTTCTTTGCCCTTTCCTTGTTTAACTTCTCTGAACCTCTCTTTTGCCTTTTATAAAGTAGATAGCAGCTACCTACCCACTAAGATGTGAGAATTAAATGGAATCTAATAAAATGACTGAAATGGCACATTTTTTAAACATTAGATCTCCTTTATCTCCCCCATTTGTGACTCACAAAGTCGGCCCTGCTCACCAATGAAGCTCACCTCTGTCCTCCAAGAGGAAATTCTTTTCTTAATCAGAATTTTACTCCAGACCCAGACTGTTTATTGAGCAATCAGGTGTGAAAGGCTTTTAGGTGATTTAAAAGTAGGAGGTGGTTGTTTCCAAGAGAGTTAACATACAAGCCTCTCATAAGTTGGAGTCTATTTATCACATTAATGAGTATTGTTATTTAAGTGCTTTGAGCTTTTATCTTCAGGTGTTGATTTAAATCACTGCTAGTCTCTCTAATTTACTCCATTATTCCAATAATCCTCCTTTGCTTTAAAGATTCGTTTGTTTTCTTCTTTGTTCCATTTGACTTGTATTTTGATATTTCGTGACTCATATCCTTTGTTTACCTACTTCAGATTTTATAAACACAAGTCATTCAGTAGACAGGAGGCGTCAACTCATTTCCAAAGGAACTTTGGTTCTTCCTAGGAGATCTCCCTTGACCCTTTTCTCTTTTAATGACTAGGGTGCTATTTCAGAAATATTAAACTGAGGCACAAAATTATTTACAACATGTTAGTTTCATAAGAAATACTACCGTTTAAAATACCAAGTTCAGGAATTGTACCAAGTACAATTATTAACAGGAAAACTGCCTGCATGTGGGTAGGGGCCTGGGGTAGCAGTGGGCACCCAAATGGAGGCATTCTGCCTTGAAGAAACCCAAGGCTGCATTCTTGGTTCATTGCTACCTACAGCGCTTTCCCTCTTTCTTCAGGAACTCCTTCCCAGATTTAGGAAGATAACGATTGTCTTGTAAGAGCTCACTAGGCTGCTTCTCCCACCCCTGCAGGTAGGACTGTCCTTGGCTTTGCACCTTGCTAGGTCAGCCTCCTGGATAGCCCCCCAACTTCAGCAGGCCTAACTGCTTCAGGGCCCTCAGTGAGCAGTTTATTCAAGGCAGGGTTTCCTGCCCTGTCCTTCCCCAACCTCCCCTGAGGTCAGCACATGTGGCCAGGAGCTGATCTGGATTCAGGCAGGATGCTAACCTCTGTTCTCTAGGGTCCACTGTGGCTGTCAGGGTCTTGACAATCTGAGGTGACACAGTTGGGTCTCTAGAGCATGGGGAAATCTGCTGATGGCGGTGATGCTCTGTGCTGTATCCTTTCAGGAGCTACAGGGCCAGGTGGACCAACATTGACAGGGGACCTTAGATCAGGCCTGTGTCCCCATGGACTTTTATGGGAGATGGGGCTGTGGGTAGTCATAGTCACATTCTTAATTATGAAGAATCTATGGGCTTAATTCAAGGAAAAGCAAACTACCCACAGAGTTTCTGCAGTCCAGGAAGAAAGATAATGTGTTTTTTTTTAGGTAAAAAAAATAAGTTTTTTTTTTTTTAATTGAAAACATATTTGGTATCCAAATGAGTTGAAAACTTACATGCAAAAACCTGGACGTGAAGGTTTATAGCAGCTTCATTTATAATGCTCAAAACTTGGAAGCAACCAAGATGCCCTTTAATAGATTAACAAATAAATAAACAATGGTCCATCCAGGCAATGGAATATTATTCAGCAATAAAAAATAAGTGAGCTATTAAGTCGAAAAAAGATGTAGATAAACGTAGAAGTGTATTGTCAAGGGAGAGAAGCCAGTCTGAAAAAGGCTGGCTGACATTCTGGAAAAGGCAAAACTACGGAGACAGTAAAAACGTCAGTGGTTTCCAGGAGTTTAGACATGGGGGAGGAGAAGAGAGGAATGAAGAAAGGGAACACAGGAGATTTTTAGAGAAATGAAACACTTTTATATGATACTGTAATGGTGGATACATGACATTATGTATTTGGCAAAACCTATAAATTGCACAACACAAAGAATGAACCCTAATGTAAACTATGAACTTTAGTTAATAATAATTGGTTTATCAGTTGTAAAAAATGTATCATACCAATGGAAGATGATAGTTGGGGAAACTATGTAAGTGTGGTTGGTGGGGGAGTGAAGAGAGAGTATATGGGAACTCCCTGCCTAATTTTTCTATAAAACTAAAGCTACTCTAAGAAATAAGGTCTATTAATTTAAATTAAAAATACATATTTGGACACCTTGAGTCAACCTCAGTGCAAACCAGAGAACAAATTATTAGAAACACATAAAACATCCACAAGGAGTTAGAAATCTTCAACTCTTTACTTGGTTTTAGCATAGACAACTTTCAAATGGACAAAACCAAGATAAATCTCAACATTTTGAACAAGCTGAGTTGATGACTGACTTTACAAGACAGTTTCAGTCTTTATAAGATGCATCAGAACACATTGAATTTCAAGTAGCTGCCATAGAAATATTCCTCAAAATCCATCAGACCAACGAAGGACAATGTCAGCCAGCACTAAAAGAAGCTTTAGAGGATGATTTCTGTGCTCTGGAAAGTCTGAACCTGGTTTCACAAGAAGCTGAAGGGTTGGAAAGAGGAGTGAATGTTGTTACCATACTGAAAAATAATGAATCTAAAGAGAGACTGAGTCCTTGGATGGATACCTGCAAAAGAAAGTGCGAGTTTGGGCTGCTGTTCTTGGAAAAGACAACATGCATAGTGGGAACTTGGAAGTAGCTATAATCAATGGTCCTGAAAATGGAGACATCCTAGAAGATGAATCAAAGTAATTTCAAATAAACTGATTGATGCAGCTAAATTAAAAATCTATTTTAAAACTTTTGAAGAAGAAAGAAACCAAATGTATACTAAGCTAACTGAAGAAGATGAAATAACCAATGCACTTAAAGATCCCATGAAAAGTCTCCAAATTGAGAAAGCTTCATTGTAGTTAAAAAACCCAGAAAAGTAGAGGCAACCACTCCACTGGAAACTTCAAATCTTCACAGAAGTGCATCAAGAAGAAAAAATGAATTTTCACCAAATATCCAATTTAGGAAGAATTTATGCTGTAAAGATAAAGGAGTTTTCCAGAGCAGATAGAATAGCAGTGTATGCAAAGATCTGGATATCCACAAAATATATGCCAAAATTCACTCAGAAATACTTGAAAACATCAGTGGCTATTGTCAAAGGCAGCTTACGTCCCAGGAAAGAAAAATTTATGATAATAGGTTGGGAGTTCTACTGACTGAGAGACATCTGGTATCTTATGGTAGCTAAAGAAATGCATCAAACAAGGTAATATTGAAGGAGAATTAAAAAGTTTTAAGTAGTATCCATATACTTGATATTATAAATCAGGTGTTTGGCAGAAACCTGAGAGACCACCCAGGAATCCTCAGGTTGACCAGATTCCAGAGAAGGAGAAGCCTCACTCTCTGTGATAGGTCCAGACCCAGTGTCCTGCTCCCAGGGTGGACCTGCTCCCAGTGTGGACGAGACACCACCCCCCAACAACTTCCATCAGGTCAACCCCATCCTGATGCATCAACTCCTCCACAAGGTCAAAAGAGAGCTTGTTCTGGTGCTCCTGGTGATGGATGGGGGTTGTGTCCTTCTTTCAGTTAAGACTGCCCACCTGAACAGGGTGCTGTTGCCCCAGGCTCTGGTCCCCCACCTTATCCCCTAGTCAGATGTTCCAGAGAGCTCCAGGGAGCAGCCCCTGACAGAATAACCCCAGCCCAGTGCTGCCAGCCCTGCCCCAGCATGAATGGCCCCCAGTGACCATTCGACAGCATCTGATTCCTGCCCTGTTCAGAGAGGCTAAAGAGTCGGGCACTCACTCCTTCCTCACCCTGTTCATCCGTCTGTCAGTATCCAGTGGGGTGGCAATGCTTCCAGCTTGAGTCCTTTGGAAAAAGATGGAAAATGGTCTTCACCTGAGAAGCTATTAAATGTCCATTAAAGCTCTAGCTGTACTAAATGAAAAATAAAAAAATCCACGCCCCCTATTCCAGAAAGCAGAGCGAGGGCTAACGCCTCTGGGTATGCCTCTACTGAGGAACTGCCTTGTCTCAGCACACCTTCCCTTGGTCAGATGAAATGTCTCCAAACCCTGAAAATAGGTGAGTCACCTTCAATTTGATCCCATGTTCCAAAGAACCTACTTTTGAAGATTGAAATCCAAGGTGAAGCACTTTTTTCCTCTATTAAATAAATTTGATTTTTTTCTTTCAGTTTTATTGCTATTAAGTGATTATACAATGGCACAAATGGAAACTTGACAGGATTATAGTTATTAGTGTTTTTTAACTACAGATTATTTAAATGTGACTCATAAGTTCTTTTTTTCATTTATTTAGTCTATTTTCAGGTAGCATAATTATAGTATTTGTATTGTTGTTAACAGTCCACAGGATAATCTGGAAACACAGCAAATTTTTATTTTACTTTTCTTATAAAATAATTTTGATTTTTTTTCTGTTTAATTTTATCGCTATTATTTAAACGATTATACAATACCTCAAACAGACTTGATAAGATTGTAATTTGAGCTGTGTTTTTATAAATGCTCATTTTGTAAATGTATTAGTAAAATGAAGTTTCATCTCATTTTATCTCCAGAGACTGTACATGTACCATTGTTGTAATTGCTATTTAACAATATCTCTATTGATCTAGAAAATAGCAATATTTTCCTTCTCTTAAAGTAGTTTAAAATTTTCTCTCATTTGGTTTCACTGTAGACAAGCAATTACATAATTACTCAGATGAAAACTCGATAGAATTATAATTCTTATGATAGTGTTTTATATTTTTTCTTGTTTAGCATGAAGTTTGTGAGTAAATTATTTTCTTTTTCCAATCTCATGCTAGCGTGGAGATAGCATTTCAGTTGTTGCTGTTTACAATCCTCCGAACATTGGCAGTAGTAAAAATATGACATGAGTGTTTCACAATTATAGAGATTTGAAACTTAAAGATTATTTCTTCATACCAAGGTCTACATCTTCTCTGGTTATAAGGATAGTACACTTAACTTCATAAATTTATGTTTTAAAAAATAATTTGGGAAACACTTTGTATGTCTAAATATCTTTTACTTCAATATTCATCATGTACTTTAGCTTTTACAGATTTTGGGAAGCTGCCTGCTTTGCCTATGTAATCCACCTCTGGGAAAGAATTAGCCACTTGCAGTGGGAGTTTTCCCGGAGAGGTAACCTAGTGTCCCAAACTTGTTTTCCTACAGCACTTTTCTCTGTCCCTATAACATTGATCCACATCTCCCAGGACCAGCGTTTCACTGAGCACACTTAAGGAAAAGAGTTGTAGGTATGATGGAGTCATTGGGGTGTTTAACAGGGAATCTGAACTTGATTTAACTTTGAAGCCACAAATGGCCCCACTCTCCTTGAGCTAATCTCCATGGGGTTTTCTGCTGAGGGGGAACATTAACCTTCACTGAAAAAGTCTGTAATTGGACCCTGAACTCACTCAGGTGAGTTAATTGACTCACTTCAGTGAGGCCACCACCCTTCAGTAAGGCCAGCTCAAGTATTTTAAAACTTTCCTCTTTTAAGCTTTGTATTAGATATACCCCTACCACTAGAAGGTTAGAATATTCTGAATATAAGTACATATTTACCTTTACCAATGAGTTTGATATTTTTGTGTTTTCATGTTACTAATTAGCATCCTTTTGTTTTAGTTTGAAAAACTGCTGTTAACATTTCTTGTAAGGCCTGTCCAGTGGTGATGAACTTAAGCTTTTGTCTATCTGGAAAACACTATCTCTCCTTTAATTCTGGAGGACAACTTTGCTGGGTACAGTATTCTTGTTTGGCGGGTTTTTATTTTCCCTTTCTTTCAACACTTTTAATAAATCATTCTACTCCCTTCTGGCCTGCAAAGTTTTTGCTGAAAAATCCACTGAGTCTTATTTTTTTTGTTGTTGTTGTTTGGTTGGTTTGTTTTTGTTTTTAACATAAGTTTATTCTCCCTTGTTTCTTTTAAGCTTCTCTCCTTGTCTTTAACTTTAATGACAATTTAATCATAATCACCTCAGTGTAGGTCTCTTTAGATTTATCTTTTTTGGTACTTTTTAGGCTTCCTGGATCTTGATGTCCGTCTCTTTCCCCATGTTAGAAAAGTTTTCATCCATTATTTCTCTGAATTAACGTTCTGCCCCTTTCATACTATTATAAAATTCCACTTTCTGATTGGTTGTTGCTGGTGTATAGAAACACAGTTGATATATTTTTTTTTTAATATTAACCTTGTATAATATGAGCTTTCAAAATTTGATCATTAGTTCTATAGATTTTTGCAGATTCCATAGCTTTTTCTATCTAAACAATCACATTGTCTGTGAGTAAATAGAGTTTACCCTCCTTCTATCTAACTTTATATTATTGATATATTTTTCTTACCTTTTGAAGCTGACCAGGACCTCTTGTATAATGGTGTGTGGAATGTATGGAAGAGAAAATACTTGCATTGTTCCAGGCGTAAGGGAATCGTTTCAATAATTACATAAAGTATGATGTTAGCTATAGGTTTTTTGCAAAACTCCTTTATCACACTGAGGAATTTCCTCTCTATTCTTTGTTTTCTAAGACTTCTTTTTTAATAATGAATGAATGTTGAATTACATATTTTTATCTAACTGTTGAGATAATCATATTTTTTTCCTTTATGGAGAATTGCATTGATTTACAAATATGAAACCAACATTGATTCCTATAATAAATAATTTTGTCTAAGATGTGTTATCTTTTTACTCTATTACTGGATTTTATTTGCTCTTTTTAAAGGATTTGTTTGTGTATTTTCATAAAAATCATTGAGCTCTAGTTTTCCTTTAAATCTTTTGACAGATTTTGGTTCTGAGTTATAATGTTTTCTTAAAACACATAAAAGGTGCTGCATCTTTTGTATCAGAATTTATTCTTATTTCTTCCTTAACTGTTTGAAAGAATTTACTATAGAAACCATCTAGGTATTGAGTTTTTGAGTGCCTTGAATTGTTCTAATTTTGAGTTATATTTCTGTAATGGATAAAAGAGTATTCATATTTTTAGTTACTTCTTTTGTAAGTTTTAATAAATCATGTTTTTAAGAAATTTGTTTTCCTACCTTTTTAGATTAATGTTATATAATTGTTTATAACATTCCCTTGTTATCCTTTAAACCCTGTAGAATCTTTAGTGCTATCTTCTACTTATTTTTCTGAGGTTAATTTATGTTTTCTCTTTCTTTTAAATCTTGATTGAACTCTACTATTTTATTAATCTTTTCATGAAACAAACTCATGACTCTCTGCAGCCTAGTCATTTGCCTCCTTTACACCAAGAAACCCATAAAGACTTCTGTCCCACCCTAAAAGTGTCTCTTCCACTCCAATTTCCTTCTCATCACATTCCAGCCCCAGACTCTGCCTTGTAAGTTCATTAAAGACATTCTGTTCTGCTTGGGCTCCTCCTCCTTATGCCATGATCAGATGCGTACTTCCAGGCAAAAGGCCAGTGTACATTTAGGGCTCACCTTAAAGATCACATCCCTGTGCTGCTTGTTACCGAAAATCTGAAAACAGTTGCCTCATATATATTTTTCCCAGTTTTATAGTTGTTCACCGTGGGTGTAAGAGTTACTTCATGGTGGCTGGAGATAGAAGTGCCTTTTTCATAACTGTGGGTAGTTTGTTTGCAGTTATGGCTGTCTTTTATTATTTGTAGACATTCCATACATAAATATTTTATATTCTCTATGTTATGATTTCAACACCTGTAATCTCTGTGATCTAAAACTACTATGTGCTTATTATCAATTATTGTTTCTAGTTCCTTTGTGTGTTTGGGGATCTCTAATTATAACTTAATATTGATGGAGTGGAATCTCCAGAAATCCAAAGAGCTTAAGTTGAAAATATCTTCTTCCAAAAATAAATGTTTGTACCAGAATGTACTGCTCACCTGGTTCACTTTAACCTACTTCTAGGGTCCCAAACTCAATGTAAGAATCACAAATTCGGCATGTCTATCTACTGGCTCAATATTCTGGTAAAAACCTAAGTTCTGATACTGGTATTTGTCTTCAGCATACCTTGTTCCCCATTTTGCTCCATGCTTCTCCTTAAAGAGGGTCTAAATTTACCCTAGGTTCATTTTTTTCCCAGGGGGATGGGAAACCATTGGAATTATTCCTTTTTTCCTTCAAGCCCAATAATCTATTTAAAAGCATGTTTGATAAAAGGTTCAGTTGTTTTATAGTTGGAGGACACATCATAGCTCATCCACCATAACACGGCCAGAGACAAAAAAAAAAAGTCTTTACAGGCTAGTCCTCAGCCAATGCAAGAACAATTATCATGAGACACAAACTTTGGGTAACTTGCTCATATTCATATTGCTAGAAAGTACTGTGGTTTGATTAAGATAATCTGATTCCTGATCCTATGATTTAATGACTACATTGGGAGGCTCTGTGTAGACATCATGTTCTGTTAATATCTATTGAGTTAACAAACAAAATGATGGATGAATGGATGCATGTTTGCATATATACATATATGTCATCATTGAAATAACCATGAGTGCACATAGAAAGAGATCAGTTCTTTTTAATAAACTCCTCCACAAGTCACAGGATTAGCAAAGTTGGCAAAATACCATTTTCCATTTCACCTGGAAGCATGCTTAATTTTGTGACTACTGGATACAGTTCTAGATCAGGAAAGTTATAACAAAATAAGTATGCCCTTGACACTGAACAGACCGTGAAGTCAAGCTGTGGTGCTGATGCAGGGGTATGCCGTCATTGCATAGTTTATGTTATGAACACATGCCCAATTACTCTTCCATTATATTTTCTACTCAATTTACTTTCCTTACATTCTCGCCATCCCCTTTTATAAGTGCCCCTCTGTGTCTCCTCATTACCTTTGCATACATGAAACACTCCCTTCTTTGGTATGTGGTTTCCATTTTGTGGTATCTTCCGACTCTGGTGAGAGTCAAGGCAAAGATAGCAGGGTGACAAGTGTATAAAATCACCGCCGAGAGTTTAATAGTTTAAGGTGTCCTGTCAGCAAATGTGTCAGAAGTAAAAGGAAAGAGTGTCCATGGAAAGTGTAGTATGACAGCCTCCGTGGCACTCAGTAGGGCACACGGGAAAGAGGCAACAGGGAGGGGTGGTGGCCTAGAGCAGGGGGGACCTGGATACTTGCCCCCTCTCAGGTGTCAACCACATATGTGTAATTGGGTAAGCAGCTTCTCTCTCTTTAGGAACTCGGTTTAAAAATTAGAAGAGTAGGAGCCCTATGGTTCTATAAACATTAATCATTTCTTCTCCTCACAGAAATCATTTTTGAAATAATTTTTTTTTCTACAAAACAAATACCATTATTAAGTAAATTATTCTGTGCTATTTTTTTGTCTTTTCAAGTGTTAGTGTTGCTACAGTAAATTAATATAATTATGTCAAAACTGCTTAAATTCTCATGTCATTTTTGCATCAGTGCTAAGAGCTCAATAACCCAAATAGGAACTGTGTAAATTCCAGCTTTAAATACTCTTTTTTTTTTTTGCGGTATGCGGGCCTCTCACTGCTGTGGCCTCCCCCGTTGCGGAGCACAGGCTCCGGACGCGCAGGCTCAGCGGCCATGGCCCACGGGCCCAACTGCTCTGCGGCATGTGGGATCCTCCCAGACCAGGGCACGAACCCATGTCCCCAGAATTGGCAGGTGGACTCTCAACCACTGCGCCACCAGGGAAGCCCTAAATACTCCATTTTTATGACTAAGTATAACCCAGCATCCTCAGCAGCTGTTGCATCTCTATCCATTGTACAGTTTTCAAAGTGCTTTCATGAGCATTCACTAAAGTTTTTGTGTTTTTCTTTGTTTTTTTTAATAATCCCTTTCTAATTTAAGTGAAGTCCATATTATTGCCATGGTTCAAGTCTTTTTAATAAAGTGCCTTACTGAAAGTATCATTCTTAGCTAAGTGACAAACCTAAAACTAGAAACCAGATGTCTCATTGAGAATTAGGAAGAAACAATGTTTCTAAATCCTACTTATTGAATCTCTACTAAGTACCAGGCTCTGTACTAAGGGTTTTCAGGCTTTATTCAATTTATTACTAAAAATAGCAAGGTAAGTGATATTATTGCAATATTATAGGTGAAGAAATTGAAGTTTAGAAAGGTTAACTAGCTGGTCCAATGGCAGAGCAAGAATTTGAAGCCAAATGGTTTTGACTATAAAACCCATTCTCCTTCCATTTTGTCAAGCTGTCTCTAATCCAACAGTACTTCCATTGATTAAATACCTTCTCTTGTGTCAGGTTTTATCTTCTTCTTTGCCAGGCACTTTAACGTGCAAATAGGAATCTCATTTAACCCCAGGGAAATACTGTGCAAATTGCTTTTTTATAATAATTTACAGATAGGAAAACTGCAGCTCCATGAGGAAGGGACAGTTTCCCAAAAATCACATGACTGTTATGTAGCAAAATTCAGATACTACAACTGAGTAGTGAACCTATAAGGCTGCATCACACATTTTCTAGTTTTGTCTATTCATTAATGTGATCCGCTTATTCTATTGTCAGAGTCCTTAGCATGAGGATAATTTCATACAGCATAGTGGTGAATTCATCATAGATGTTCAGTAAGATGTTCAGTCTAATGATTGAAAATACATGGGACCGAGAAATCCCTTTCCAAAAATATTCAAGAAAAGGATAGTGTACAAGATATCTCCTGCCTTACAGACACTTGCTGTGCAACCCCAGGAGGCTGACCACATGGCCACCATAAATCAGCCCTCTTGCAGCCCCTGGCTTTGCTTTGTTCAGCCCAGGTCCAACCTGCTCTTTCCTTTTGCAACTGCCATGAGCATGAATTTTGAGTTAGACACACCTCATTCTCTTGCCTAAGATCAATGTTTATGGGCCAACCATGTGCTAGGCAGCATGCTGGTTCCATTGCTGTGAAATCAGTAAATCATAGTCCCTGCTCTCCATAAGTGTGAGATCAAGCCCAGCACTGTCCAATGGAACTGGAAAGCAAACCATACATACAATTTTAAATGTACATACTAGTACCTACAATAAAAATTAAAAAGCATGTCCAATAATCTTAACAGTGCATTTTATGAAACCCAACAGATCCCAAATATCCCTTCAATGTGATATCAATATGAAAGTTATCAGAGATATTTTGGCTCATTTTTTCATACAAAGTCTTTACAATGCGATGTGTATTTTACACTTACAGCACATCTCCATTTGAATCATCCACACTGAAGTGCTCCATGTGGTTTATGGCCACCATATGGGAGAGCCCAGGTGTAGTAGGAGAGGAAAAATGTACAAGCAAATAAGTATAATAATGTCACCTTGTGCTGAGATAATGTGTGTCTCTGTGCTGTGCACCAGCTCTTATTCAGCGGGCAAAGAAGAGTACAGTATCAGCATAAAGGGGAACTTCCTTTGACCGTATACAATTAATATTTGTAGTGAGGCAGGGGGTGGGGGACAAACTTACAATTAGAGGGAAAGCGCTAGCAATATAAGAAGACTGAGAAACATGCTCAAAATTCTCTAGAACTGTCTTCATTTGGAACAAGCAGCATGTGGTTGGCTGGCTTCAAACCCTGCTCTACTTTCCATGTTGTTAAGCTCTCTAGTAAAGCCATAAACACATTCTACAAATTGTTTAAAAAAGATCATTGATGGAGAAGACTACTCGCAGAGTCAGAGTTTAATTTTGCTGAAATTGGGCTGTGTTAGGAATGAACATGTTTAAGGACTTACATCTCAAGAGAAATCAGAATTGAATATGGCCCACTGACCATACGACACAGTGAAAATCCCAGTGGAGACGTAACTGTGTGTGTGTCTTTACTAAGATTGCTGGAGTTGCTTCTTAACATTATTTATCTATTTATTCGTTTATTTTTAGCACTTTGGTGTGAAGTTTCATGGGTGCTGAGTGACGGTACACCAGCAGCAACATAAACCCTGTTATTTTTACTGTATAGTTTCACATAACAAGAACATCTTCAGTAAAGCCAACTGTACTAGAGCAGAAACACCTGCCTTTCAAGCATAATGGTAGAAAATGCACTCAGACAGGAGGACGCAGTTCAGCTAAACTTGACCTGGGGTCAAATTCTAGCTCTACTGATTTCTACCTAAGTGGTGTGGACACATTTCCTCACCGTCTTGAGCCTCAGTTTTCTCATCTGTAAACATTTTCCTTGCAGGATAGTGCTTCCTTTACTGAATAACAGTGAGAACTAAATAAATGTCTGTGGGGCTCGTGACCCTATGTAAATACTTTAGAAATGTGAGTTCTCCTCTGAGCCTTACAGGAGAACAGGACACATAACACCTCTGTCACTCACCCGCCACATGGGCAGAAGCCATGCCTTATGAATCTTCTTGTAGAAACTTTAGTTCAACAAGAAAGTTAGGTCTAGTCTATAGCTTTGTGGAGCCTGAATATACTCTCCTCTGACATGTAGCTTCACACACTCAATTGGGTTTGACTCTCTGTGAGTACGTCAGAAAACAAAAACAAAAAAAACAAAAACCCCACAACATCTCTAGATGGATTGCACACTGGTGGCCTGTAGAAATATGTTTTAATAACCCTCATGTGTTGACTTAGAATGGAAGGACACAGTAACAGATACTGTTGTTCTTCTGCAAATAGCACATGCTGGGCACTCAGGGAGATCCTGTTTTTTTGGTTTTTTTTTTCATTTCGATGAGTCAAATTTCTTTATAATTAACTTCAATTTCTAATTCATCCCCAGTAAATCAGCAGCTCAAAACTCAAAACAGTGATGGAGAAAAGCATACAAGGTGACCAACAACAGGTACATCAGTGCTCCCTGCCCTTGTTCAAGGTGAAGACACTCAAATGGCTCTAGCCTTACCTCTAGAGAACAGGGCACTCTCTGAAGGGACCTCTGAAGCAGGAGAGCCTCGGAAACCACAGGGACATTCTGCTGGCCAGAGACCAAGAAGGCTACCCCATAGAACACTCTTTGTTGTACCACTTTTATTCAGCTACAGGTCTATAGCCTATTGGGGGTGACCCTTAGACATCGCCAACACAAATACAACACGATTGGAAAAGCAAGGGTCCCCTTGGGACTTTCCTGGTAGTCCAGTGGGTAAGACTCCACACTTCCAACTTAGGGGGCCCGGGTTTGATCCCTGGTTGAGGAGCTAGATCCTACATGCATGCGGCAACTGAGAAGTCTGCATGCCATAACTAAAGATCATGTGTGCCTCAATTAAGATCTGGTGCAGCCAAAATAAATACATTAAAAAAAAAAAAAAAGAGAGCAAGGGTCTCCTCACCATCTTTTTTCCATCAGGTTCTCTTCTGGAGGCCTATTTTGAACATCTTGCCTGTCTGAGTTCAGACTTAGTCATCGTCTTCTACTGTAATCATCCCTGATGTGGCTGGGAGGTGTTTATAATATTCGCCTTCTCACTCTTGAAAGCTTTAGGAAGCTCCCAAGGGTAGCTTGTTTCTGGGCTGGGAGAGGTGCGTGCTCTTGCCCACACGCCCTTGCTCTGAGCTCCACTGGCACCAGCAGTTGACAGGTTAGCTGCTCGGGGGCCCAAGGAGCAGGGGACACAGAGAGCTCTCTGGGTTCCAGCCCTTTGTTGCATGTATGGCAGACTCTGTCAGAACCTCCTGGTTCCTGGCTCATGGAGGACAAAAAACTACAAAACATCAACTTAACCTTCGCTGTCGCTAGAAGGGTCTCCTTGACTAACTATGCAGAAGAGACAGGGCTCCTCTTCCCTGTGACAGATGCTGCACGGTGGCCCCTCTGCTGCCACCCCAGTGGCCTCTGCTGG
Organism: Globicephala melas; assembly: GCF_963455315.2. Taxonomy (NCBI): domain Eukaryota; kingdom Metazoa; phylum Chordata; class Mammalia; order Artiodactyla; family Delphinidae; genus Globicephala; species Globicephala melas. Next base: position 85,955,161 of record NC_083325.1, on the reverse strand, counting down.
AGGCTCCACACTCCCAGTGACACCCAGATGGGGTGTTGACAGGCCACCTTTCCAGGCTTTCTCCTGACATAGCCTCGCTGCGATTCTTAAAGTGCTCTGAGAAGTTTGAGCTTGCCTTTTGTCTGCAGACACTCTAAGCCCCTCATTTAATTAGTTTATTTAAATTCTGAACTTCCCTAGGTTATCCAAAGAGGTAGAAATGACAGTGGAAAATTAATCCAACCAAAGAGGTAAACGTAGGGTAAGGTTGAGTTTCTCTATTGGAGTATTAATGTTCACAAAACCCGCATTCCAATTATCCATAAAATGATTTTAATTTTTTAAAGTTTATGTCAGGTTTGGTATTCAAAGCAGAAAATGGTTCTGTGAAAGAAAAAAAAAATGTAACACAGCTATAGAAATTAGTATAGGCCCCTAGGCCCAGGGTCTTTCAAAGAAATTAGGCCAGACTAAAACAAACTCGAGCTAAGAAAGGTAAGAGATAAAAACAGCTTTGAATATGCCTCCCTGCCAGCCAGCACAATAAAAATTCCTGCTAAGAGTCACTGCCAGCAGATGCCACCTTGTTTTGTCTTGGTTGTTTGGTTTATATTTTCTTGTTTCTCTGCTACAGTTACCTGTAGCATTTTTTTTTTTAAGTTTTCAGTAAACTTGTTAAAAAGAAAACCCTCTGGGAACTGGCAGCGGTAGGGGGAGACACATATTCTGAGAGTTGATCTTCCTCCCACTTTAATTCTCAGACCTCCTATGTCACTGGCATGGAATGATTTCACATGTGAACTCAGAAACATGTGGATGTCATTTGATGCTTCTGAGCTGCCTGGCCTGCCCTGGTCACTCCCTGCACCCAGAAGTCTCTCCCTCCTCTGCACAGGCCTTAGAGACACCTAGAGGGATGGGATAGGGAGGGTGGGAGGGAGGGAGACACAAGAGGGAAGAGATATGGGAACATATGTATATGTATAACTGATTCACTTTGCTATAAAGCAGAAACTAACACACCATTGTAAAGCAATTATACTCCAATAAAGATGTAAAAAAAAAAAGAGAGACACTGATCAGACTCACAAATATTATGCCCAACCTCGACGTTGCAAGAGTTTATATGTTTTACTTTACTAAGCCTGGAGAAGCTGGATACTAATGCCCTGTCAGGTGTAGCTCCCAGCATTTACAAATATCTTTCACATCTCATTGCATAGTCTAATTCTGAGAGGTAGGTAAGAGCAGAACATTCCACCAAATTGTATGGCTTAAATAATGCCCACATGATTTTCTCCCACATTTATGATGAGGACACAGGGCTGAGAGAGGCTCCTCATCTCTGCCCCAGCTGGTGTCAGCTGGGCAGCTGGAAGGCCTACCAACTCCCATGCCCTTGACTATGCTCCCCAGGCAGGGGTGCACCCTCCACAGCTTTGAAGAGCAGCGGGAGTGATAGGCAGCCATCCTGGCCAATGCCATCCACTGGGGTAGCGTTAATATGCCCATTTCATTGATAAGGAAAACCAGATGTAGTGCAGGGGAGGACTGCTCCAGCGCCTCAGGGTTAAGAAGGATTAGCCCTCAGACCTGTTTGCTTCAGAGACTTCCGTCCTTTTCTTTCATTCCCCTTGTTTGCTTTTGTTGGTGTTGAAGCTGGCAGTAGCCCAGCCAGGATGTAAACTATGGCTACTCTGACACTGAACCCAAATGCAGACTCAAGATCTAGACATTTTTCTTTATATTGCTATTACAGGAGGTAGAGGGATTGATCAAAAGCCTAATAGTTCTGTTTTTTATCATGTCCCCTCTGTCTTGTACCCCTTCCTGCAGAGGCTGTGTCCCCCCCAGCACAGCACACAGATCTAGTCCTGGACTCGCCACACGGCTCCACCCATTTTGTGGCTCTCTGGCTCTACAGTTTGGGGTAGGTGGGTTGCTTATCGCCTAAGCCTTAGTTCTTTTATAGATGGAAAGGGACAACCGTAAGGTCCCATATGTCTGTGGGGCATGGGGAACCTCCCTGGGGGTGCCCAGGTGAGCCCTCAGGGAGGCTGTACTCCAGCACAGGGGCTTCTAGATTCAGCACATGCCTGCACCTTGACCTGTTGAAGCAGGAGGGACACCTGCCTTCAAGACACCATTCAAGCCAAGACCATGAGGACATCAGCAGTGATCTTAATGAGTGAGAGAGGAAGTCTGTTGACAATCTGGGAGCATGCAAGCTAGCTAGATTCTTGTGGGGCTTGTAAGAGAGAGGAGCTCCCCTACCAAAATGGAGACTGACTGCCCCACCTGCCACGTGGGTTGTGGGTGCATAGTCAGGTTCGATTTAATTGAAAAGAAACATAGCAGTGCATCCTTTCCTTTAGAATTATGTTTTGCAATAAGAATCATGCAGCAGACACAGAGGGTTATGAATAATATGAACAGGTTTGAAGACTGAAAGGAAAGAGCCATGGGGGTGGGGATGGGGGGAGGGAAAAAGACCAAAGGAGGCTGAAAGAGACAGAGAGAGTATATTATTTCACTAAGGCTGCCATAATGAAGTATGACAGACTGGGTGGCTTAACCAATAGAAGTTTATTTTCTGACAGTACTGGGGGCTGGAAGTCTGAGATCAAGCTGTTGGCAGGGTTGATTTCTCCTGAGGCCTCTATCCTTGACATGTGGATGGCTGTCTCCCTGTGTCCTCACAACTTTTGTGCATGTCTGTGTCCTAACCTCCTCCTCTTATAAGGACACAGTCAGGTTGGATTGGAACAAACTCTGATGACCTCATTTTAACTTAATTACCTCTTTAAAGGCCTTATTTCCAAATCAGGTCAAATTCTGAGGTACTGGGGGTCAGGCCTACAACATAGGAATTTTGTGGGAACACTATGAAATCCGTAACAGGAAGAGTGAGAGAGGTTTACTGCCCAAAGAGGTGCTTATCTGTGTGCCTTGGGGTGAGGGTGAATGATTGATGGGGTCTCAGGAAAGGCAGGGAGATGGGGATTCCAAACACAGGGTTACAGATTAGTCATACACAGGGTTGAACTCTACAAGCTTTAAGATTTTTACCCTGGAATCTAATTCTGTGACACTTATTAGTCTCTACTTGGGCCTCAACAGAGTCTCACACAGGTTTTCAAAATGAGGGCATCAGAGACAGAAAAGGAAGGAGGAAGTTCAGTCATCGTCCTGCCACACCCCTGACGGTCCCTTTCAAGATCTGGGTGGACACTTCAGGGTGAAGCTGGGAAAGGAGGACCCCGTGAGAATCCACTGAAACTTGCTCTGAAAACACTGTGGTTCCTGCTTCAGACTCTGTCTGGGTTCCTGTGGTGCCCCATCCCCAACCACTTCCTCATTCCATCCCATAAATTCTGCAGAGACAACTCTTGCTAGGACTTCAGCTCCCTCAAGCCCTGGCTCCATCTTCCCTGGGGTGTTCTGCTCAGCCCAGGGAAGAGGAGAGATGCACACTGTCTGTCGAGCACCGTGCTTTGGTGTTTCTTCTTCCTAAGTCCTTACAATATCCCTTCCAGGTAAGCATACTTATCATCTCAATTTAGAGATGGGAAACCAGCTCCCAGCATAACATAGAATAAGGACAGAGGTGAGGTTCCGATAGCCTGCATCTGACACCAAAGCACAGACCAAAGCTCCTCTGTGCTTGGCCAAGACCAGGGAAGGGCTGCGTAGGTGGGATTCCTGCAGTGATTTCCCTCCATGCACTGATTTCAAAGCTTGATTAAGGACTCACTTTCTAATTATACACAGTTTAAGTCTTTTCTCCTCAGTGAGATAATGAATTGAAGCAGGTACCCCCATGATTGCGTATTTTTCTTGAATTCTATCCTTGCCCTTGTTGCTGGCCACAGTATGGTACTCAATAGATGATTATTCATTAGGTGGTCACTCAGGATTCTAAATGGCTTTCTTTGGGATGTGAAAAGTATTTTTGCTAACCTTGAGGCATAAAATGTAAAAAGTCAAGTATCTGTGAAAGAGAAACCAAAAGAACTGTTATTATCTCTGCTTTGCCACATGCACGGCTAAAGCACTGAGTGGTCAGGTGGCTACCACATTGACCCAACAGCCAACAGATGTCGCTTCCTTGTCTGCCTCATCACTATCAGCCATATAGCTAAGTTTATGAGGCTAATTATAACTCAGAGTACTTGAAGAAATTATTTACAAAGTGTTAATTCTCTTGGGAGAATTTACGGAGAGCACTGTCATTGATCCATGCCTTTGTCATAGTCAACATTATTTATCCAGAACTATTCCTTCCTCTTCTGTGCTTAACTGCTTAGTAAATGTATCTTTCATCTTTCTCTACCTCAGTTTTCTCATCTGTGAAGTGGGACTCATTATACTTCCGTCACAGAGTAATAGCACTTACTTCGCACAGTCGTTGTGAGAATCAGGAAAGAGACAAGCTGGTGGAGTAGAGGGCCTGAGCTCACTCACCCCTTCTCACGAGAGCACCAAAATCACAACTAACTGCTGAACAACCTTTGACAGTTGTGAGAATTAAATGAACAACAGTTTGAAAATAATTCAGCACAGTACCCAGAATATTGTAGATGTGGACCAAATGTTTGCCCTAAGTACTCATTCTGTGTTTAACTTAAAGCCCCTTGATAAGCGTTAGCTTAGTAACAATTCATTTTTGAAGGGAAGTTAAGAGTTATTACTTTTTACACCTCTTTACATTCATTTTGATTTTTTTTTTACCATTAGCATCTATACTGTTTTTTTATAGCCATTTAACAGGAAGAAATGACCTTTTATAGCTCATTAAAAGATGAAAATGAACAGAAAGTTAATAATGTCAGGTTGAGATACACATGTTGTGTATCACATAGGTTTCCTCACTAGCTAAAGGAGTGGATTTCAAAATAAAAGGCACATTCCCCCAGCTGTAATGCTGGAAGGAAATAATAGGGTTTCTATACATATTTACTTTCCTCTAACATGTTAAAAAATAAACTGAGTTGTACTGATAGTTCATGTACAGATCAACAAATATAGGTTAAAAAGGAAGAATGAGTAAATTTATATATTAGCAAAGGAGACATGTTCTTTTTTTTCTTTTTTCACTAATTGAAGTGCAGGATTGGAAATGTCTGGAAGCTATAGATTTAAGTGATGGGCACCAGTGTTGTGGCTGGGATTCAAAGTGGCACAGATGCAGCTGAGTATTTAGGCCAGGGCACTGTGGATCCTGAATACTGCCTTCCAGAGGGAGAGAGCTGTGTCCCCCAAGGTAGGTGCAAGGTCTGATATATTGCATGAACTCAATAAACGTCAGCTGTTATTTTATTCTGATTAACGAGGCCCTATGCTGAGTGCTCTACAATATCACTTTTAATTAACCCTCATGATAGTCATCCAAAATGATGCCATATTCTCCTATTTCAGGCACAGACACCACGGTCCAGGGACAGTACGTGATTCGCCCAGTCAGGCAGCCTATTCTTTCTTGAATTGAATCTGCAACTTGTGTGTCAGCAACACAGGCCCAGTTCTTCCGGATTTTGTCCTCACCTAAATGGAGCCAGATGGGAAAGTGACTGCTGTCCAGTGAATTGAGGAGTTTGGTGAGAGGGACAAAGGCCTTCTCTCTCACTCAGTGGGCTACCTGGGAAAGTTCCAAATCTCTGACCTTCACAGGGCTGATTTTAGGATTCAACAAAACACCACGTATGATGGGATTTGGTAACTGACCACGATAGCAGTCCTGATGTGGAAGAAAGAAAACACAGGTTTCAGAGCCACGGACCTGGGTTGGGACCCAGCTCTCTGCCCTCTTTATTTGGAAATTTGAGTCTTTCTTGCTTTCGGTGGCACTAAGGAATGATAATATCTAGCCCTTAGGAACTTTAAGATAATCCAAGATAATGTAAGTTCTATATGCACAGATCTATGAAAAAAAATGAAATAGCTGCTACTCTATTTTATGTTTTTTTTGAAAGGAAGAAATGTTTGCACCCCAGCTAGAACTGAATCATGGAAAACAAGTCAGTTGTCTTACAAAAGCCAGAAACCATATCCCAGACAGAAAGGACCATAACTCCTATCCCTTGTCCCTTCTTTAATGCCTTCTATTCAAATCATAGACCCAAAGGGGACCTTGGGGACCCAAGCCTTTTCTCATTTCTTAGTTACAGGAAATGAGGTCAGAGGGTTTATATTTCTTGCCCAGAGTCACAAAGCAAGTTCACATCAGTGTCAGGACTCAACCCAGATCCCAGGACTCTTCCTCCAGAAGCCTCTCCTTTCTTCCTCCTCACTCCCTCTCATCTGCCTCCTCCTGACACTGGCTTTACTCACCTGGCATTTTCCCCCATCCACCCCTCCTGAGACTCCAAACATTCAATGAGTCCATGCAAAAGGTGGTCCATATAATGATGCTGTACGGCTTTGTGTCAGTCCTGTGCTCGTGGCTCCTGTGGGCACCTCTGGACCACTGTCTTCATCCTTTCCTCACATCCATCTCCTCTGTGTCTGCTGGGATAATTTGTCTGGAGCTCTTGGGGACTGAACTGTATCCCCAAACCATTCCATGCACGGTGTGGTGCCGGCTACTTGGGAGCCTTTCAATACTTGAGTGGTTCCAGATGTGCACAAATGACCCCAAGCACACACGGTTCACACATGCACACATACACATGTGCGCTCACACATGCACACACACCTACACTCATACAGGTCAAAAACTGCACACATGATAGACAGAGAGCACACAGACAAACTGGCACACGTGCACACACACACAGAGATTACACGGCACACACATACATGCAGGTGCACACACTCAGCTCACAGTGCACACACAGGCACATGTGCATACGCACACACAGTGCTTCCAAGCTGTGTCATCGATTTTGCAGCCTAGCCCTGAGTGAGTGATTGGATGAACCAGAAAGCATGTGGGCTCTGTCTCATCTGAAGACAACCTATGAGACACAATTTCCCTGTGATGGTGAAACCGTCTGGCATCTGCAGACTTCGAAACCATTTACAGATATTATAAAACCAGCTCTGATTGTGTCATGATGATTGCTGACATTTAGTGTCTGTCAGCCCGGGGGAAAAAAAGGATGAGAAAAGAAATGAAAAAGGCTTTGCCCCCCGCTAGGATCTCTCCAGCTGGTGAAGCTGAGGCCCTGGCGTCAGGAAAGGCTCTCCATCTTGTCAGTCCTGATGCTTCAGTAAATCCTTCCCGAGGCCAAGCACCCTTCTGACCGCTAGGTGCCCATTTCCCCTCCTCGCCCCGGTTCCTGCACACCTCACACCTGACACTTTTGACTGATGAACTGGAAAGGTACCTGGGAACAAAGGCTGTTACATAAAATCCAAGGCAGCATATTTATATTTCATTAGCATTTCTTTTCTCTCTGAGGCTGACTGGCAGCTGAGTCGAGATAGTGGCAAAGTTGATTTTAATTATTTTTTTTTCAACCTGCATCGCTTCCCTCACTGCCTTTTCCTGCTGTAAATCAGTCAGAATGTTTTCCTTCATTATTACCATAAGCGCTCAGCAGTCTCTAATTACTCTAAAGAATTTATCTTTTATTTCTAAAGCTGAGATTTTCAAGAGAGAAGGAGAAAGAGGGAGAGAGCCATAATTAACCATGCAGCTGTTGGTGGTCCGCCCAACTCTAGAACTGCACGGTCCCCGCCTGTTTGCTGGGCTGTTTGGGGGGACTGAATGCAGCCGTGATATGACAGTCTTCAAAGCAGGGAGAGCAATGTGTACCACTCCCAATACCTTAGAGAGGCTCCTCGGAATCCACTTTTACTTTCAAGATGATTAAAGAGCAGACTGGGAAGGCATGGCACACACGTGCTAAGTGTGAAGCCCTGCATCCTGGGATCCCAGGGAGGGAGTTGTCCCAGGCTGTAGGAGCACGGTCTAGGGCACACCCCCAGGCAGGCACTCTCCGTCACCTGGGCTTGCAGCCTGCAGATGCAGCTAAGCACATTTCCTGCCAGGAAAAATCAGGGAACACCCATCATGGATTTCTCTGCTGGGCAGACAGCATGACTGGGTTGTTTCCCGGGAAAAAGTTCTTCCCTCTTCCTGAGAGTACAGAGTAGAGAAGAGGATAGAGACCATTTCAGATGAGTGACAAAAAATATAGAACCTCGCCACCCTGGAGGCATATACCCTTGTCATTAGATATATCTTCTTTCAGGGGATTGCATTAGCTTCCTGGTACTATGACTTACAAGGGAAGGGTAGCAGAACGCAAACTGAGGGTTTTCATGATAATCGGTCTTTTCTATATTTCCCCAGAATTGAATCTGCCTCTGGCTGTCTCTGAATTTTATTGGGTTGATGAGTCTCAAACTGATTATTCCTTGGAAATAAGGAACTAAACAGAAATGAAGATAGAACACAGAGCATCTATCTAATAGGAATATTACCTATAGCCAGGATCCAGAGGATGTTTATGCTTATGTTCTCTTTTGGGTGACATTCTCATCTGGGCAGCTGGGGTCTGTGTGTAAATGGAAGAGAGGAGGAAAACTGAAGTTAAGCCATGGGACCATTCCAGACCAGCTGTGCTATAAAGCCGTTCAACATCGATGGCCCTCTTACAGCCTAAGTAGGAGCCTTGCTTCTGATGGGGGAGACCACCTGCACTAATGAGCCCATGATTATTCAGCCCCTTGAATGGCTCACATTGGGCATCCTTTCCGGAGAGCAGCCCTGAGGTTTTATTGAGGACTAAGCTGAGGATTTTTGAGGTGGAAAGCACCTATTGGGGACTAGCAAAAAGCCCGGCAACTCATTCAAATCTTGATGACTAAGAGTTCAAAATACAGCGTAAAAAGGTGAAATGCCACCCCCATCACTCTGATTTCCTGACAAGCACGTGGAGTGGGAAATCTAACAGCCACGTGCACCCCGTGATGCTACAGGCAAGGGCACCACTGCAGAGTCCTATAAAGTGACAGGAGGTGTCAGCCATGCTCAGGAGCCCTTCTGAATCCTGACTGGGAAGCAGATCAGGGTTTGAGCTGCAGAGTGCTTGGGAAAACCAAAAGCATGGAGGCAGGAAGTGCAGAATGTCTTGCTATGACGCTAAGGAGGCACTTGGCCACGCAGAAAAAACCCCTGACTGTCTTGCTCCTTTGCCCTCTTGTTCATCAAATGAGCAGGATGCTTGCTGTCCTACCTGCCTCACCACGCTCATGAAGAGAATCGATGTAAACACACTGGGACCAGAGTAAAGGCAGCAAAAATAAACCTCTTGTTTTTTGACAAATGGAAAGTTACATATATACTTACATCAATGCAGCATTTGGTTTGACTCTGCACCTGGGTAAAGACAAGCTTGCCCTTGATAAGACTCTTACCCTCTGAGACAACTGTCTTTTGCTATTTAAATAATATGTTGTCATTATCTATTCCCTAGTTCACTAATTTTTATTTAATGAAGAATCTGTGCCTTCACCAGGATGTGGGGTATCATTCCTCCAAAAATTAGTTTTGATTTGATATATGAAAGAGGAATATAAATTTCTCACTCCACATTGAATCAAGAACTTCCAGGAACACGCAATTCCATGGTGGTTTAAAGAAATGGCATGACCAGTTTGGGGCTCTCTGGCTCTCTCTCTGTGATTTAAAGCTGGAAGCATTGACCCAGGCATTAACAAGGCGCTGAGTCAGCACAGCCAGGGGGAAAGGCACAGCTCTGGTTTCCCCATCTGTAAAATGAGATTGATAAACTCTTACCACCATTACTCCTGAAAAGGATGTGTGAGCACGACAGGGATGACATCTGCTGAGAGCTTTGCCTACTCGGAGAGCATGCACAGCAATAGCCACTGGGTCCAGCAACTACTAATTAATATTATTTACGTAGAATACTAAGAATGGTAATAAGATTCGTTCTTACCTGCACAACACTGCAGTGGTTTCTAGAGCACCTATGCATGTATTCTCTACCTTTGCAGAGAAAGACATTGAGGCGGAGTGGGTCTAAGTCATTCCTAAGGTGATGAAGCTAATAAACACCAGCTCACATCGGGCATCTGGGAAAGTCCATTTCTCCCACTTGCCTTTGCACTTCATCCGGGACCATCTCCTTGCTCAGGCCTGACTCTCTCAACTCAAAACATTTACTTGCCTGCCTGGGAGCTGGAAACTTGGACCAAGAGCCAGGAGACCTAGAATCTACCCCAGGTCTTCCTTGGGAAACCTCTTAACATCTAAGAATGTGGGGCTGTTCACCTATGAAAAGTTGAGGTCCTCTGAAATTCAGTGAGGACTTTCCAGTCCTATAACTGAATGCATGCCACAGCATCAGATAAGGATGTAAAGACAAGGAGAATGAGATGCTTTTAATTGGATCTATTACATATTAAATTTTTACTATATATTATTGTTTATATAAATCATATAATGTGTGATATGTAGTACATTTTAAAATATTGGGTATTTGGAGCAAGATTTATTTCTGAGGAAACTTACTACAAAAAACAAATAACAGAATAAGAAAAAAAAAAAAAAAGACCAGATTTATAAAAGTTAGATTTAGACTCTTTCAAGACTACTTTCTTTCTATTAGAGGATATGACACTATACTATGGATGAGCAAGGTCCTCAGGATAAAAAAAAAAGCTATAGGCATTTTTTTTAAGATAAACCAAATTTTAAAAGTTCTGACTTTTACCTTTAAAACCAGATGTTAAGGCACTCTAATCCCAAGTAAGAACAGACAGATTGGTGTAAAAGTGGGCATTAAAGACCTATCTGAAAACACCTTTCTTATTTTCCTAAAATTTGTCTTTTTAATTGTTTTATGTTTGTTTTCTAAAGACCTTTTGTTTCCAAAATTCCTGTAAAAAAAGCAAATCTCTAATGTGAGAACGCTATACTCTTTTCATTAGATTTTCCTATCATCAATCTGTTATACTACCCTAACATTCACTGAGTGAGTTCTGAAGAAAGTAGTCAGAGGGCAAGTGATTATTGAAGAGGAAGTTAGAGAAGGAAACATCCAAGAGGGTAGAACATTCAAGAATACAAGTGTTCCTAATGGGTAGTGGAATAGCTGAGAACACTGCTGTGGGAGAGGGAACCAGCCAAAATTCCTCTCTTCCTTTACCTGGAGGTGAGCCTGAGTTCCAAGGTGGCAAAACACATTTTCAACACTGAAAATCATGAATGACAAGACTTACCTAAAACAGCTAATTTTCTGTTGGGAAAACAGATTTTATGGCTCTTATCCAATCCATTAAAAGGAAAATGGTAAATTCAAGTCCAATCAATTCAAGACAGTGTGTGCTGTGCACATGTTCCTGACTAGGGGAGATGACAAGAACCATGGTAGAGAAAAAATACCAAGACGTGGGTATTCCTCACCTCTGGTTTTCAAGCCAGTAGGAAGACTGAAATGTACGCCCCTATCCTCCTGACACAGTATAATCAATTCTTTACTCTTTAAGTGCTTGTTTATACCCACAAGCGCCTGGAAAGCAAAGAGTATGTCTTAATTTCTGAAGCTCCTACCTGCATCCGTTATACTAAAATACAGTTAATCAATATTGGTTACATTAATGTTAGAGGTACTAAAGCAATAGAATTTAAAGTTGTGACAATTAAGTAGGTAAGACAGATATTACTGACCATTTTCTGGGATTAGTAGTCATTGAGGTGTGAGTTCCCTGTTAGCAAAACTACATGGGAGTCGAGTTTCCATGCTTATATAAAACCTCAACAAGAAATTTTATGAATCACTAAGCTTTTGTGTTACTTCTTCTCTCTCCCAGGAAATAAACTTAAATCTGTCTAATCTAGAAGAAACCACTACTCATATACTTCAATTAGCCAAGCTACAAAGAATGCTTACCTGCAGCTCAGGATAGCAAACTCCCCTCCAAATTTATCCTTTCATATCTTCAGTAGTGGTCACCCAGGCAAATGAGAGGCTATTGTAGGTGGTAAATATGTTAGTTCTGGTACAGCTGGGCTCTGGTATCTAACAGAGAGAAAAGATGTCAATAATTTGTGAGACATAGTACCTGGAAGAGGGATCCAGCTGCCCATACATAAGGTCTCAACAGGAATTAAATGCATGGGGCTTCCCTGGTGGCGCAGTGGTTGAGAGTCCGCCTGCTGATACAGGCGACACGGGTTCGTGCCCCGGTCTGGGAAGATCCTACATGCCGCAGAGCCTGCGCTCCGCAATGGGAGAGGCCACAACAGTGAGAGGCCCACGTACCGCAAAAAAAAAAAAAAAAAAAAAAAGGAATTAAATGCATGAAACAAATATAATAGCACAAATTTCAACTGGTATAAACCCTTTTCAACACTGTATCTCACACGGCTTGAATATTCTCCAGCTTTGAGAGAGAAATAGAAGCATACAGAGTGATTTGAGAAATGGGATGTAAAGCAAGCCAAGCGTTCACAGAGCTGTGAAGCAGTATGGCTGAAAATAATTCTACGGATCAGTGCTTCTCAAAATACGGATTAGAGAACTACATCAGGATCATGAGGTTTTGCACCTCCCCGCAATCAGATTTTCTGGCTCCCTCTAAAAGATTTAAAGGATCTGGGGTGGGTCCCAGAAATCTGCATTTTTAGAAAGCACTTATTTTTTTTCACTGATTGACTTCTCTCATATGGTGGTTGTATGAAATTCGATGCCCAGTGGGGAAGTCCATTCACAGTGAGGGAAATGGGCCTTGGAAAACTCACTGCATGAAACTGATGAAGGACTAGGGCAGTTGTATTGTACTAAGAGGTTTCCCAAGGAGCCATCAGCGTTCACCTTGGCAGTGAATGGCTCTAATGGGAAAGACTGAAAGGATAGTCCTGCTTTCTCAGCATGCAGGATGGGGGTGAGGGCACAGTGTAAACTAGAATACACTTTTCATCATACGGGCAAAATCTGTGCCATAGAGATGGGTGTGAGTGTGAAAGTTAGTACATGTAAACTTGGGGAGGCAGCTGCTTCTGGAATACAGGAGGTTAGCCCGATCTTTCTAGTAAGGTGTGGTTGCTAATTTGTAAACAAACAACTAACAAACAAATGGTGATGGTTTTTATCTTTACAATAAAGAAGTCTGTCAAGGGCCAGAGAGTGAATTTTTTAGGCTTTGAAACTATATAGTTGACATAACAGCCATTCAATTTAGTTTGAAAGCATTGTATTAGACAATACATAAACTAACAAGGGTGTCTTTGCCTCAATAAAAATTTATTTACACAAACAGACAGTGGTCCAACTGGACCTGTGGGCTCAAGTTTGACAACCTGAATTTATAGCATTAATGCCTTAAGCTTTCGTGGCCTGTTGTAGTTAGCTGTTTAGCAAAAGCTGTAGTTTTATGGTCTTACACAGGTCCCCCATCTTTTCTTAGAAAGAATGGCAGGCGTGTTAATACATATTATGAATGAAACCTGCAGTGTCTTGAACCATGCGAACATCTTTTTGAGTGGACTTTGTTCAAAAATAATTAGCATAAGCTTTTTAGTTTAAATCAACTTTAAACATAAAAGTGTGCCCTGTATATGTAATTTTACCAATTTTATTACCATTTTCGTAAACGTTTTATGCAGGAGCACAAAAATGTCCATATGTCCATGCCTTGGCTTTTCTAGGTGAGGGGGGACCTCTTGTATATGTATCCATTCTACACCTAAATGGCATCTAGCAATCCCCTGCCTCTTCTGCTCTGGTTCATCCATAGGGGGCCATGTGTTGACCACTGCAAATTCTTCTTTATTCCTTTGTTGCATGTGGACATGACTCAGTCTTGTGGGCATTAGATCAACTTGTGTTGGGAACTGCCACCCCTGGGGTTTTTTTTTTTAATTATTTATTTTTGGCTGCATTGGGTCTTCATTGCTGCACGTGGGCTTTCTCTCGTTGCAGTGAGTGGGGTCTATTCTTTGTTGTGGCGCACAGGCTTCTCATTATGGTGGCTTCTCTTGTTGAAGAACATGGGCTCTAGGTGCTCAGGCTTCAGTAGTTGTGGCATGTGGGCTCAGTAGTTGTGGCTTGTAGGCTCTAGAGTGCAGGCTCTGCAGTTGTGGCACATGAGCTTAGTTGCACCACGACATATGGGATCTTCCCAGACTCGGGCTCGAACTTGTGTCCCCTGCATTGGCAGGTGGATTCCCAACCATGGCTCCACTAGGGAAGTCCCTTGGCATCCCTGTTTGATAACTACACTTCACTGAAAATAAGATTTCCTTTCACTGAGTACCTTCATTGCTAGACTGATTTGGCTGAAGTAGAAGCGCAATAAGGTGGTGTGAAGAAAAGTGAGGAGATACCTCTCTTTGTTTTTGTGTCACAGTCTGTCCTAAAGGTGTTCGTAGAGCCTGGAATTGTGTCTAGATATTTTCAACAGTTTTAAAGGAGTGCATTTTACATTTTCATCCAAAGTGCTCCCTCTCTCCTTCTCTCTCTCCCTCTCTCTCTCTGAAACCCAAACCAGGACCAAGACAAAAACTACTCAGAGACTTTGGACAGCCTCTCCTGTTCTAAGTCTCTGCAACTGCGGCTCCAGCTTGCATGCTCTCCAGTTGTTTCTCTAAGGAAGGATCCTCATCTACAAGTCTACTCAGCTCCTCTGCAAACAGGTGAGTAGTGCGATCTCCAAAGGAGGACAGATCCCAAGAGTCAGCTTAAAGATTCATCCTTCCAGAAGCACTTCCTTGTCTAAGTTGTGGCTCCTTGGTCTCAGCCTTTTTTTTCCTTTGGACCAGTTAATTGTTTTTTTTTTTATTTTCCCACTAAGTCTTGGTGTCCCCAAGGCTCAATTCTAGGTCCTCTATACTTTTCACTCCCTATTCTTTGAATGATTGTCTCCTTCCCTAGGACAGCAATGAGCATATATGGTCAGATAACTCCTAAATTAAAATTCCCAACATAAGTTTTTCTCTGTAATTCAAATGAAGATAACCTATAACTTCTTAACATTTTAAACTCAAGTATCTGAAGACACTTCAAGTTTGTCGTGGGTTCTCATTGTTTTCTTTGTCCTGCTTCTGTGTTCCCTGCTATGAATGGTACCACTGTGGGAACCAGAAACCAAAGAATCACCCATGTGCTGCTTTTCTTAATCTCCCTGCCATATCCAATCGTGTACAATGTCCTATATATTTTTCCTTCTAAATTTCTTTCAAATCAAAGTGCATCTTTTCTGGATAAAAAAGAAAAGGAAACTTGAAGATATTATTATTTTATTAGAAACATACATGTTTTTTACCAAACAGAGAAAGTATATAAAATAATGCAGAAATGATATCAGCTCCCCCTACAACCACACTGATCCCAGAGTTAACCCCAAGAGTGCTGTTTTTTCATAAAAGTTTATTGTAATGCAAATGTATATTCCCATATACTTATTTATAAATGGTTTCTAGCAACCAATTCAGCTGTAACTACATGATTTACTATATTATTCTAAATATACTTTTAACTGAATGCAGTTCTGCCGGCAAATGTGAGAGAAAGAGCAGTAAGCCCCAACAAAAATGAGGTTCTGTGGTCAAGATGGTCCTTTTAGAATAACTTGAGTTGTGGCTTGAATGGATAAGCAATTTTTAACTGGTTTGTCTTCCAGTCCTGGGATTTAAGCACAAAGTGAAATTAATCTCTGTGCTGAATTGTGAGGTGCTAAGATGTTTAAGGTCTCATTTTTAGGGGAAGGTGGAGGAGAAACCATACTTAGAATGTCCATGTATCACAACGGTAAAATGAACACATGCTTTGTCTCTGTGTGTGATTGGCTCCGATCCAGCCTGGCTATGGTCAGGCTTTTATAGTACTTGTTGTAGCCTCAGCTAAAAGCCATCCACGGCTGCCTCTGCTTCCATCCATCCCTCAAATGATTTTCCAAATGGCTGTGCTTCTCTTTACCACCGTTCAGTGACTTCCCTTGCTTTCAGGATGAAACCCCAATTCCTTAGACAGTACAGCACTGTACTGTCAGCCCCACCTCCTCTCCAGGGCCGTTCTCATCTAGAGCTCCTGGGCTTCATTCAGACCCAAGACGTACAAGGCTCACACCTCTGTGAAATCCCTGATGTCTTCTCAGCCTAAATCACCTTCCTCAACCTCATCTACCTGGGGTCTTGTTACTCATTCTTCAAGATTTAGTTTAAACCTTTCTGTAGGTATTTGAATCCTGTGAGAAGCAATTCCTTCTTAATCTTGACTTCAACCACTCCCAACTATGCTTTCGTGTACTTTCTCTAAACTTCTCAAATCTACGGCATTCTAAGCTCAATCTCTTTTAGCAACTATCATTATTCTGTGATGGTTTCTTAAGAAGTCTATCCTGGTGGTCAGGACATGCACCCATTTTGAGGTTGGTACTCACCTGTCTCCTGTGCCTGAACCCCAGCACCCAGCAAGGTGCCGGGCACAGGGCTCAGTAAACGATGAATGAAAGAACCAATGTATTAGACCAAAAGCTACCAGGAAGCAGGGCCAGCTTATGCAAGCTTGCCTTTTCTTATCATCACCTGGATGGGTGAGCACAGGGAAGTTTCCACCCAGGCAAGAAATTATTACCATCTGCATCCCCAGCACCAACATGCTGGCAGTCTCAGCATGAAAGCTGTCTAGGAAAATCTAAGTAATAGTGGAGTGTGGATAGATCTTATGAATATTCATGAACCAAGGGTCTCAGCAGCCAAGCTAAGCACAGAATTACAGCAATTATCTGAACGATTGAAACACACACAAAGCCAGGCCTAAGCAAAATTGTCGAGGAGGTTGGGAGTCGGCTGTCCCTCCTGCCTGGAGTGCACTGCTGCCTTTCAGTGTGCCCTGCGGGGGCTCATGCTCTCTGCCTGCCTGGGGCGGGGGGGTCTCTTGTGCCAGCTCCCTCCAACCACCCTCCTCCCACTTCCTCCCCTAGTGACAGGTCTCATGTGACTTCAACATTTCCCTCCAAACTCATATGGCTCTATTCCCCCAGAACTTAAGTATGTAACTAGCCACCCCAGCCAACAAATTTGACATTTCAATTTATGTTAAGATATAAACTGGTCTTGTTTTTTTATTTCACTATCTGTTGTTGATATAGAGCCTTATTTAACAGCCTTTTGTTGTAAGGTTCCTTAACTCGATTTCAGGTATGGGAGGCTATAAACGCATCTAGTAAATAATTAAATAGATGTTGAAGGGTGGCAAAAGCTCGATGATGTACTTCAATATCACAGAACATTGGAGCAGGGAGCAACTTTATACTCCATTTAGTTTGATGTTCCCCGCACTGAGTTTCACATGAGGTTAATAGATCATTGAGCAATGAAGTAGTCTGTGAAACACACACACACACCCAAACATATGACAGGTTAAAAGTTATCTATAGAAAGATTACCAGAATCTTTATGGTGAATCACTAATATAGTGTTAATCACTTTCTAACTTTGTATATACAAATTTTTGGTCACAATATAGCTATTTTATTTAAGATATTTTATTCTATAGAATTATAATTGGAAAATGCTATTCTAGTCCAACCCTTTATAATTCAGGTGAGGAAACACCAGAGAAGGGAACTATTTGCCCAAGATGACACACTTGGGATCAGAGTTCAGATTTGAGCCCAGATTATCCATCAAGTAGAAGCCCCATTGTTCCATCCAGCTTCTTTTCCCTTTAATTTGTTTTATTTGAACAAGGGATTTGAAGGTCTTCATTTAAAGTACATATTTGTGACAGTGGCTGACACTTGTGCCCTGAAATCCATTCTCTCTTACTCACATGGTAGAGTAATTTTTATCTGGGCCCATAGCCACCTTGGTAAAGGCCACATTTCCCAGCCATCTTACTATCAGGCGTATCCTGTGACTAATCAGACTGGTTGTGACCAATCAGATGAGAATGAAAATAAACTGCCTGACATTGGAGTCACTTCCCTAAAGGGAAAAAGTATGTTTTCCCTTTTTCTGCTCCTTCTGAATGCTTCCTGAAATAAGGATCTATTGGTAGAGGCTAAACCAAAATACGGGACATGTGTAGAGAATACAAAGGAATAAAACACAAAAAGCCCGTGTCCCAACAGTTCATGTGTTTTGTATAATTCTGGCTGATTTTGAGCAAAATTGTATAAGAGTAAGAGAAATTCATGTTAAATCTAGCTAATGTCTATACAGAGATGAAATACAATGAAGAAAAAATTTGAAGGTTTCCGTGCAAAATTTGCTGCTTCAGATGGTCCCAAGGAAATCACCATATAGTTATGAGAAAATGGGTGGTTAGAATTCAGAGACCAGTAAATAAAATCAGGCACTCTTCAGGCTTAAGAACTGCCTTTGTATCTATTGATGTGTTTTGATGATGATTACTGACATATGGAAAATACCAGAAGGAAAAAGTCCAGAATATTCTGGTTATCGGTGTCCCCCTACAAAATTATCATATATTGAAGTCCTGAGCCTTGGTACCTCAGAGTGTGACCTTATTTGGGACTAAGGTCATTGGAGTGATAATTAATCTAAGGTCATGCCGAAGTTGGGTGAACCCTTAATCCGATACTATCCATGTCCTCATAGAAAGGGGAAATTTGGACATAGACATGCATTGGACTGGAGCAAAGTTGCCACAATCCAAGAATCTAGAATAGATCCTTCCCTGGAGTCCTGAGCGAGCATGGTTCTGCAGACAACCTGATCTCTGACTTCTGACATCCAGATATGTGAAATAATAAATTTCTGAGTTTTTAAGCAAATTTGTGATATTGTGTTCTGGAAGCTCTAGAAAATGAATAGGCCAACTCA
The DNA here is from genome assembly GCF_963455315.2 of Globicephala melas. NCBI lineage: Eukaryota > Metazoa > Chordata > Mammalia > Artiodactyla > Delphinidae > Globicephala > Globicephala melas. Next base: position 85,936,416 of record NC_083325.1, on the reverse strand, counting down.
ATTTTTTTTTTTAACATCTTTATTGGAGTATAATTGCTTTACAGTATAGTGTTAGTTTCTGCTGTATAACAAAGTGGATTAGCTGTATTTGTACATATATCCCTATATCTCCTCCCTCATGTGTCTCCCTCCCACTTTCACTATCCCACCCCTCTAGATGGTCACAAAGCATTAAGCTGATCTCCCTGTGTTATGCAGCTGCTTCCCACTAGCTATCTATTTTACATTTGGTAGTGTATATATGTCCATGCCACTCTCTCACTTCGTCCCAGCTTACCCTTCCCCCTCCCCATGTCCTCAAGTCCATTCTCTACATCTGCATCTTTATTCCTGCCCTGCTCCAAGGTTCTTCATAACCATTTTTTTTTTTTTAGATTCCGTATATATGTGTTAGCATACAGTATTTGTTTTTCTCTTTCTGACTTAGTTCACTCTGCATGACAGACTCTAGGTCCATCCACCTCACTACAAATAACTCAATTTTGTTTCTTTTCATGGCTGAGTAATATTCCATTGTATATATGTGCCACATCTTCTTTATCCATTCATCTGTCAATGGACACTTAGGTTGCTTCCAATTCCTGGCTATTGTAAACAGAGCTGCAATGAACATTGTGGTACATGACTCTTTTTGAATTATCGTTTTCTCATGGTATATGCCTAATAGTGGGATTTCTGGGTTGTACGGTAGTTCTATTTCTAGTATTTTAAGGAACCTCCATACTGTTCTACATAGTTGCTATATCAATTCATATTCCCACCAATAGTGCCAGAGGATTCCCTTTTCTCCACACCATCTCCAGCATTTATTGTTTGTAGATTTTTTGATGATGGCCATTCTGACTGCTGTGAAGTGATACCTCATTGTAGTTTTGATTTGCATTTCTCTAATGATTAGTGATGTTGAGCATCCTTTCATGTGTTTGTTGGCAATCTTTATATCTTCTCTGGAGACATGTCCATTTAGGTCTTCTGCCTATTTTTGGATTAGGTTGTGTTTTTTTTGATATTGAGCTGCATGAGCTGCTTGTAAATTTGGGACATTAATCCTTTGTCAGTTGCTTCGTTTGAAAATATTTTCTACCATTCTGAGGGTTGTCTTTTCATCTTGCTTATGGTTTCCTTTGCTGTGCAACAGCTTTTAAGTTTCATTAGGTTTCATTTGTTTATTTTTGTTTTTATTTCCAATTCTCTAAGAGGTGGGTCAAAAAGGATCTTGCTGTGATTTATGTCATAGAGTGTTCTGCCTATGTTTTCCTCTAAGAGTTTGATAGTGTCTGGCCTTACATTTAGGTCTTTAATCCATTTTGAGTTTATTTTTGTGTATGGTGTTAGGGAGTGTTCTAATATCATTCTTTTACATGTAGCTGTCCAATTTTCCCAGCACCACTTATTGAAGAGGCTGTCTTTTCTCCATTGTATATTCTTGCCTCCTTTATAAAAATTAAAGTCACCATATGTGCATGGGTTTATCTCTGGGCTTTCTATCCTGTTCCATTGATCTATATTTCTGTTTTTGTGTTAGTACCATACTATCTTGATTACTGTAGCTTTGTAGTATGGTCTGAAGTCCAGAAGCCTGATTCCTCCAGCTCCGTTTTTCTTTCTCAATATTGCTTTGTCTATTTGGGGTCTTTTGTGTTTCCATACAAATTGTGAAATTTTTTGTTCTAGTTCTGTGAAAAATGCCATTGTTAGTTTGATAATGATTGCATTGAATCTGTAGATTGCTTTAGGTAGTATAGTCATTTTCACAATGTTAATTCTTCCAGTCCAAGAATATGGTATATCTCTCCATCTGTTTGTTTCATCTTTAATTTCTTTCATCAGTGTCTTATAGTTTTCTGCATACAGGATTTTGTCTCCTTAGGTAGGTTTATTCCTAGGTATTTTATTCTTTTTCTTGAAGTGGTAAATGGGAGTATTTCCTTAATTTCTCTTTCAGATTTTTCATTATTAGTGTATAGGAATGCAAGAGATTTTTGTGCATTAATTTTGTATCCTGCTACTTTACCAAATTCATTGATTAGCTCTAGTAGTTTTCTGGTAGCATGTTCAGGATTCTGTATGTATAGCATCATGTCATCTACAAACAATGACTGCTTTACTTCGTTTCCAACTTGGATTCCTTTTATTTCTTTTTCTTCTCTGATTGCTGTGACTAAAACTTCCAAAACTATGTTGAATAATAGTGGTGAGAGTGGACAAGCTTGTCTTGTTCCTGATCTTAAAGGAAATAATTTTGGTTTTTTCACCTTTGAGAATGATCTTGGCTGTGGGTTTGTCATATATGGTCTTTATTATGTTTAAGTAAGTTCCCTCTACACCTATGTTCTGGAGGGTTTTTATCATAAATGGGTGTTGAGTTTTGTCAAAAGCTTTTTCTGCATCTGTTGATATGATTATATGGGTTTTCTCCTTCCGTTTTTTTAATATGGTTTATCACATTGATTGATCTGTGTATATTGAAGAATGTTTGCATTCCTGGGATAAACCCCACTTGATCATGTCGTATGATCCTTTTAATGTACTATTGGATTCTGTTTGCTAGTATTTTGATGAGGATTTTTGCATCTATGTACATCAGTGATATTGGCCTGTAGTTTTCTTTCTTTGTGACATCTTTGTCTGGTTTTGGTATCAGGGTGATGTTGGCCTCGTAGAATGAGTTTGGAAGTGTTCCTCCCTCTGTTATATTTTGGAAGAGTTTGAGAATGATAGGTGTTAGCTCTTCTCTAAATGTTTGATAGAATTCACCTGTGAAGCCCTGTGGTCCTGGGCTTTTGTTTCTTGGTAGATTTTTAATCGCATTCTCAATTTCAGTACTTCTGATTGGTCTGTTTATATTTTCTATTTCTTCCTGGTTCAGTCGCAGAAGGTTGTGAATTTCTAAAAATTTGCCCATTTCTTCCAGGCTGTCGATTTTATTGGCATGTAGTTGCTTGTAGGAATCTCTCATGATCCTTTGTATTTCTGCAGTGTCAGTTTTTACTTCTCCTTTTTTATTTCTAATTCTATTGATTTGAATCTTCTCCCTTTTTTTCTTGATGAGTCAGTCTAATGGTTTATCAATTTTGTTTATCTTCTCAAAGAACCAGCTTTTAGTTTTATTGATCTTTCCTATTGTTTCCTTCATTTCTTTTTACATTTATTTCTGATCTGATCTTTATGATTTCTTTGCTTCTGCTAACTTTGGGGATTTTTTTGTTCTTCTTTCTCTAATTGCTTTAGGTGTAAGGTTAGGTTTTTTTTTTTTTTTTTTTTTTGAGATGTTTGTTTCTTGAGGTAGGATTGTATTGCTATTAACTGCTTTTGCTGCATCCCATAGGTTTTGGGCCATCGTGTTTTCATTGTCATTTGTTTTTAGGTAATTTTTGATTCCTTCAGTGATCTCTTGTTTATTTAATAGTGTATTGTTTAGACTCTATGTGTTTGTATTCTTAGTTTTTTTTTTCCCTGTAATTGATATCTAGTCTCATAGCATTGTGGTCGGAACAGTTACTTGATATGATTTCAGTTTTCTTAAATTTGCCAATGCTTGATTTGTGACCCAAGATATGATCTATCCTGGAGAATGTTCCATGAACACTGGAGAAGAAAAAGTATTCTGTTGTTTTTGGATGGAATGTCCTATAAATATAAATTAAGTTCTTCTAGTTCAATGTATCACTTAAAGCTTGTGTTTATTTATTTATTTTAATTTTGGATGATCTGTCCATTGGTGAAAGTGGAGTGTTAAAATCCCCTGCTATGACTGTGTTACTGTCAATTTCCCATTTTATGGCTGTTAGCATTTGCCTTATGTATTGAGGTACTCCTATGTTGCATAAATATTTACAATTGTTATATCTTCTTCTTGGATCGATCCCTTGGTCATATGTAGTGTCCTTTGTCTCTTGTAACAGTCTTTATTTTAAAGTCTGTTTTGTCTGATATGAGAGTTGCTACTCCAGCTTTCTTTTGATTTCCATTTGCAATGAATGTCTTTTCCATCTCCTCACTTTCAGTCTGTGTATGTACCTAGGTCTGAAGTGGGTCTCTTGTAGACAGCATATATACAGGTCTTGTTTTTGTATCCATTCAGTCAGTCTATTTCTTTTGGTTGGAGCATTAAATCCATTTACTTTTAAGGTAGTTATCAATATGTATGTTCCCATTAAGATTTTCTTGATTGTTTTGGGTTTCTTATTGTAGGTCTTTTCCTTCTCTTGTGTTTCCTGCCTAGAGAAGTTCCTTTAGCATTTGTTGTAAAGCTGGTTTGGTGGTGCTGAATTCTCTTAGCTCTTGCTTCTCTGTAAAGGTTTTAATTTCTCTGTCGAATCTGAATGAGATCCTTGCTGGGTAGAGTAATCTTTGTTGTAGGTTTTTCCATTTCATCACTTTAAACACGTCCTGCCACTCCCTTCTGGCTTGCAGAGTTTCTGCTGAAAGATCAGCTGTTAACTTTATGGGGATTCCCTTTTATGTTATTTGTTGTTTTTCCCTTGTTGCTTTTAACATTTGTTCTTTGTATTTAATTTTTGACAGTTTGATTAATATGTGTCTTGGCATGTTTCTCCTTGGATTTATCCTATATGAGACTCTCTGCACTTCCTGGACTTGATTGACTTTTTCCTTTCCCATATTAGGGAATTTTCAACTAAAATCTCTTCAAATATTTTCTCAGTCCCTTTCTTTTCCTCTTTTTCTTCTGGGACCCCTATAATTCGAATGTTGGTACATTTAATGTTGTCCCAGAGGTCTCTGAGACTGTTCTCAATTCTTTTCATTCTTTTTTCTTTGTTCTGCTTTGTGGTAGTTATTTCCACTATTTTATCTTCCAGGTCACTTATTCGTAGTTCTGCCTCAGTTATTCTGTTATTGATTCCTTCTAGAGAATTTTTAATTTAATTATTGTGTTGTTGATCATTGGTTGTTTGCTCTTTAGTTCTTCTAGGTCCTTGTTAAATGTTTCTTGTATTTTCTCCATTCTATTTCCAAGATTTTGGATCATCTTTACTATCGTTACTCTGAATTCTTTTCGAGGTAGACTGCCTAGTTCCTCTTCATTTGTTTGGTCTGGTGCATTTTTACCTTGCTCTTTCATTGGCTGTGTATTTCTCTGTCTTCTCATTTTGCTTAAATTACTGTGTTTGGGGTCTCCTTTTTGCTGCAGGTTTGTATTTCCCATTGTTTTTAGTGTCTGCGTCCAGTGGCTAAGTTTGGTTCAGTGGGTTGTGTAGGCTTCCTGGTGGAGGGGTCTGGTGCCTGTGTTCTGGTGGATGAGGCTGGATCTTGTCTTTCTGGTGGGCAGGACCACATCCAGTGGTGTGTTTTTGGGTGTCCGTGACCTTATTATGATTTTAGGCAGTATCTCTGCTAATGGGTGGGATTGTGTTCCTGTCTTGCTAGTTGTTTGGCATAGGGTGTCCAGTACTGTAGCTTTCTGGTTGTTGAGTGTAGCTAGGTCTTAGCATTGAGATGGAGATCTCTGGGAGAGCTTTTGCCATTTGATATTACATGGAGCCAGTTGGTCTCTGGTGGACCAATGTGCTGAACTCAGCTCTCCCACCTCAGAGGCACAGGTCTTACACACAGCTGGAGCACCAAGAGCCTGTCAGCCACACGACTGCTAGTGTTGGAGGGTCCCCTGTAGTGGTGGGGGGTGGCTGTGGCTCACTGCAAGGACAAGGACACTGGCAGCAGAAATTCTGAGAAGTACTCCTTGGCACGAGCCTTCCTGCAGTCCACCATTAGACCCACCACAGGGCCTGTAGCCCCCTACTCAATTTTTGAGAAAATAATATTTCAAAAAAAAAAAAGGCTTACCCAACTTTCACAAATCTGAGAATATTTGATGTTGCACTTCTGAGCTGCTGGTGATGATGATGCACCAGTCTGCAGGGAACACTGTGCAGCCCCTCAGATGAGCAGAATTTCCAATGAGGTGGTGATGAAAGAGGAGAAGCTCCCTGAGGGGTAAGCTGGGGCAACAGAGAATGATGGATACAGGAGTTCCTTCCAGGGAAGCATTGGCACCTGTCAGATGGGTTTACTAGTGCTTCCTTCACTACCAAGTCAGAGAATCACTTTCAAGATGTTCCAACTTAATCTGATTATTGTTAAGGAAAATGACTGCTGTGTGGATTTCTCATTTTTTTCTTTTCTAAACGGCATTTTATATTGTGGCTCTCCCTTTTATAACAGATAATGGAATACTGGGTATAAATGGTAGATAACTTATAGTTTAGTTCACAGCTGGGTGAACTGTTCAAAGCCACATTCAAACTTGATGTAGGGGACAGTCCATCACCAAGATCCTGGAATTCAATCTAGATGATGTAATGGAGTAGCTGGTTGTTCTTTAGAGGAACATGAGTGTGTCCTACGTGGAAGAGGGTGAGCATAGTTATTGGGTGGATGAAGGTGTGGACTGTGGTAGACCCTCCCGGTTGTCCCCTAGAATCCTCAATAACAGATGCCAGTGGGGCACAGGCAGAAGAAACATATGCAAGGTTAAGATCATGCCCTCAACATCCCCTTGTACCAGCCCCTTCACTGCAATGTGGACATGCTGAGAGATGCTAGAGCTGTCAGTCATCTTGGACCATAAGGTAGAAATCAAGTGTTGCAGCTGGCAGATCAACACAAAGTGAAAGGAAGTCCAGATAGAAGGATCCTATTCTAAAGCAATACTCCAGAGGAAGGAAGATGAGTTCAGGTGTCTCAGGGAGGTTAAATAAATTGTCCACACCAATCAGGTTAAGTAAATTGTCCACTAGTTCTTTCTCTTATTGATTATCTTTCTGCTATACAAAGTAGCTACCTCAGAATAAAAGTAAAGAAGAACACCATAATAAAACTAAATTTAAATGTTTATACTAGCTTTTAAGAACGATGGTCTTCGAAAAAAATATAAGAAGTTATATAACCGACCAATGGTACATATCCAAGGAATTTATACACATCAATATGGAAAGTATTAGTTTTCTATTAGGTAAGTAAAAATAGAAATGCTTGAAAAAGTAATTAACCAAAGGAGAAATACAAATAAACAATAAACACATGAACTATATAAAAATCTATAAACACAAAAATAAACATTAATTTCATTGCTGTTTATATTGGCAAATAAATCCAAAATCATCTAAATGTCACAAAAGTGATGTAATGGTTAAGTCATTTGTGATTCATAGATGAATGCAATAGCATTTACCCATTAAAAGTATGGTCATAAAGACAAAGTAATAATACAGAGATTTGATTATGTTATAGTTTTAAGCGAAGACACTGAAAAATAATGTGTTATGTATGATGTTAAGTCTTTGAAAACGTTGTGGAATAAAAGACTCAAAAGGAAATTCTCCAAGTATTTTATATCTCCTGACCGTGTTCATAGAAGGGGTTTTTATTTGCCCATGTCTGTGTTTTTTCTCATTTGCTGTAATAGCACATGATCAATTCACAGTCAGAGAAACAATGTTTAAACTCACCAATGCTTCCAGATTCAGAGCAAAGAGAATGTCACCCTGAAATGAAGAGCTTTCACAGTGTGTCCCCCACATGTTTCTCCCAGACCTGTAGCAATCTCTTCCAGAACTTTCCCTCCCCTGGCAATTACAGGATATTTGATCCTCCCTCAGTCTGAACTGTCCATATGCTCTTTCTTACATCACCCATCTTCCTTCCTCCTCTGCTGAGCAAACTCCTTACAGACTAAAGGTTGCCTGGAAGGAAGAGGTAACGTGAACTATGAGAGGCTTGTGCTCTGGTTTACCCAGCAGCACTCATGGCCTGGACCAGGGTCCATGTCTGCAGATGCAGGCTCCTCAACATAGCAAGTAAGGAAACAGAAATGACAGATTAATTTGTCTCTTAAATCTAATAATAATGATGGTGAGGATGATGTTAGAGCTTGTGTTTTTCATAGTATTTAAATCTTAATTTTCAATACATTTTATTTCAATTGTATTTTACCAATAGTATCTGTCCACACAGATTGGAAATTAAAAAAAAAAAAAAAAGTAACAAAAGACTAAAGCAAACCCAGATCTTGTTCCTCACCACAGATACTTTGAGAAGCAGAGTGTTGCGGACCAAATCTCTGCAGCATATGAGGGGCAAAGTCTTCTGATTAGATGGCCCTGAGCCCAGAGGAAGCTGCAAGGAAAACATGGGCAGGAAGGACTGGAGAAGACTGGATGAAGATGGCTTTCTCAGGATTGCCTGCTGGGGAAGGGAGCTGGGAATGGCGATTCCTGTTGAGAAAAGTCCATCCAGAATAAAAATCCACCAGTAACCAAGGGGATCTTTGTTTCCCTGGCTCTTCCAACCCTGTCTTTCTAAAAGCTCTCTTTTGCCCTGTTGTAGGAGTGAAGTGAGTGCCCAGATGTGCAGGGAGATCGGGTTACCCTCCCAGCCCCCAGCACACACCCTCTCCCCTGGAAAAGTGATACTGGATGCAGTTTGGAGGAAAATGCATGAACGATTTCACGTTGATGTCCCCAGGGCACTGGCAGACTAGGTGCTTCCTATTTGTTTGTTAAAAAGAATCTTATGTTTTTATAAAAACAGAACCAAAAAAATCCCCTCAGTGCAACGTCCTTGTTTTCCTTGTGCTGCCTCGTGGCTCGGCTAAAAAAGAGGTAGGATTATGTTGTCAAATTAAACTGGGAAAGTTTGTAAAATTTGATCTTGATGAATAATAGCAGAGAGTTATTCATTTCAATAGAAGTCACCCCAGCCCCTGAGATTGGAGTGATCCCCCTACTTTGTCATGGGATTAGATGTGGGATCATGGTTTTGTTTCTCTGAGAGTCCTGAAGTATCATGGTTCTCATTTTTATTACCTGCTTTTATCAGCTAAGAAGTATTATAATGCTTTCTACATTTTTCCATCATGCTGTCACTTTATTTCAGTGAATTTTGAATATCCCTGAAACTGTCTGGCAAAGGGAATATACTTCAGATTACACACACAAGTTGGGCCCCAGTGTCTCTGACCCCCAGAAATACAAAGAAAAGTGTGCTAACAAAGAGTGCCTTATAGCTGGTCTGTCCCTCTCGCCAGAGGATGAAGTTAATGAGCCCAAGGTCAGGAGATCAATCACCATATGAGCCACTTAAGCAGAGGCTGGAGCAGAGCTCTGTCCGCCAGCCAAAGCTGCACCCTGTCATAGCCATCCTGTAAATGTCAGCCACCAGCCACAAATGGAACTAGAAGAGGAAAAAGCAGGGGTGGTTCTAAACAGTTTCTAACCAACAACTGCAAAATAATCATAAAATAAAACCGTCGTCATCACACTTGCTGTGATACGATGTCTCCGTTTTTAAAATGTTTGTGTACACATTTCTTCATTCTCCTTTAAATATTATTTATCACATCAGCCCTTTAAGGAGGTAAGTTAGGTGGTGGTGTTTCATTTTAGAGATGAAAAAACAGACAGAAATGTTATTCAAGTGTTAGATCCAGGACCTCAGTAAATATTATCCAAAAATGAATATTTTAGCAACAAAGAAAAGGTGCATAAAAGGTGAAACTTCCTTTTTGGTACAGTTTTATTGCAAGGACGGTGTATATTATCACAGAAGGTAAGAGCAAAATAAGTCTGGGGAAGGTCCTTCGGGCTGCCTGGAGACTGTCCTAGTCATTTGGGTGGGCAGGCTGTGGATGTGGGCTTGGAGGGAATGTGAACTTGCTGCTTTAGCACAGATAGACAAGGGCACATGGCAACTCTGCCCTGGGTATCACCTCAGGGCCTGATATTTTATGAGGGGGTCTGGAGAAGTTGCTCACACTAGCCACTTGTCCCTGAGAAGTAGCTAGAGTCCTATTTCCAATGTCCTAATAGGAACAACAGGCCTGACGTGGACAAAGAGTCAATATTAGGAGAACATGATCCCAGGCTGGGATTCTCTGGAGGCCAACTCAGAGTTTGGAGGACAAGGTATTCATCAGGGATTAGTGTCTTGCAAAGAAGAGGCAGGGGCATACACCCTGGCCAAGGAAGAGCATTATCCCGGGAAGGCACGTGGCATCAGCAGCCCTGCAGGGCGTTCTGGACAATGTGGCCCCCGTTATGCTGACAGGCCTGGGCCTTTACGGGTGACCACCAGCTGGGTTGCCCTGGGAAGGACCAGGTGAGGAAGCCATCCTCAGCTCTGTGCTGAGGCTCTGTGCTGACCACAGTCACCACAACGGCAGCAGGATGGGGTATAAGTCAGCGTGTCTAAAGGTCTAACAGGACCCATCCCTGGACCCGGTGGGCTGGCACACAGAGCAGACAACTCATTCAAGCTCATGTAGGGTTGGCACAGGAATTTGAAAGTAAATCCGCTGAGCAAGATAAAATCTAGACACAGAAATCCAAAGAAGAAGAAAAAAAAAAAAGCTAGATTTAATGGCCCCAGACAAAAGGCCAGAAAGCAAAGCCTGAAGCTAAGCTGTGGACCAAGGCAGCAGGACAGAGCCTCCACATAAACACTCAGGGCTTATCCTCAATACAAAGACACCAGGACGTTTGTGAAAATAAGCCTAATTTCTAAGCCTGATGGCCATAGGGGCTAAAACTCCTAATCTACTGCCCTGAGACTGGCTAAATAATAGAGGTGGTCAAACTTCATCAAGGAAGACCCAGGTGATGGAACCCAGGAAACAACAGCCAGAAGTGGTGTCTGCTGTTTTCTTAACACCATGGTGGAAGAGCCTTTATCAAAGTCTTTATAAGCCCAAAGTCTCCTGACCTCCCCATACACATTAATGATATTTCCTTTCTTCCAAGAAATTAACAAGTGATGATTATTCTACTAAACTAAAGTGAATGACACTAGGATCCTGTGTACATTTACCGGAAGGTTCTTTTCACAGATGCACCAAGTAGAGTATCTACCACTGGCCAAGGTTCTGTGAGAAACGTCTGCCGTACATGTGACAGCTTACGGTTTACTCTCAATTGTCATGAAACAGAGAAGAATCATGGTAGGTGACAAAATGAGGCCATCAAACTGGATTCACCCCCGTCTAATTGGACCTCATCACAGCCCATCATTTTGGTCCTCAAAGAAATCAAAAATGGGTTGGAAACGTCCCCGTCCTCTTCATGAAGATCATTCAGTGCTGAGAAAAGTCCCGCGCTCACTATTCCTCCCCCAACTAAGAAGTGGAACGTGCAGATTGTCTAGATTTTGAGAGAATTCGTCTCACTCCCAGGAGGGCCAAAGTCACACAATCTGGAAGCTGAAATCCATGTGAGGAAAACCAAACACGGCTCTATGTGGTTTCAAGCAAAGGATCTGTGGTCAGTGAAATGCCCCTTGACAGGTCTCTAGTCTCCTCGAATCCTAGAATTTCAACTCTTTACCAAGTAAAAACAATAAACTTTAGCCTCAGTCTCTACTAAATGGTCATCCTTGTATTTGTAATCATCTAGGAACCTTAGAGTACATACAAGGAGAAAGCACGCTCCCGCAGAGCGCCAGCGGGTCAGATACCCTTCACAATGCATCAATTCATTTGAGGTGACCTTGAAAAAGGATTTAACTCCAGTTGCTCTAATTCTCTATCGATCAAAGAAGCTTTTCATTCTTGCTTGCGTTTTTAAGCAGTATTTTTCTACTGAGAGTGCATATGCTCAAAGCTTGACATAAACATGCTGCTCATTTGCATTATTCATATTTAGCTAACACAGGCAGAATGCCTTCTAAGGGCGAGGTACCAAGATAGTCGCTTTTACACTCACTAACACCAGAACCCACCTTTTGATACCCCAAAGCCTTCGGGGCTCTGCACCAAAGAAAAGATGATGAAGACTAGTGTGCCTCAAAATCTGAGTGGATTGGGACACATGCTGATTCACACAAGTGATCACACAGGTACATTCAGGTCCAAGTTTTTACAAGTCCCCAGATGCCTTCTCCCCTTGCAGTATTTCACAGCTTCTCCCTTGGGTAGTCCTATCCCTTTGCCATAACAACTCCCATCACATGCAGTTGCCATGGCAAGCAGAGGAGGCATTATTAAGAAAGATAAGAGCTGAGACCTTAACTTCTAATTCAACCTTGGTAGTTTATTTTTTCTCTTGAGTTCTTCGTATTTTATGACCGACTTCATTTGCCTATGAACTCCAAATGGTTTCCAGATGGATCTGGACTTTTTCAGATGTGTAGGCAGCAAAAGTCCTCCTCATCTTCCCTCTTATTCAGCAGCAATAGATAAAAGTACCAACACCATAGAACCCATGGGCCAATTATGACAGTGTGATGCAAAATTGGTCTAAGACAAAAAAGCAACATATTTAACACTTCTGACCTTATAAAAGGTTGTAAACGGGTTTAATAATGGAGAAACAAGTAAGAAAATCACAAATGTTAGTCAATGAAGACTTGACTCCTGGTTTAAGTAGGAAATTCCAAATAGCTCTCTCAATTCCAATCAAAAGCACTTTGTGCATTTGAATATGTCAACTTCTTTAATAGGATAAAATAGCAACCGTGTAACAAGGCTGGTACTGTCACATCCACGTTACAGGTAAGAGAGCTGCAATTCAGAGTCATCAAATTACTTGCTCAGGACTGTTCCAGGTGACAAACAATAGACACAGATTTCTAGACTTTGATTCTGCCACACTTCAAGGCATTTCCCACTGCTTCATCAATACTCTTCTTCATAGATGAATGCTTTGCATTTGCTGTAAGGTGGTCTTTTGCCAGTTTAAATAGCATGAGCAAAACTTACTGTTGTGAAGCCACCCCTGGGGGTGGCCCTGCCATGCAGAGCTGTGATCTCACACCCCTAATCCAAGCTTCTCTAAGTGCCACCAGAAAGGACCCTGAGCCTTGCACATTTTACTCCAAGTGAAAAGTGGTTCTCACACTTGCTGCACATTGGAAACACCTGCTAGGGTCTAAAAAAGAGTGACTTATTGATCTCAACCTATTAAATTCACTTTTAATTGGTACAGAGTGTGGGTTGGGCACCAGGCTTTTAAAAGCTCCCCAGATATTTCTTGTATGAAGCAAAGTTACAGAACCACAGCTCTGAAAGTTTCAAGGCAGGTTAGATTCTATAATGGTTTTCTCTAAACCCTGTAGTGCATGAGAAACACTGGATATCCTGGTAAAATGCACATTCCCAGGTCCATTCTGTGATACTGAGTCAGTGAGTCTGGGATGGAAATCCAATGGTTCTGATGTAGCTAGTTGATAGCTGGTGATCTTTGGCTCCTAAAATGTGGACAGATTAGACACATGGCTTATCTCAGGCTCTTGGAATCAACTGACCCCTCTTAACTATCACGACTTCCACATAGGTTTCCACTGAGTTCTGAAACTCAGTAACTTCCACTGAGTTCTGAAACTCAGTAACAATTCCACATACTCTCCTCATCACAGTTTGGCTGACCTCTTAGAGAGAAGAACACACTGGTCCTCACCAGCCTATTTGAAGAGGACCGTCCTATGTTGGCAGCTGTCAGGCAGTGATGCCTGGTTCATCCAACCCTGGAGATCTGCACTAAATCCACATCACTGCTTAGAAATTGCTTTCTCTCTGAAATACCTGTTAATTTCATTTTTTTCCCCTCAATCGCTTCTTTAGTCTCATTATTTTGACGGGAGGACTTGAGATATCAGGTTGATGCAAAAATTTTGGCAAAGCTCCTTATCTGCTTACAGAATCTTCCAAAACAAGAATCAGTGACTGGCTTGCTAATAAAATGTCATTGGAAATGGCTGTCATCAGCTTCCGCTCTATTTGTATCATTTGCCTTTAATTTTTGGAACCACCTGTGCCCTCCCCTTTCCTCGCATGCCCCTCCCTTAGGAGGCTGAGGCTAAATTAGCTTACTTCCCTCATCAAATCAAAACCTGTTCTACAGAAAGGGCCTAAAAATCATTAGCTCCTTGATATGAGATCTTGAGAATAACTTAAAATGCTACCTCTCTGGGCTTCCCTGGTAACGCAGTGGTTGATGGTCCGCCTGCCGATGCAGGGGACACGGGTTCGTGCCCCGGTCTGGGAGGATCCCGCATGCCGCGGAGCGGCTGGGCCCGTGATCCATGGCCGCTGAAACTGTGCGTTCGGAGCCTGTGCTCTGCAACGGGAGAGGCCACAGCAGTGAGAGGCCCGCGTACCGCAAAAAAAAAAAAAAAAAAAAAAAAAAAAAATGCTACCTCTCTTAGTGAAGTTCGTATTTATGCCTGACTACAAAAAGGTGTTAAGAAAGTAGAACCCAAATTGAACGTTTACTGGACACTACCATGTGCTCTGTGAGGAGCAGGGAGAAGAAGAGTGTGACAAAGCCCTGATTTTAAAAAGCTTGCAACTCTGCGGGAGATACAAATTAAGCCAAGGCATGTCCTGGGGTGAACTTGAACAGCAAAAGCTTTAAGAGCCATTGGTTTTGTCAGCCACGCCCCTTGTTTGCTTTCCCCTCTGGGAACTGTTGGGTCCACACTGCCTCTGATCCTTTCCCCCAGATGAACAAGTGTCCTTCTTTCCATCTAGCACTCAGCAGTGGATAAATCAAGCTATGGTTGCCTAAATGCTGCTGAGGGTCTTGGGCCTGTTCTCATTTCGACTTTGCCCCACTTACCCAGATTTTTGGATTCTATTCTCCCACCCAAACTCACCCCTTGATCCTGTGGACTTGATGTCAGCATCAGGTACCGCCTGCTCTTTGCCCCTTGACTCCAATTAATCCCTCATGGACTCTACTGGGAATCCTCCTGTCCCTCCTCCCCTTCCGTCCTCCCCAGTGCTTCCTTCAAGATCTGGTCCCACAGCTTCCTGCAATGGTCAGATCTGACCAGTTCCTATCTGGGGGATTGCTTGAAGGGGCTAGATTGACACTCATTACAGAGACTAATTATAGGTATTCCTCCTTCTAAACTCAACTTATAAGAGAGGATTATACTGAATGTCCTGGAGGAGGCCATTCAGATCAGGAGGACCTGGGTTCTAAGGCAGATCTAGTGGCCAACAAAGCAACTTATTTCAGATTCAAGTGACATCTGCCAAAAATACACCACAGATTTTCCTTGAAACTCTAGGTGCCTTGTCACCTTAATGCTTTCTTTTCAGGACATTGAGGCTGTATTAGTATATCCTATAGCTTAGGAACATAATGACAATTGTAAAGTATCGATAAATTATAGCTAAAATCAAAATATTTTCTGAGCTATGAAAGTTGCTATGAGCTGAATTGTGCCCCCCCCAAAAAAATCATACGTTATAGTCCTCATCTCAATATGATGGTGTTTGGAGAAGGAGACTTTGGGAAATATTAAGTTCAAATGAGATCATGAGATTGGGGCCTTCATGATGGGATTGGTGTTCTTGTAAAAAGAGACACCAGAGAGCTTGCTCTCTTTATCACCTCCCTCATCTCCATCTGTGTGTGTGTGTGTGTGTGTGTGTGTGTGTGTGTGCATGCGCACACAAACACAGAGGAAAGGCCATGTGAGGACAAAGCGAGAAGGTGGCTGTCTGTAAGCCAGAAAGAGAGCCCTCATCGGGAGCTGAATTGGCTAGCGCTTTGATTTTGGACTTCCCAGCTTCCAGAACTGTGAGAAATCAATTTCTACTGTGTCAGCCAACCAGCCAATGGTATTTTGTTACTGTAACCTGAGCTAACTAGCCTAAAAGGTGAGACGAGCCCTGTCTTTTATAACAGGTCTGACCCAATTTTCAGTATTCCCACTTACTGGAATTATGTAAAAATAGAACCTTTGGTTGTTCTTTTGCTTTAGAATATTTCTTATTTGGGCACCAATGGACCTCTGCTCAGTCATAGCTTATTGCATTCATTCATCACCTGTCCTTAAAGAAAAAAAATTAAGTTAACTGAATGGTGAGATGGATTAAATTACTCTCTAGGGCTGTGGAGGGTGTTTCATGCTCCCTAGATGGTATATAAATGCCTGAACATTTGTATACAAATTGAGGAAACATGCAAATCAGTAATCTGAGACTAAAAAGATACAGAAATGATCTTGCAAATTGCATTTAAGAAAAAAAATGGCAGTATCCAGTTGATAGACACAAAAGAAC
Organism: Globicephala melas; assembly: GCF_963455315.2. Taxonomy (NCBI): domain Eukaryota; kingdom Metazoa; phylum Chordata; class Mammalia; order Artiodactyla; family Delphinidae; genus Globicephala; species Globicephala melas. Next base: position 85,920,389 of record NC_083325.1, on the reverse strand, counting down.
TTTGATGAAAGCAGCTGTTAAATTGTTAATTTAACATAAAGATGGAGCTGATGATTCAAAAATGATCAACTAGGTTGAAGATATTCTGTACTCTGAATAGCATAGACTGTGCAGCATTCAGCCTTATCCACTGCTATAATTGGGGGTTACATTCTATCTGCATTAGGAGAACTGTTAATAAATCACAGAAGCAAGAAATGAGGAATTGAAAATCTCCAGGTGTTTGATAATGCCCCAAATATCCTCCCCACATGTTCCACAGAAGTCATGTGAGTTCATAAGATGACGTGGTGATCACTCACTCTGGATACTGCCTCACTTCTACAGGATAAATTAAAATACAGGTTAGGATCATTGCAATGATCCCTCTTGCCTAACCCTCAGGACTTTCTTAAATCCTTTGCATACATTAGGTATATTGGCCCCTTGGTCATTCCTTCTCTGACACTTCTTTTTCATTATGAAACACACACACACACACACACACACACACACACACTTGCACAGAGAAGATCTGAGCTGTGACTAGAATGGTGAAGGAACTAGTTATGAGAGATGTGCTTGTGTGATCTCCATGCTTCATGGAGAAGCTATTATTCAAAGGACTATGCTTAGTGTGATGACTGAGAAAGGATGAGCTGAAGGCTGTGATTAGAATGTAAACTCAAGCCTTGGCACTTACTAGTAACTGAGTAATTAAGCATCAGAAGTGAAACAGCTCGTCAGAACCAATCTTACAAAGCACGTATAGTTTTCTGTGAGATAATATGCGAAACAGGAGACCTGAGGACATTTAAGATTCAGGTCTTGAGCTCTTGGGGTCTTTGCCATGGTATATGTTGCCTTTCAATAATCCTAGGAACAAAACATTAAAAGGGCAGAGATGAACTGGTCATCACACAGGTCGCCTGACCATTAGGACCATGCCCTTTATTCTTATCCAACATGATGTTGATAGTAAAATCTTCCTTTTCTTTTTCCAATCAACTTCTAAATAGAGGTAATCTAACCCTGATTTGTAAGTGTGTTTTCCAATGGGTTTTATAAAATACTCTGCAAATTATCAGGAAATGGAAAAACCTTGATACTTCTCAAAAACTGTGAAGATACATAAATCAACCCTCTTGACAAGATGGTCTGTATGCAATGCTTTCTACCCAAGAAGGAGCATCATGTGACATTAACACAGGGCTCTTCCTGCCTTTGAACAGACAGGGCAACTGCCAAGTGTTTTGTTTTGAGAAAAGACCAGAGTCCCACCCGTCCACAGCTATTCCCACCAAGATGTAGATCTCGGTTTAGATTCTTCCTCTTAAAAAATTCTAAAAGTTACAATAGATCCAGGAAGGAAGGAGGTTGTTACCAGAAGACCCTCTACATTAAGTAGAGATGAAAGGAGGGGCCCCTCCCTCTTCATGTGGCACAGTTTTGGGGCAGAGCACACGCACACACCTCTGTACACATTCCCAAGTATACCTGACTCAACTAGCCATTTTCCTGGTGTCATGATGTTTATGCAACAACAGATGAAAGGCAAACATATTTTGACTCTAAGAGCATCTTATCAGGCAGAGATATGATTGTGAAGAAGTTGTTGGGGATCCAGGATTCAGAGGCAAACTGCTAGCTTTATCTTCCTAAATTTCATTACCCTCATTTACTCATTTTATAATCAGGACAATAATAGCTTTTGCATTATGAGGATTAGATAGCACATTAAAGTACCTGTTGCAAAATAAGTATCCCCCCAAAAAATTATTAACTGTTTCTCTCTCTCTATCTATCATCTTCTATCAACTTATATTAGAGCAAAAATGTAAAATCCCCTCAAAAATTACAAGAATAAGATGATAGTGACTAAGCTAAGAGAAGCTTGGATTTCTATTAAAAAGAAAATAATTCTTATTTAACTCAAATAGGTGATTTTAAAAGTAGCCAAGTATGTGTGGATAGTATTACTAGCATTTGGTAGAAAAATTATATTAGAGCAATAGCAATGATAGTTCTATTTACTTTAGCTAAACAAATCATCTCAGAGGACTACATCCAATTTTGATTTCTACTTATTAATATATATTTAACAGAGAGGTACAAGAGCATACTCAAAGAAGAGCAGCCAGGATAATCAAATTTCAAATCAAGATATGAAGAAACAGGTGCTGAGGATAAGGGTATAAAAAATATTCAGATGCATAATATAATTATCTTCAAGAATTGTTAGACATACTTCAAATAGTTTTATATAGTAAATGATCTGGAGGAAGATAAAAGAAACAGAAATGACCTCAAAATAGGGAGAGCATTTCTAATAGTTGGAAATATTTACATAATGCAGGACTCCTTGTAAGATATAAAAACTGGTCAGTGTCGTTCTATTCAACAAAAACTGTCAGATGCATACTCTTCACAAGGCACCCATTTGCCACTGTAAGGATTCAAGAAATCTACAAGGTATTGTTCCTGTCCTTGGGAAGTTTGTAGTCTTGCAGCCAAAACAAGTACTGAATAATTATATGATTCAGCAGAACGTGTTGCATGATGAAAGCAAGGTAGGAAGACAGTGTTAAAGGAGAGAAAGGGAAAATGTTTCCTCTGTATTCATTAAAATGGTAGGTTTCTCTCACTGTTCCCCAAAAGAAAAGTCTCTGAAGTTTAGGTGATGAAAAAAATGTTTTATTGGGGATAGAAAAAGATAAATGCTGAAGTCAGATGTAAGAATAAGACTTGACAATTAACAAGGAGAGAAGAAAGATAAGTATGTTTTTATTCTACATTGTTCACAATGCATTCTCAAAGAATGCGTTTTAAAGGATGTAATTAGGGGTAATGAGGTGCAAAATTTCATGTACAAAAATGATCTTGTTAGGGGAATTTTAGGCAGATAGTGCAACTGAAAAAAAATTGAATTCTAATTCTCTATTAACTCAATGTCAATATCATATATCCCTGACCCTTCTTTATATCTAATTCCAGTGGAGTTTTAAGAAAATCAGGAATTTAAATAAATCTGCTATGCAAATCTCCCTTTGATCACAGTTATTTGATTGCCATGTTTTTTTTTTTTCTCATTTAAGCAGTGGCCAAATGTTATCACAATCTTGAATAATCATAATTTTGAATAATCCAGCACCTCTTGTTTGATACTTATTGATCAGTCACTTTCTTACCCATATTTATCAAGTTCAAGAGCATGGATGAAGTAAGTGCTCATCACAGAGATTCTTTTTCCCCATCTGCCATCATGGAAGGAGTCAACCTGAGCGCTAACAACCTAACCCTCCATATCAAAGAGCAGAATACTAAGTGGGCTGACACTCAGACGTGGATGGTTCTGGGACTCTGTGTGCAAAACCTGTTTCTCAACTCTAACCTTTTAGTTTCTGCCAGTGGAAAGCTAAATACCCCAACACTCAAAGTCAAATTCGTATGCATGGATTTTTAACCATTATGGGGAAGCAGGTATCAGAGTAACATATATTATAAACCTAGGAAAGTGGAAAATATTCCAAAATGCCTCTAGAATTATCTTATTAAACTTGGTCTCTCTTCGTGACAAATCCAACAAAATTCCAGGTGATTCTTATTTTGACATTATTTTCAATAAGAGTTTTATTGAATGTTTTCTATGTGCCAGGATTTGCCAGGCAATAGAAAAACTCCCACAAATACTTCCAGACTATGTGGGAGAAACATACAAGGACAAGGACATCAATGGCCCCCATATGGCATGGTAAGTTCTGGAATGGAGATAGCATAAGGTGATGGGGTACCCTACCTGATGGGTCTCTAAATCCCATGGGACATGCAAGGCAAAAATTCCTGAAAGTGGTTACACTTATACTAGCTTTGGGGGAGAAAAGAGCAAGATTTAAAAAGAAAAATATATATATATAAAAGGAGGAAGGACAATCCTAGCAACTCTGTTATTCCATCATAGGCTATAGCAATTTATGACTCAGAATGTACATTTGCAAAAACCACTGTTTACTCAGAGCTATGACCCATCTCTGTCTGTTAGAATGCAGTTAAGCATGGTAACGACGGGGGAGGGGTCATTCATTCCACAGGTGCAGGCTGACAGTCATTGCAGGCTTTTGTTCATGGGAGAACACATAGAACAACTGAGATGTAAGAAATTTATTTTATACTTAGAATGCTTCTTTATGACCAGAGTCAAATATGTGCAGAAATGACAAAGAAGAGATTAGGAAGGTAGTAAGAAATGAGACTGTGAAGAATATTGTGAACTAAGGATTCAAACTTTATTCCAAAAGCTATGGTGAGCTAACGACGGGAGGTACAAAGATGAATAACATTGCGTTGCTAGTAGAAATAACATCAAACTAATGCAAAACTATGCAGACAGTAAAAAGATCAGTGGTTGCCAGTGGTTGGGGGTGGATGAATAATTAGAGCACAGAGGATTTTTAGGGCAGTGGAAATACTCTCTATGATACCATAGTGGTGGATACATGTCATTATTCCTTTGTCCAAACCGACAGAATGTATGACACTGAGAGTGAGCCCTAAGGCAAACTATAGACTTTGGGTGATCATGATGTGCCAATGTAGGTCCATCAGCTGTAACAAATGGACCACTCAGTTGTGGGATGCTGACGGTGGGGAGGCTGTGCATGTGTGGGGCCTGGGGTCTATGAGAACTTACCGTACCTTCCTCTCAATTTTGCTGTGAACCCAAACCTGCTTTAAAATAATAATATCTAAAAAAATCAGATTGCCTTTCTGAAATTAAGAAAAACAGTACCATCAAACTTATTAGAATGTGTACCCTTATTTTTGGCTCAGAAAGTCTGAAGAACATAGCTGTTCTCCCTGACCCTTTATCACATGATTCCAGCTGTCGTCCTGCTCTCTCCTTTCTTGGGAGACAGGTGCCTACTGAAGGTGGCACCGTCCACCCACTGGTGGGTGCATGACCAGGGTCAGTACAGGTGAGTTCTTTTTCCCTCCACAAAATTCTTTCCCTTCACTAGGTTCAACTGATCACATTCTTCATAAAAATACCTATATATAGTATTTCATTATTTTTGATAGCAACTGAAAACTTGGTAAAAATGTGGTCCTCTCTACTCAAGCAACCTGTAAGCATGGTGTTGGTGGCTTGGGCATGAAGGAGGAGAGATGCAGATGCTGAGGAGGAACTAAGGTAGAAGAAAAGCATCCACTATGTCAGTCCAGTAATAGAGACATCACATCTATCATTCTCTCCCCTTGCTCCCCCTTCAGTGCAACATGGGATGGGGCTGGGGGGGGTGGGTGGGAGGTGGAAACACGGAGGTGTTAGGAGAGCTCACCTGACAGGGGCATCGGGTTTTCACAAACTGAAGCAATCGTGGAACATACAGGTTTACAGGAAAATATATCTATCTCGGAAAAGAAGGAAGTTGACAACCAACCTCCTGGCTGTGCTCACTGCCTGCTGAGCTGTGCCTCGCACGGCTGTGTCCTGAGGACCTAAAGAGCGGAGGATGAATATGAAAAGATAGTGACCTCATATCCCAAGGAGCTAGACTCACATGAGGCGTGGCTCCAGAAAGACAGGAGTCACACACCCAGACTGGAGGCGCTTGGAACCCACCAATACCTGAGATAGGCAGAGGCCTGGAGTGGGGACCTTCTTCAGTGTCTTGTTCTCTTCTCTCATGTTCAAGTAGAGCATAGGGAAAGCAGTGTGAGCTTGAGTTACAGATCTGGACTCAAATAAAAATCTGCGTGGCATTTTGCAAATTGTTTAACCTCTTTGAGGCTCAGTCCCCTGATCTGGGAGACAGAGATTAGAAAACTTTTTCCAAAGTGTAGATGTAAAGTAAAATAGAGAACGTAAGGAACTTAACACAGAGTCTAGACTATTCCAGGTGCTCCAAAATTTTAGTTTCTATCCATTTCTCTATCCCTTCCTCTTCCACGAGAACTGGAAACAGAAAAAGTGCAGGTTTTTGCGTTAGAATCTATGCTTTTGTGGCTTTTTTTTTTTTTTGGTCTGTTCTCAGAGAGATAGATTAAATCTAAAATTTAATTCTACTGTATGCTTCCCTAGAAAATAAAACATAAAAAAAAAAGGTACAGTTTTCTCTTCACAGGCAACCAAGAGAGAAATATCCATCGAGTTCTCATCTCTGGGAAAAATAGGTCGATTCATGGGAGCCCAGAGTGGTCTGGGCTGAAGTGGGATCCTTTTCTGATTATCCACTACCCTATTATAAGCCATCATTGATCTTCAGAATGCTGCATTCTGTGAAATAATGACTACGTTTCTGGGGTTTCAAAGAAAAATTCAACAGAAACAGTCCTGGATATATTGCATCATTTTAAAGGAAAACTGCACTTTTTTTTAAGACATTGGTTAAAAAGTACTATTAATTATATTTTTGGTTAATCGATTTACGTTAACTTGCATCTATCATATACTTACCTAAATTTTGGTCCTGTTACCTGACACCGTCTCTTTGGTTGCCCCTTTTAACTGTATAAACTCTTCAGCTTTAATACTCATTTCCTGTTTTGCATGTATTTAATATTACAAACCTACAAAGTCCTCTTTTTAAAAAGAGTGAACATATGAACACATGTATCATTTATATTTATGACTGGATTTTTGGGGGGGTCACATGCATTATTTTTACTCCCTGCATATCTGGAAGAGGAAAGTGTGACCTATTTCATTCACACACGCAATGTTTTATTCATTACTATAAACAACGTTAAAAATGAGTACCTATTGTTTACATATCGTTGGTTCAATGAAAAAATGCAGTGAAGTGAAAAGCCAAATATCTATAGAACCCAACAGTGTTATAAAGACAAAGCATGGTAAGCATACAAAGAGTGTAGACCTTCTAAAGTGGCCAAGTTCTTCTAGAAACAGTGCACTGTGTACACCTCTCAAGACCCTAAGCACCACTACTTACTCACCATCCACTTCTTTTATTGTTTCTAACTAGCAAACATCAGAGCTGTCTCGGTAAGAACTCTGGGTAAAGCTAAAGGTATTTCCCATTATATACTCTGCTTTTCTTCTCACGCAAATCTCCAGAAACACAAAAATGCTAGTGTGAACTCTGTGACTTTGAAGTGCTGCGGTCAGTAGCTATAGGTAAAGCTGTATTTAATAGTTAACCTTGAGTTAATAACTTTAGGTCACTAACCCTTGTGTGAACCATGTCGTTCCAACTGTTTCCACTTAATAGTTTTCTCTCAAACAAAGGCACGTCAGACTGATCGGTATTGCGGGTTAGTATAAGATGTACCAATAATAAACTGTTTTTGGCATTCTGGGTCTAGATTCACAGTGGTTTTTAAACTTGGCTACCCATCAGGATTACCAAGGTGATTCCAGTATATAGTCGACTTTGAGGACCATTGATTTAGAGAAAGGAGGATAGAAATAAGCTGGAAAAAACCTTCTACATAGTGGTCCTGGTCATTCATTGCACCACGTGAATCCCAAACATGAAGACTGAGGTATTTCTTTTAAAGAATTTTCTCTTCTGTATTTTTAGTTTTCCAAAGGTTTCCATTTTTAAACCTAACCATAAGTATCACTTTTTGTCAGAAAGCTGAATTTGCATTTTCCAAAGGAATATCATGAAAGCATATGGAAAGTAGTAGGTATAAAATGAGAAATTAGAAAAGCGAGGAAGATTCTCTTGGACAACTCTTCCTCGATAGACCAAAGTCAACCTAGACACTGAGAGACATAGAAAACAAACTGATGGTTACCAAAGGGGAAGGAGGGGAGGGGGATGGATAAATTAGGAAGTTGGGAGTAACATATACACAACTATATACAAAATAAACAACCAGGACCTACTGTATAGCACAGATAACAGTACTCAGTATCCTGTAATAAACTATAAGGGAAAAGAATTTGAAAAAGAATATATATTATATTATATTATATTATATTATATATGTATGTATAACTGAATCACTTTGCTGTGCACCTGAAACCAACACAATGTTGTAAATCAAGTATACTTCAATTAAAACAAAAGGTCAGAATATTAGTGGAATCACTGGCCTCACTGAGGACAAATAAGATAAAACAAGTTTAAAAACAAATTAAATTAAGTTGATTAAAATCACATTGAGTCCCTGGTGGCTGTCTCCTGGCCCCAGAATTCCAGGAAGGAGAAATTCCTGCTCCAGCCACAAGGTGGCACATGGGCTTTGCACGGAGTCCTCCCAGAGGTCCCAGGAACACCCCTGGACTGAGAAGCTGGCAGTTCACTGAAAATTCAAGGAGGCCCCTAGCAAATCCCAGAGTGGGTAAACCGAACAGGGAAACAGAAATCCTAGCACTCTGCAAAGCAGGACTGAGAGTTAGAGGACAAGGTCTGAGCATTTTACATTGGGGGTTTGGATGCTTTGACAGAAACAACTTCAGTGGAAAGGTAGGGATGGTGCTGGCGGCCCTGCGATGGGCTCTGTCTCAGGCTCATGGTGTAGTTAAAGGGAGTAAAAAAACAAACAAACCAGTTCTAATTTTACTTTTAAAAAATAATATTAAGTAAATCTAAGTTTTTTTTAATTCTTTAAAACTTCATGCAAGAAGAGATTGAAACTTGATTACTTACCATGTTTTCTCCAAGGATTACATAGTAATCAGCACACAACCAAAGTCTTATTAGTATTTGTGCTTGAGTGGAAATAGCACTTGAAATACTACCGAAAAAGAAAGAATGGCAAAGATATAATTTGAGTTGCCTCAGGAGGGCCTGGGATGTAATAAAAGCATAATCTGAATTTTGACCTAAGGTAGATCTGGGTTCATAGCCATACTTGGCCACTTACCTTGACCTTGGACAAGCTATACAATGACTCTGAGTGTTTATTGAGCTTTAGAATGAGGGCTGGAATGTGTAATAATGCTTCTGTCTCAGGGTGGATGCAAAGATTAAAGAAAAGAAGAAGTAACATACATACCAAGTAGTAAGTGCTCAGGAACCAATAGATACCTCCTTTCCAAAATTTCTATCTGAGAAATTCATTCTATGGTGCTAAACTACCAATTTTGACTTTGAGGCCAGAGCCATGCAAAATTGTTCTGTGACCTGCAAATAAATTTCCAGATGGCGGGAGTCGCTGGAGCATATGCTCTGACCATCTGGCAAGTTCCCACTGTGCCACTGCCAAGTGAGTGCCCCTTTCCTGTGCCTCTGAGAAGCCCTGGGACTTGGATTCACATACATCACAGTGTAAGTGTTCCCTGAACACAGTGGAGCTGGAGCATTCTGTGAAAAGTCATGGTGTCCCAGCAGTTTGCCAAGAGTTAACCTGAATCTGTCTCACACCAAGCCTCCTTTAATCTCAAGTCGGAGTGAGATGATTGGACCTGTCAAAAGTATAAATGTTGAGAGTCTGCTATGAATAAAATATACCTTTGATAGTTTCCATCTAATATAACGTTACATTCAAGAATTTAGAGGCTCCCGCATAATTCATCATTTTGCAAGTATAAGTGTTCACTAATAATATTGCATTGTTATTTATTAACATTTATGCCCACCACAATTCTATTATGTAACTAATATAACAGATTGTCCAGTTACATGTTTAATACTTTGGGTATTTATTACTAATAACTGAGCATATAGGACTTGATGCTTGGTGAAGAATGAAGATGAATAAAGAACAAGTCCAGTGAATGTTTTACGGATGGAAAGTGCATTCGGTATTTCGGGAGACACGTCCAGGCAAGATCAATGCTGGATTTTGTTTTTCCAGAACAGAAGTAAAAGACAAAGCGTGGCTTTTTTAAGAGTCATAACTGGCTCTGAAAATACACAAGAGGCACTATTAAGGCAAAATATGGACTTTAGTCCATCGGTGCTACTTAACTGTCATTCATTCATTCATTCATTCAGAAAATGCTTCTTTGTCATGAGCGAGGCACTAAGAATATAATAATAACCAAAACAGATATGGTCACCAGCAAATACTGAACAAAATACTTACACAGTAGCAATGAGGGTAATGAAGAGGGTGCCCAGGGGAGCTGTGGAAGGTCTTTTTAAGGAAGTGACATGTGAGCTGAAATTGGAAGGATGGCTGGAGATTAAGTAATCAAAGACTTGGAGAATGCATGTTCCTGGCCTGGGGTTGGACACCGTGTTCTTCATGTTTATGAGATGGATTCAGACAGACTTGTCCAAGCATTATATCCATCACTTACTGGCTCTGTTAGATTTTCTAAAGCATGTAGCCTCTTCCAGATCTATAGAACAGGGAATGTGGTCTCAGTCTTAAAGGACATTAGGAGGCTTTATAGAAAATAGAATGTATACATTTGCCAAGTATAGTGCCTGACGCATAGTAGGTCACCAGTGTTGATTTCTTATATATTTTTTACTTCCTAATTTCTACGTATCCTCCCCAAAGCCCCTACTCCACACCATCCTCCTTTACCCTAGCTTCTCCCATATATGACCCATGTGCACATTTTCCAATGTAGAAGGTACAGATTTTTCTCCTATCTCCATTTTTCTTGGGTTTCAGGTTAATCTAAAAAAGACGTGGTAACAAACAAAAATTCCTGGGGTAAAGGAGAGAATTCACTAATGTCAATGACAATACCTTTTGGAAGTTCACCTCCCCCGACATGAATAAACCCTCCACATGATTTGTGAGGAGGTCTGACTGCAGTATTTCATTTTAGAGCAGGGGAGATTCGTGCTCTAAAGCCAGAGGGAATTTTCCCATCAGCTTCCTTCTTCAGGCCATTCATCACCTAAATGGCCCTCACAGGGCTTCCAAGGGGCTGGAAGGCACATCTAACCATGCCAGCCTCCAGTGCTGAGTGTCAGTGCTGAGTGTCAGCGGCCTCCATCTGCCTTTTTGGTCCAGCACTGGGTCATCTGCATGCCGGCTGGAGCAAAGTCATTCTCAGTGATAGAATCTCAGTGATTTAAGATGATCATATCCACACACACTGTTATCTCAGCGGTAGACAGGGGCACCACCTTCCCCCAGCCCCACTCCCAGGCTCTGAGAGTAACGGTTGGAGGTCCTTCTCCCTTGGACACTTCCCCCACCTCTTCCTTGATGGCCCCCAGCCAGCTCTGCCATGTCAGGTGAACACCATTAAGCTTGCTGCTCAAGGACCCTCCATCACCCAAGCCGAGGAGGGAGAGGCTTGGCAGATGCTTTGGCAACAAGCCAGGCCCCTACACACTTGAAGCCCCTGAAAGAACCAAGGCTCTGAAAAGGCAAAACACACAATAGGCTGAGCCTGGGTTCTTCTGCATTTGATTTGTTGGAGAAGGACATCTGCTGGTGGAAGTCAGATTCTGTGTTAGAGAGTTCCCTTCTCCGAACCTTGAACACACCAAACCAAAGCTTGCTGCACAGTAGGATAGTCTTTCTCTGGCCCGAAAGGAGAAACTGAGGGGGGCTTTGGGTGACCCGGTATTCAGGTTGGTCTCTGCGCCATCCCACTGCGTTGGACAGTGATTTTGATGAAAGGCGTCTCCGTGTGTCCTCGGGGACACTCATCTTGGTGCTGCGTCCCCACTGCTTTGAGGTTACATGTCGATTCATGACTTTTTAAATTCTCTTTGCTGTGCTTTTCCAGGACCTGATACAGTGCCTTTAAACTTTTTTTAGTGATTTTTTAAATTGAAGTATAGTTGATCTACAATATCGTGTTAGTTTCAGGTGTACAGCAAAGTGATTCAGCTATACATGTATATATATATATATATTCTTTAGATTCTTTTCCATTATAGGTTATTAAAAAATATTAAGTATAGTTCCCTGTGTTATACAGTAGATTCTTGTTGTTTATGTTATATATAGTAGTGTGTATCTCTTAATCCACAAATCCTAATTTATCCCTCCCCTCTTTCCCATTTGGTAACCATAAGTCTGTTTCTATGTCTGTGAGTCTCTTTCTGTTTTATAAATAAGTTCATCTGTACGTCTTCTTTTTAGATTCCACAGTGTATTTAAACTTTAAATAACATGGTTGATCCTGCCATCATTTTTCCTTTGTTCAGACTTTGAAGTTATCTCACTGCTGTGTGTGGTCCTTCTCAGATCGGCTCCAACTTATAACGGGGCATAATCGGTGTCACATCCCTGCGCACGTGAACACTGAGCAGGTACCAGGACAACCATTCTTGTCCTGTGCTTTCATTCACCATCTTTCATTTAGGGAAGTGATGAAAACACGTATCATGCCATAAACCCCGTCTGAGGTGGAAATCTGAGAGGCTGCATACAATTTGGCAAACTCGACTGTTTGAGGAGGGGAGCAGGGTCGCGGTTTTCTGACACCTGCCCACGTGTGGCCTTCAACCACTGGGCCTCTCCCATTTCCCACTCAAGCACTCTCTTCCCGTTCACTTCAGCTCTTTCCTCCCAATCCTCACGCACCCACAGTTTCTGTTGAGCCCAGCCGAGCACTTTTGTTATCAGCTCAAACGTGATTTCACTCAGTGATTCCCTCATTCCGTTAGTCACTCTAATCCCCAGTGCCTTTTTTTTTTTTTTTTTTTTTTTTTTTTGCGGTACGCAGGCCTCTCACTGTTGTGGCCTCTCCCGTTGCGGAGCACAGGCTCCGGATGCGCAGGCTCAGCGGCCATGGCTCACGGGCCCAGCCGCTCCGCAGCATGTGGGATCTTCCCGGACTGGGGCACGAACCCGTGTCCCCTGCATCGGCAGGCGGATTCTCAACCACTGCGCCACCAGGGAAGCCCCCCCGTGTCTTTAATTCATTTATGAAACTGAATTGTATAATAGCATTGTCTCCTCTTATTATCCTCGGAGATTTACAGATGTCCGTCCTCTTCTTCAGCCCTTACTGGGTCTTCTGCCTCCATCCGCTTTTCTCATCATTTGCCAAAACTCTTGCAAATTCTCACAGACTTTTCCACTGTTTGGGATTTTTGAAAATTCACAAGTTAATGGCCTGACTTGAGAATGGGAAGCAGGACAAGGTTGTTCCAGGGGAAGAAGAGGTCTGTAAAACGCTGACACATGGGCGTGACTGTGAACGGCATAGGGCTGTGCTGTCTAATACAGTAGGCGCTGACCATCATGTGGTTTTCCAAAGTAAATAAATTAAAATTGAATACGATTTAAAATTCAGCTTCCTAGTCACACTGTAGCTAACTATTATAATCTTGGACGGTGCAGATCAAAACATTTCCATCTATAAATGAACTTGTTTTCAAAACAGAAATAGACTCATCGACATGGAAAACAAACTTATGGTTACCAAAGGCGATAGCGGAATGGGGGGGGAGGATAAATTAGGAGTTTTGGATTAACGTATGTACACTACTATATATAAATAAATTAGATAAACAACACGGACCTACTGTATAGCGGAGGGAGCTATACTTCATATTTTGTAATAACCTCTAATGGAAAAGAATCTGAAAAAGAATATATACGTATATACATATATATGTGTGTGTGTATAACTGAGTCACTTTGCTACACACTTGAAGCTGACACATTGTAAATTAATGGTACTTAAACTAAAAAAATAAAATAAATGTACCACAACTTCTTTATCCATTCCTCTGTCGATGTACATTTAGGTGGCTTCCATGTCTTGGTTACTGTAAATAGTGGAAACAGAGAAAGACAGATATCATATGATATCACTTATATGTGGAATCTAATAAAAAATGATATAAATGAACATTTTTACAAAATAAAAACAGACTCACAGATTTCAAAAACAAACTATGGCTATCAAAGGTGAAATGTGGGGAGGGATAAATTAGGAGGTTGGGATTAACATATGCACACTACTATATATAAAATAGATAACTAACAAGGATCTACTGTGTAGTACAGGGAATTCTTCTCAATATTCTGTAATAATCTAATCTATATGGAAAAGAATCTGAAAAAGAACCGATACAGGTATATGTATAACTGAATCACTTTGCTGTACACCTGAAATTAACACAACATTGTAAATCAACTATAATCCAAAAAAAGTTAATAAAATAAAATAAAATATAAATTAAAAACTAAAGTACATTAAAATAACTTTTCTATCACCACAGAAAGTCCTGTTGGACAACCCTTGTCTGAAGAAACTGCCCAGGCAATACCACTTCAAGGAGGTAAGGACTCAGCGGCTGGGCAGGAAGTTGGGACGGCAGCACAAATGCTCAGATCGCATCCCCAGGCTACAGCAGGCCCGGGGATGCTGAAGGGATGAGGGCCGGAGGATGGAGGCAGAGTCTTGAGCCAGTGCGGGAGCCGGAAAGGCAGCTCCGCAGCATACAGGTTTGGTCCCCAGACCACAGCCTCCTTGTGTGTACACGTGTGTGTGTAAGGCAGAGGCACACATGTTGGCAGGTGTTTCAGAATTCTGTCCGGCATATGGTGGGTGCTCAAAAAATGGATATTAAACAGAGAAGTGGATCAAGTAAATGGATTAAATGGTTTTATTTGCACAGAAATCCTGAGACCCTGGGAAATTTTAAAGTGTAAAAATCCATCCTTCCTGACTTTAAGATCCAGGCAGCATAAATGCCTACATGTTGCTTAGTCAGGATTAAAAATGCTCAGCTGGGCCCACCTTACCTTCAGGAATTGCCTTAGGTACTGGGTGTTCCTCCTTTGCCCTTCTCACCCTTGACTTGTTTTAACTATTTGGTTGGTTTATCCGTTCATTCTTATATCCACTCCATAAATAAGGAAGTACTGCATATTTATTTGTATAAGATAAAATACAAGGCATAGGCCTTCTGCTTCCTCTGGGCTCACTGGGTTTCTGTTTTCTGCTCCAAGTCTCTCTCAGAATGTTGCCCACCCCCGTTATGGCATCGGGGTCTGCTCCCCAGCTCCTACTTTGGTGTCATACAGGGCTTCCCTAGAAAGCAGAGTCTGGGGAGAGGAGAGTCTGGGGGAGAGGTAGCACGGTCTTAGGGGAGAAGTGAAAAACGAGGGTGTGCTGTTACCTGGAAGCCACTGCATGTACGCTGGGGCTTGTTGCCGTGGACACTGAAGCAGTAGGTCGTGCATCTTAGGACCACCCATTTGCACAGAAAGAAGGAAGCATTTACCTGCCTGGTGCCCCTCACTTCGGAGTTGTACGTCCCTGAGTGCCATGCAGGGATCCCTTGGAAGCCACGCTGTACCAGAAGGAAGGAAGCCACGGGCAGGAGGTGAGAAGTACCATATGTCGGGAAGGCAGGGACTGTTGGGACACCCGCAGGAGCCGGGTGATGGACCTGGAGCAGCCACTGCTGGGGATTCCTCACTCACAACAGAGACCTCAGCACGACAGCGCCCTGTGAGGGTTGCTCCAGCGGTGGGGACAGGATCACCTATGGACCTGGGCAGCTGGTAACTGAAACTGGCCTCCCTCCTTCTCCTCCACTCTGGACTCAATATCAGTGGGCTGTGTCCTCCCTTGAGGTGCTCAGATGAGCATTCCATGCTTTGCTTTGTGGCTTTAGAAAGTTTTCTGTCATGGAATTCATGATATGAGGCCATATATAAACCAAGACACCTGTCATAGTGTTAACTGACTGACCCCCAGGTCAGAGTTGAAGTTAGCTTTGACAGGGACTAAACATACCATGAGAAGGAAAGAGAGCTTACCTGGGTGTTCCTGCCCCTTCTAACCCTGATCTGCCTATAATCCCAAAAGTCAAAGGGCAAATCGTGCTCCTCATTTGCCCCTTTCCTCTATTTGCATTTTTTCAAAATTTGCATTTTTGATGGTTTCTTGCCTAAGGATGATTTGATTTACAGTGTGTGTAAGCAACATAAGAAAAGTACAATCTGTGTCTTTTAAAATAACTTTTTCCCCCGTACTGAGTTACATGAGAATTTAACGAAAGTTCATTCCAAAATATAGTGAACTTCATCATCATTGAAGAAATGGTTAGATCAGTGTCCTTTAGGTGTGACCACACAGTTTTATCATCACACCAAGGCTTGTGACTGCGTGGTGGTTCCATCGCAGCAGCCTGGGATGTCCTGTGTCACTCTGGGTCACCAGACAGAGCACCCCAAGCCACTCAGAGCTGGCTGCATCTCCTCATCTGGGATCAGTGCAGATGGTCCCCCGTCCTGAGGATGCGTACTGGCATGCAGGGGTGAACTGAGAGTGTAGGAAATCACAGTACCCAGAGTGAGACTTGCCAACGGAGAAAGAGAGCTCTTGGCCTCTGGGTATATAAACAGAGAGAAAGTTCACACACACACACACACACACACACACACACACACAATCAGAAATCTTGCAGATGGCTCACCATATCGTTGACAAGACTTTATTCCCCCAATAAGGTCACAAATTTGTTAGAAATATGTATTACTTTAAGTTTTGTGAAATGTTAGCACTGAGGAGGGAATTGGAGCTTCCAGCTCCCTCATTTCCTAGTCGGGGAAGCTGAGAGTCCTCACAACAAATCCTCCAAGATTCCATTGCAGTTCTTCAATGGATCCTCCAGCATCAGAGTTAGATTTCCTGTCTGATGAATGGGGAACACAGATTATGATAAGTACCCAAGGGGTTGAGTAAATCCTTCTTGTTCAAGTTTTCTAAAAATAGTACTATTAATTGCTTTTTATGTCACAACATATTAAAGTACTATAAATTCATTATAAAAATATTGGAAGATATAGAAAATTATAAAGAAAATATAAATGATCTATAATCTCACCACCATGTAAGTATGCAATTTTTTTCCTTTCATTTAAATGTGTGTGCATAAAACCATGCTATATATACAATTTTATGTCTTGTCTTTTTCACTTAAAAATAATATCATTAGCATTTTCCTATTAGACTAAAAATTGAAGACCTCATTTTAATATCATTATTATATTAAATATTTTACTTAGCTATAAATATGGATCATGAGATTGGTGTATATATACGTATGTGTGTGTATAATTTTTCTACAAGCATATAGTGGTTGGTCAACGACACTGGTCATGATGCCCCTTCTGTTTTTGGAGGAAAGTCTGACTCAAACAAGAAAAGGCAGCAGGACTCCCATTGGTCTGAAATAAGCAGGATGTCTTTTCATCCCAGAGTGAACCTGGACAATCCACCTGAATTTGGGAGTAGCAGCAAGCAGAAGCTGATCCTTGGCAGAGGCAAAGCATGGGAAGAGCAGCGAGAGTGGGTCTTATTCAGCATCGCAGGCCCCGTGGTTCTCCCTGGGGACCCTAAGTCACAGGAGAGCTGGGAGCAGAGCTGGACAGAGGCAGTGGCTGAAGGTGTAGGGTTTCCAGAGCTGGAGTGGGTCAGCAGAGAGGGATGGAGGCTAATCTTCATTCACTTTGACTATAATCAGCTTTGCAAATATAATACTAATAAAAGCAAAGAATTATAGAGTTGTGACAGTGTCCCAGAAACTGTTCTAAGCTGACTTACAGATGCTAACTCATTTCATCCTCATGACACTCCCCTGAGGTAAGGGATGATATTATCCCCAAATTATGGCTGAAGAAACTGAGACACAGAGAAGTGGAAAAATTTGCTGAAAGTCACAAAGCAAGCACATGAGGGAGATGGGAAAGACACACAGACATGACCCCTCCTCTCTCCTGACTCCACCCCCAACCTATGCCTATGATGTGAGGCAGAAGGGGACAGTCTGAGGTCTGGGACCATGAGAACTTGCAGAAAGCAGAGGCAAAAGTGAAGAGATTGTTCTACAGCAGGCAAGGGGGAAAAACAGCTTTCAAAATAAAATCTATAAATATCACTCCTACAATTAGGTTTAAAAATAGTCCCGTTTCAATGCAGGTTTGTGTTAAGTGCCTGCAGGGGAGGGAAAGCAGACACCCTCTTACTATATTCGGAGCATAACACTGAGGAAGGAAAGAAGGAGTCAGGCCCTGTCCAGTGCTGTCCTTCTGGGTCAGCGTGCTCTCTCGGGCAGCCCCAGGCGCTTTCTTATTCTCTGTGCTCACGCAGCGCTGCCTGCTTGCACATCTTCACACTGGGCCTCCAGCCCATGTTGTATCTGTGGAATACCAGCAGGAAGGCAAAGCTCATCTCTTACTCTCCTCAGCTGTGGCAGCCATGAGCACCAGGCTGTACTCGGGCTCCTGGAAGACAGGCAGCTGCAGAAACCACACAGAGCTGGCACAGCGACTCAGTCTTGCCTCCAGAGAACGCTCCTTGCCTTCTCATCTGCAGTGGTCCAGGAGGAGAAGGACCCAGGAAAGGATAGAAAAAAAGCAAAGTCTCCCCACACCTCAAGCCCACCTCAACCCTCCCTTGTCTAAGGAATCATTAAAGAACATCCTCCCAAACCCTCCCTCCTAAGGGCACCAGAGATGCCCACATTTCCTGACCTCAGAGCACAGCCACTGTGAAGTGATGGAATAGCTCTGCTCTTTTAGCATGCCAAGGTCATGGCCTGAGTTATAGGTGCTCTTTTGAAATTCTGTCTGGGTCAAAAAAATATTGTCAAAAAATATTGTCACCAGGCTACTCCCAGGAGACAGACAATTCTCAGTGACAGCTAATGGAGAAGCACTTTTCTTCTAGGATTTTCTGCATGGAGGTATAAGATGATTATACCCCATTCTAATCCCACTCCCCGCCTGCATCTTTGCCAGGTCATGAGACCAGTCTTCTGCTTTGGGAGTTCTTATTTTTATATATTACTAATTACATTGTCAGCACATCGCCAAATGAACAGTTCCTGGAAGCATCCAGAGATTTACGATCAGCTTCCATTTAGCTTTCAAGAACGGAGATTCTTAACCACTGAAGGCTGAGCTTAATCTTCTTCCGAAGTTCATCCCATGAAAAAATATAAGAATACATCAGCAACGTTGCCATCAGCAGCATTTACGTGGCTAAACCCTAATTTCAAGAGAAAATAACAGTACTGGAGAAAATCAGCAAACTAATCCAGGTAGACTTTATTTTTATGGAATTACAGAAGGATACATAAAACACAAATTCACAAAATCCTTCGTAACCACGATGGTGATGATGATGATGATGTGGGTAACAATGATCTTTTTTATGCTCCAGCTGCAGGAAGCTGCCTGGGCTCTCAGGTAAATGTGTCACCCACCTTTGGGACAATAGCATAGGTGAGGAATCGAAGAAGGATATTTAAACCTGGGAGTCTTCAGAACACAGACAGCATAGGCAACAAAGAGGCTGGATAAGATCACTGAGTAAATCTGCATAAAACAGAATTATTCTCAGATTTTCTTCCCATCTTCATTCTCATTGCTCTTTCAGGGGTTTTATAACATGTATTTATGACACATTCTACAATTTCGTATGTCATTCACTTATTCCCCAAATATGCCTACCAAACCCTTGGCATTCACATCTTTAACATTCCCAATTCAGTCTTTACGAATATCTGAAGGTCCATAATGTATAGAAATGTGTCATTTTCCTGAGACCTAGAAGTGAATCATGTATGTAAGTTTCATGTGTACAAACAAGTCACTTAGCAGCTGAGGACACCTGGTTAATCCGTGCCCTTCTGGACCCACTTTGTCTTTGCATCCTCATATACCTTGGTAACTCTGGTTATATCCGTGTTAGTAAAACTGCCCATTTCTGAACTTCCAAGATGTTTCCTCATGAATGTTAATGTTCTACTCCATTTTGGGGTGGAATGAATGGGAACCATATTTTGGATCTCCACCAGTTAGAAATTAAGTCCTGGACACCAATTCCAAAATTCTTCCCAGTATTATCGTATACAGGGAGCTGGGCTAGGTATTTTGCAAGCTGCAAAGATAAGTCATTTCACTTAATTTATTCTCAACTAATTCATAATCTAGTAGAAATAGGGCAGAAATATGAATATACAAGAGGGAGAGTGAGAAAGGCCATCAGGAAGAGTGCTACTCCTGATGTAGCTGGGTCCTGGGTGCTACCATTGATGCACCATCCAGGACCCTAGATTGGGTGGCTGTACTCTCTCCTCCTCCAGGGAAGACACTTCAGTGAAATGTCCTTCCCAGGAGCTTAGGCAGAGCCCACAGTCAATAGCTGACTGGCCTGAGGGTCTAAAGGCTGACTTTCTACCCCAAGGCTGGAGCAGCTCAGTGATACAGTTCATGCTCCAGAGCTTCCTCTGTGGGCAGGTCAGAGCTGGCCAGAGGTGGAGACCTGGTGAAACCATACCTGTCCTTGACTCCTCTCCGGCGGATCCCATCTCCTTACACCCCCTTCGTCCTGCTGGCTCTCCCTCAAGGAATCGCATGCAGCTGAATTTCTACCCCAGGTTCTTCTTCTAAGGATTCTGACCAAAGATAGGCACAGGTGAAACATAAAGGGAGTTCTTGCAAAATATTTCTGCCAGTGAGATGAACCAGGGACAGTGGTGATCATGGCAGACATGGTATTTGGACTTTCTAAGATAGGACAGATTCGGGTATGAAGGACGAATCCAAGAGGCCTACCTCGTGTATGTCAATAGTCAGAAGTACACTTCAGTCCCTCTAGAAGATGATGACCATGTGCATTTTAGTGCCACTGAAGCCAGGCTCTGCATAGTTCAGACTCAGAGTGGTGCTGAATTCAAAAGAACATATTCTACACTTTGCTGTACACCTGAAACTAACCCAACACGGTAAATCAACTATACTTCAATTAAAAAATAAACTGAATGTTAGTATAAGAATGTAGTTCCCTTACCCTTGATTTCAGATTTTTGTGTTTATCAGAAGGGGTCCTTTTCCCCTCATTGACTGATTTTATGATACATATGTAATGATTTTTAACTTAGAAAATAAATTCATGTTAATAAAAAAAAAATACCAAAAGAACATATTCGAGGAACCAAAAACATTTTTACAATAATTTGCCTTTCACTTACTTTTTTGCAAACACCGTGAAGACTCTGAGACCTGAAGCCGTCCTGCTCTTCTCCTCCCGTCCCCCCGTCTAATTACCTCATATATGGCTCTTAATGCCTTCCCTGTACCCCAGTGCCCACAACCTGCTCAGTCCCGGCTCTTCTCCTCTCCCTGTTTCCAGGCCCCTGTATTAAAATCCTTCACTTGGCCATGTCTGGCAAGACAGAGGCCTCTGTCAAGAGCAAGGGAGGGAAACAGACCCCAGAGGTCAAGCCAGAACAGTTGTTACTGGCCAGACTCAGGGAAAAGCGTAAGAACTGTTGGATATGAGTCGTGTTTGCCTTACTGTCATTATTGAGCACCTGCTAGATGCCAGGCACAAAGCTAGGTCATTTATATTTGTTGCATCTGTGCTTCACCCTAACCCTGTCACTACCTCCATTTTGCACACAAGTAAACAGAGCCTCACAAAGATGACTTGACTTTTCTAGGCCTTTCAGCTCACACTGGCTCTTCCCTCTATACCATTCTACTCAATGTTTCTTTCTTGTTCTCAAACATCCCCAGGGAAAGCAATGCCAGTTTCACTTGGCTCAGCAGGGCTCGAGTAGTTTGGGGCTGAATTTTTGCTGCAATTGAAAAAGAAAAAAATATATATATATCAACAACAGAAACTATGTTAACATATGCATATTAATATGTATAATTTCCATGTTTTAATATCTCTAAGTTTTTCATCATCACCATTAAGAAGCTTTGACTGTGTGCACATAACAACTTAGTGAGCAGAAAAGTAATTTAACCCTTTCCCTGTGGAATTTAGGCATAACCTAACAGTGCTCATTACCATTAACTACATAATTCAGTTTTATCCCATGATATCTATGAAAATATGGTCATTAACTATGACATTTTTATAGACCCAACAGATAGAAAGCAAATGTCTCTGTGTGAAATCAGAAAGACATTCAGGTATGATATTTGATATTTTAAATGGTGCATTTGTGTTTATTATTCTGCATTTTGTTGTTTTATTAATGCTTCTATTTATTGATGCCTATACTGTCCCTTTTATTATATATTTCCACAAAATAAATTCATGTTTCACAATATTCATGTTTGCATCATAGAAATAAGACATTAAATTACAAATAAAGTATTTTTTTATTTACTTCAAAATTATACTTACCGATATTTTTCAATGTATTTTTATAATAAATATTTGTCCAAAATTATTTTAACTTGTTTCAGTTTTGTTTACACTGTAACATACAATTTTTAAAATTATTTGGGGAATTTTTATGTCATCATCAACTAGAATTTTTTAACCTGTTTTGAACAATAAACATGTTGTCATCTGCATACAGAAAAGGCAATGTAAAGGAGAAAACGGGTAATTTGGTTTTTGTTTTATGGAAATCTGAGAAACGGATTGCTAGCTGTATTAGTAAAGAATTAAAGAGTTGAGATAGTAAGTTAATAAGTACTGTTTAAGCCATGCCTTTTTATCAAAATATGTCTTGTTCAAATTTAGAAATTATTTTATGATTAACTTACATTTTGTTCAGAGTGAGCCTCTGACAACAGATAATAATGACCTCACCATTTAAGTGAAAAAATAAAAAAAGTCTTGCAAATCTCTCCTGCAGAATATTTTGGGTTAATGAGATTTTTTTAAAAAAATAAAGTTTAAGCCAGCTATAGAACAGGCCTAGAACTGTCATGGGGATATTACTCACATTCGCTTCTAATTAATTTGGATCTAATCGAAGGAATTTCAAATGCTTGAAACACACTTAGAGATCTGAGAAAACAATGCATTTCTAAACTCATCCTGGACAAATTTAATTGTGTTATCATTAGAGCCTTGCCTCGTGACATCATCCCCTTGCCCACACCTCAGGGATGACTTCTTTCTCCTTGGAACCCAGCCTGCCAACCACACGACTCTGTGCCCTGGGTTTCCTGGGTGATGGATCAAGGCAGCAGCATCTATTCAAGGGGTCACTGAAAGACAAGGGTAGACTGGTGTGAGACGGACAGCTGGCATGTAGTAAATGTATTTAGGAAGCTAATAAACCGCTCATTTTGAATGACTCCTGAAATTGATTCCAATACGAGCAGTTGGGAGAGAAATAAGCTTTTAGGAAGGTCATCTGATGTCATAGAGAGTCTTTCTCTATAACCCAGTTAAACTGTTTAGCAATTTACAAAGCAAATCCCAGCCCAATTTTGATCTGGTAATTAATCGGGCCTTCTAGTCAAGCCAAGGCTGTACACAGGAAGTGAACGTAGCCACACTTCTTTAGCCTTAATAATTCAGGACTTGAATTGCCAGACGGGATTTGACACAAGATAGCTGCTGAAAGAGAAGTTGAAATCATGGTCATGGTCAAGGGCATGATTGAAAAAACATTTATAAGTAAATAACAATGAAAGCTCAGTAAGTGGATAGAAATGGTTCGTTGCATTTTGGAGAAATTAAGTAAAAACAAAAGCACTCCATCAGACCCCAAGCCGCCAGTGTCTTACACAATATTCCTGAGGCCCCATTCACTTCAGTCGCACAGAGAGCAGACAGTTCTGTGCAAGCTCAGTGTCCAGCCTGATCAATGCTCCTGCCTCTTGTGGGTCTGTCTGCTTTTCCCTTCTCTGACTGCCTGCAGTGCCTGACAGTGAGGGGGTTACACCCTCCCAGGGCAACTTCAACCAGTGGGAGATAGGGACTGTGGTGATGACTCCTGTCCATAATCCCATGCATACAGTACTGAAAAACCACCAGAATGACTCATTCTGCAGAAAGAGAACACTCTCTCTCCGGTATGTGTCCAACTTGGGAAATTTATCCTAACTGGACCCAGCACAAGGTTTGCCAACCAAGTGCCAGGAGCTAGTACTTGAGATACAGGATTGGCATCACTCAGCTCCTGAGGACTGGCCTTTGGTCTCAAGTCACTTTTCCACTGGTGAGTTTGAGGGTTGAATGGCAGTTAGGACTTGATGACTATCCAGGTTTTATCTTAGAATGCAGGTAAACTTACACACGATTACATTCATTGAACATTTTGGGGGGTGTATTCTTGTAGATTGGCAGACTTATTAAAACTGTAGGAAACTAAGAGGTGGTGGATAATGTAAGCAAAATATAAATCAAGAAGATCTAAGTGGGTACTCTGTCCCTGTTAATGTCAGAATCATAGCAGGCTCTGTTCTCAAACAAAACTTAGGCGTTTCACAGAACCACAAATCACATCTTCCCCTTTGAGTCCTTTGAAAACAGCTAGTAATAGAATTGCTTTACTGTACACTTTTAGACTGGAATCAGGATTTATAATTTGAACAAAGAAAGTCATCTATGCATCACATAATAAAAAGGAGTATTCTTAAATGTCAAAGCAGGCATCTCACAAATTTCCTTTACATCAAATTGTTTCTGGCCTCATGGAGATTGCTGAATTTGCCATTATTCTAAAAATCAAAGAAAATGGTATATTTCGGGCAAAGTTAATTTGATTTTAAGTGCTTTCTCACTAGCCAGATTCTTTACTGGCAACAGATACAGGGGCATCTTTGAGTTTCCCAGTTTTATAAAGACACACCAAAGCCCTGGTTGTTTTTGCCGAGTGTTAAAGTATGTGAGAGCTGGATGGCCATACCTCACAGCTTTCAGCCGACTTTCCAGCCAAATACTTTAAGAGGGTGAAAGAGAGAACAGCTTCTATGACTCACAGGGCTTTCTGCTGCTGCCTACAGTGGGCCCCAGCTCTCCTCCTTGTCTCCCTGGGAACTCCAGAGCCATCAGGTGTGCTTTGTCTCTTACAGTTCAGCTCAGCCCTAGTCCTTTCAACTCTGTACCCTTTAGACTTTCCCTAAATTGCATATTTATTGTTTTCAAGTTCCCTACTGAACTACTTGGACATAAAGATGTGTCTCCTGCCCCCATGTTCACCCTCATTAAAGAAGTATTGTTAACAAATCAGCATCCACAGGACAGTTTGTATTCTTGGTTTTGCCTGTGCAGGCTTCTAGACCATAACTTCCTTGTCTCCTAATCTCTTCTTACAAATATCCTCACTCTCACCCCGACCCCTGCCAGGGGCAGGTGCCACATCTTAGCCAAGTCTCCAGTTCTGTCTTTTCCACATCAAGAAGTCTGCACGGCACCCACAAAGCCTGGAGGGTTCTTCTCCAAGGGGATCACTTAAGCTCTTTTGTACATGTTATCAAGCCTGCAGGCTTGTCCACACTCACAGTTTTACGTTACCTCTTTATGCTTTTAAACTGCTCCTTTACCCTTTTCTCATCTATTTTACTTTCTTTTTTTACCTGCACTGACCACAGGTGGCATTCTGTCTAGTTATCATATCCCTGTTGCACTTTTCTTTTTTTTTTTTTGTAAAGAGAGAATCTGAATTAAATCAACAACAATTAAAAAAATATCTATCTCCCCTTTCACAGCCATGTGTTATCAGGCTTCCCTCCCTCTTGCCTATATATTGAGAGGGTTTTCCTGCTGGCTCAGCTACGTTTCCATGACGTATCTCCTTTCTGGCTTTAGGTCGCTCTTTCCCCTTTACAATGGATTTAATTATTTAAGCCCATTCCTAGGAACGAGGCCTGATTTCTGCCTTTTAGGGATCATTCCCATCTGTCTTTCACATGTCAGGACAATCCAGGGCTCACCCACCCGGCATCCCCTTACACTTCCTGCCCTTCCTCTGTGAAGCCGACTTTGTTTTGGTGCCCACAGATTTGTCTGATTAAAATTCATTCAGCTCCCCTTGTTTCCCAGATTTTCTTCACTGCAGGCCTCCTCACCAATGCCCTATGTATTCTAGCATCTGATTTCTTACACTGTAAACTCAATCCTCCTAAGTTTCCAAATACTTTCCTTCAGGTGTCATGGCCACAGAGGTTTCTTCAACAAAATCTTTCACACCATGAGAACCCATCATTCACCCCTCTGTTCCTCTTCCCTTTATCCAGAAATCAACCATAAAGGATTCCTTCCTCATGTGATTTTCCCAAGAATAAAGGTTACTTTCGGTCTCAGTTCTGCATGGTGATGAGTCCCTCTTTCTTGGAATTCTTTTTGCTCTTGATTTCCCCCCACCAAGGTCTTTCTCCTGGGTCTTCTCAACCTCCCCATCCAGGTTTTCTCTCTTTCTCTACCACTGCTGGTTCCTTAAACGTGGGCTTTTATCCTTTTTGTATACTTAGGTAATGTGTTCCCCAGTGGGCAATCTGCCACATGATGGCAAATTCTATCAATTCTCCGTCAGCTTTCAGATCTAAATCTCCAACCTGAGCAAATGTTTTTGACAGTGGGCTGCACAGGTCCACCTCAATATGTCACAGGCCCTCAACTCAACACCCAATTTTACTAGATAGTTAGTTTTAGTATGTAAGTCTTAACTTTTCTGAGGTAGACCTTACAGATTATTTATCCCCCAGTCCTGGTTAGTTTGCCATGTTTAGCTCACCAAAAATGGTTCATATCACTGAATACTTGATATTTTACCTGTCACAGCCTACCCAATAGACAATCAAACAATAACAAGATGTCCAGAAATCACTCAAAGTCACAAAAGAGGCTTCTTGTTCCTATATATCCAAGAAGTTCTCCACCTGACATAAGAAAGTTCTGTAGGACAGCGACTGTGCAGACACTGGAGAAATGCAAATTTGAGTCAGACCCCATCGTTCCATTTCAGAACCTCCCATAGATTGTGCTCTGACATAGTGCACAACTTTAGAGGATGCCTTTGGGTTTTTATGAGGCGAGAAACATGGATGCTAACCGGGCATCTGCTTGTCCCCAGCCTTGCAGTTCTCCACGCTGTACCGGCATGCACAGAATAGAGTTTAAGTCTGCCAGCTTCTTAGAAAAGCCTGGAGGTTCAGATGGTTGTCTCAGATACGGTACAAAGCAAGTGATTAATAGGAGCATATGCACATATTAGGTATGCTTGGGACAGATAAATAAAAGAGATGTAGGAAGATGTTAGAAATTCTAGAATGGATTGCCTAGGGAAAGAAGAAAGTTGTTACTAAACCACTGACTAAAATATATGGAACTGGATCACAAGCCTTTGTCTCCAAGAAAATGCTCCCATTCACATCTTTAGGCCCAACTCCTCGCTTAGTATCTAATGCCATGTGCTTTTTCACACTAGGAGTTGGACCTTGGATATCCCTGAAAACATATAGTAATAATATTTATTTTTTAAAAATGCAACACTTTCCCTGGAAAATATTTTTACCTTTCCTAAGTTTCTATTCACACAAACAAAATCACCCCTGGAGTCTGTGTCAGGTGTGGAACCCTGGACTTATTTCCCTTTGGCCCATTAAGCATTTCTCAGGTGCATTACTTTTCCTCAAGATACCATCCTAGATCCTCACAACTAAACTTGAACCCTTTCCCTTTGTTTATTTCCCCCCATGGCTCCTCTTGAACTTATTTTTTTCCTTCTGCCCATGAGTCAGACTCTTTACTGAATAACTTCTGGAAGAAAGGGACCATGTAAAGCTCTCTGGATATGAAGTGGCCCTTGCCTAAAAGAGCATAAAGTCTCTTAGGAAAGATAAGATATGTACATGAAGAAGTATAGAAGAGTACTCTGTTTGAGAAATTCCCCAAGAAGAGTAAAAGCCAAAGTTCCAATTGATAAGATGAAAAGTTTACTCCTCAGCAGGTAAAGCAGATTTCATGGAGAAATGGCATTTTAGTTTGGTTTTGAATCTATTAGAGAAGGCAAAGGAATGGGAGCCAATGGTTAAAGGGAAAGCATAAGCAAAGCATCAGAGGTAGAAGAACTCATGCTGTCATGCTGTGGTAAACATTGGGATAGAGAATCGTGAGTCTATGAAGGATTATATTCATGAGGATAGGAATTAATGGTAGTTGGAGGGACAGCTGGAAAGAGCATTCATTCATTGCTAGGCTAGCATGTTTGAATTACATTTGCATGAGAAGAGAAGTTATACTTTCATTAGGGCAAAAATATGATCTGATAAAGTTATTAAGGCAAAAACTTGCCCTAATCCATTGTTTGTATTTTTTTTCTAATTAAGTGTTTTGAAGAAATTTCAAAAATTTTTGAGGAGGTCTAATTTATCATATTTTTTCTTTTATACTATGCCTTTGGGATAGAATCTAATAAATCCTTGTTGAACCCAACATCTTGAAGATTTTCTCCTATTTTTTTCCAAAAGTCCCGTCGTTTTAGCGCTTTCATATAATCATGTGGTCAGTTGTGAGTTAATTTGCGTGACTGACATGAAGGTCCACATGAAGGTCTTTGTTTTGCATGTGGAAACCAGTTGCCCCAGCACTAGCTGTTGAATAGACTGTTCTTTCCCGATAATCGCCTTTGTGTCTTTGTCAACAATCAATTATCAATATATAGATTTATTTTTGGACTCTCAATTCTCTTCCATTGATATCTCAAATTCTGCTCCACTGATCTATACATCCTTATTTTAGGACCACACTATTCTGATGACTATAGCTTTATAAGTTTTGAAAATGTGAAGTGAATGTGCTCTAACCTCGTTCTTTTTCAAAAATGGTTTAACTACATCAGGAACTTTTTTGAACAGAAATATGTATCTGTGTGCATATACATATGTATAGATTTTTCCCTGAGAGGATTTAAAGAGAAATTATCTATACTTCATTTTAGAAAGTTATTGGAAAAGGGAAATAGAATTAAAGAAACTTTTATTCAAAATATTCTCTGTGTTTTTCAAGAAAAACTAAAAACCTTTCCCAGCTTATGTTTCTGAACCCAGAAGTCAGCAGACATGACTTTCTTCCCTAAACCTTGAACTCTTAGCTCATGTGTGGACCTCAGGAGGACCATCCTCTCTCGTCACAGGTGGTGCTTCAGCACTGACCAGAGGAAAACAGACTCTTGGGAGGAAGTCAAATTAACTAGAAGAAAGAAAACTAAATAAACATTATTAAAACAAATAGACTCATACATACCCTGGAGATAGCTCTCTGTGCCCCTGTAGTTACGGAAAAGTAAGTATACAAAATTTAACCCCAAAATTCAGATCAGTTATGTAATTCGAAGAGCACCCCAACCTCTGAACTCATTCTTCTTGTCAGATCTGGGGCCCATATATTTCTTGATCTAGGATCATCTAGGAGGATGGTCTCTTGTGTGTGTGGCCAGATTAGAGCTTGATTCCTCTGCCCCACCCCCACCCCCCGACATCTGTTTCTTCACATCACCCTCTGTCTTACGATGAGAATGACTGAATTGTTCCACAGGATCCTAAACTATCAAGCTCTAACCATGTCTCCCCGTGATTCTGTCCTTTTTAGAACCAAATGCTTTTTCCCTTAGATGCAGATAACAACTAATATAGAGTATTTTTTTTTTCTCCAAGATTGAAACTGTCCCTGTGCATCTCTTTTGCTGGAGGAACTATTCCTTTCCTTCTTTCCCAAAGGAAAAGGCAGACCCTAGTCATATGAGGCTACTAGAAGTCTTCCCAGTATCTTTATTCCTAATCCTCCTGTAATTTAGGCACAAAGATTGTCTAAAAAGTCAACTAAGAGCACATTGTGCCAAAGGAAAGACTATTCCTCCTTATTTGCCTCTCTAATCTTGTTCACCCACCAACAGGTACCCAGGTAAAGAGGGGTGTGTGTGTGTGTGTGTGTGTGTGTGTGTGTGTGTGTGTGTGTGTGTGTGTGTGTGTGTGGTGTGTGTGTTGGTAGGAGGGGGAAGCTTGGGAGGGAAAAGTAATTTGAGTGGAAATTGCCAGTAAACAGTTGGAGATGTGATATTGACACACCCCCCCAAATTTTTAGGGATAGAGCTGGAGTTTGCCAGGAGGTGATCCTATAGTTAATTGTTGTAAAAAAAAAAAAAAAAAAGGAAAAAAAAAAGCTGAGTAAATAAAGGAAGAAGCATTAGACAAGTCTGGTGAGCTGTGACCCCTGGTGAGAATGGGAACACAATTCAAAGGAGTAAATCATCAACAAAACCAAGACAAGTGCTCAAAGGAAGAGCATGGGGGGCACAGATCCAAAGATAGTAAGAACTAAGAAAAGCTATTTGACCTGGCAGTTCATCCATCATTAGTGCCCGGGGAAGGCAGATGCTACCAACTCGTGGGTCTCCCAAAGACTCTTCATGCAAAATGCACACTTGTCCCCCAGAGTCATCAATGAGGTAACCTGAATGATAGTGGTGGAAATCATATTGCAAGGAATTCATCGTGAAACATGAGTAATTTATGTGTGGGCTATGGTTTGCAGACTTTTGGTGATTCTTTTTTAAAGAAAACTGGCTGGAAGCAAGAAGAAGGCAAAGATGACTCTCAGGGTAGAGAATACAAAATGCTTCTAAGCTGTGTGGAAAGAAATGCAGAGTTAGACGTTAAGTACTTAAGAAGAGAAAAAAATGTGTAGAATTTTCAACGTAGGTTCTAATGTAAGGTGGTTATATATATATATATATGTATATGCATGTATAGAATATTTTTGATGAATATATATATAGTATATTCATCAAAACTATTTCAACATATACAATGTTCCTTTGAAAAGTCTTGTTTCTAGGTAGGATTTCAGGGTCCTTCACTTTCAGTATTATAAATTCAAGCGGTTGTCAACATCATGGCATAAAGACCCAATGTCTACAAAACAAAATCATGGAGAAAACTATGATAGTGAAGAATTGTCCTTGACCTGAAATGCTATCTTTGGATTCATTTTCTAATTAATAATCAGCATAAAAATCAACTCAGATGTATAGGGCAACTCACCTTTCCAAATAATCAGAAATTCTATAAAAACAAATATATGAGTATCTGGAAGGCCAGTACGTTTCTGAGTTTCAAATGAATCACGTCTGAACAGAATGTGGAGGACACATATGCACTTTAACAAGGGCTACATTATTAGATTTTCTGAGTCTTCTTAATTTGATCATGCCTTTATGTCAGTGACTATAAGACACTAGTGCATTGTGTCTTTGATCCCATTGTCAGGGTCTAAAAGGTCTACGTGGTCTTTACTTTTAGAAAAGAGTAAATCTCTTCCTGGGTAAAGGTATCCCTGTAAGCCAGCTGCCTTTCAAGTCAAAACAGAAGGGATTGTTTTCAGGCTGACAGATAACAAGCCTTCATTTTTTCCTTTCTTATGGTG
The DNA here is from genome assembly GCF_963455315.2 of Globicephala melas. Lineage (NCBI taxonomy): Eukaryota > Metazoa > Chordata > Mammalia > Artiodactyla > Delphinidae > Globicephala > Globicephala melas. Next base: position 85,889,422 of record NC_083325.1, on the reverse strand, counting down.
GTATTGCCAGATAGCACTTAAGTGATACAAAGAGTTTCTCCTGGGCTATATTACCTTGGCATGAATAAAACTCAATGCATTATTGTAAATGACAGAGATGTTCTGATTTTGGTAGCATGAGGGCTTCAATGTGGAAGAACAAGAAAGTAATAATGGTAAAATGAGAAGGCTGGCCATAATGAAGGAAGAATCTCGCTGGAGAAACTAGCAAATTATTGTGTGAGAGAAAGACACTTTGGTGAGACAAAAGAATCGCATTGGCTGAGTCACCGAGGATCTCGAGAGTAAATCATTACAATCAGCCCTCTCTCAATTTTTAACAGACCCAGGCTGCTTCAAGTCCAGGCAAGCCAGAAAGAATGCTGTCTCTAAAAGCCATTTATTATGGGTTTATATATCCCCGAGTTTCATTTGTTTGGTGCTTGTTGCACAAAATGGATATCTGGCTCCTACTCTTACTAGCCTCAAGTCTTCACTGCTTGCCTTTTTCCATTGCTTGTCTTTATGGGGGCTGACACACTCACCCATCAATTACTCTCTAGGCAGACTAAAAAGCAAGGCATGCATGTTACAGACAGCAATATTACTCTTGGTTCCATCCTGTCCCGAGCTAGTCTGCGTTTGTCTTCCTGCTGATACTCTTGGCTCTGGGCCCCATCCTCAACCCTGAATTAGCCAGTCACCTTGACTTTTGTATGTTTGTTTGTTTTTCCTTTCAGTTCTATTGAAATATAGTTGACATAAAACACTGTATATGTTTAAGGTGTACAGTATAGTGATTTAACACACATATATTGTTAGATGTTTACTGAAACAAGTCTAGTTAACATCCATCACCTCATTTAGTTAAAATAATAGTTTTTCCTTGTGATGAAAACTTTTAGATCTAGTCTCTTTTAGCAGCTTTTAAATACACCATACACCAGTGTTACCTATTGTCACTAGGCTATGCACTGCATCCTCAGTTCTTACTTATCTTATACGTGGTAGATTGTACCCTTTGACCCCCTTCACCCAATCCCTCCTACCCCTGCCTCTAGAAGCCACCAATCTGCTCTGCATTTCTATGAGGTGTTTTTTTTTAATAGATTCTACATAAAAGTGAGATCATACGGTATTTGTCTTTCTCTGTCTGACTTATTTCACTACTTTGACTCTTCTCTTAGCATCTTGAATCTTAGTGTGGCTTTGTAGTTTTTAGCTTTTTTATCCTTCTGGCCCAATATCCTTTATTTTCCAGGACCCAACTTTTTCTTTTACAATGTCCTCCATAAAGGACAAGAGTGCCAACACTATGGTATTTTACATTTATCCCCAAATAGATGTAAAATTGACCAGAACCTGGGATCCCTAGTTCTTTTTCGTAATTTTCAATAGCAAACTCAATGAATTTGGAGACCATGGAGAAGCATTATTTAGCCTAGCTCTCAAAACTTAGAGACAATTCATGAAAGTCTTGTCAGTTGAGTTTAGAGACCAACTAGCAAAGAGCTATCATCAAAGGAAGTCTGGAAAAGGCAGAGTATTCAAGTCCTGGAATAGCATTACCAAGGGAGAATAATGTTTGGTTTAACATTTTTATTTTTATTTTTCCACTCCTATCTTTGCCTTCTGTTTGTGCCTTGAGAAATCTGGGAAGAAATCTGACAGTGTATACTCAATATCTGTAATGTTCAAAAACGCTAGCCTTCAAAGTGAGATGTATTGAATCACTTGATGATGTGGTTACAGAAGATGTGGCTGTGAAGACAAAGAGTGCCCTATGTGTAGGGTAACCATAAATGTCATCCAAATGATGCTTAAATGATTATCCAAACCAGGAGAATATAGAGAAGTGAGAGGCCTTGTTGTTAATAATCATGCCAGGATAATGTGTTTAGGAACAATCCCAGGAAAATCAGGGTATACATTCACTTCCTATTAAAGGAGTTTGTTAAAAAAAAAAAAAAAAAAAAGAGAAAAAAACGGCCCTTTGTCCAGACTATACTTAAATAGCCACATACCTTGGATTTCATAGAAACCATGGAAAACACACTCTAAAACATAGACTACAATAATTTTTGAAACGTCAACCAGTACCAGCTTAAGGCTGAGACAAATGAACTAGCAACCAATACATATCGGAGAACAAGCGCTCAGAGCTTGATATACAAGGGAGAATGGACCCTGTCTTCAGGTGAGGAGTGTCCACATGTAAGTGGTTGTGGGTTTGTCATTTTGCATAAACCACCTATGGAAATGGGCTCAAATTTCATTTGTTCTTGGAAAGTGGGAAAATAGTAAGTTACATAATATATAAATATATGTTATTTAATAAATAAAATAGTAAAATAGTTGTATATACAACACTGATCTGATATGTCTTATATCTATATGTGAATGTGCAGTGTACCCTTCACTTCAACATACAGAAGTGTGGTTTACATACTTATGGTACAATTAACTCTGTTTTCTCTAGTGAAGTCCAATATCTTAATGATAATAATAATATAATAACAGTAATAATAGGTACCATTTTCTAACAAGTACTATGTGCCGTACGCTTTTCACCTTCCATAATTCTGTAGATGTGAAATCGTGGCACAGAATAATTTAGTGACTTGCCTAAGAGCACAGTATGATTAGGAGTATAACTACTGTATTAGTTTGCTCGGACTGTCCTAACAAAACACCACGAACAACAGGAATTGGTTTTCTTACAGTTGTGGAGGCTGGAAGCCCAAGACCAAGATGTTGGCAGGTTTGGTTTCCCTGGGGCCTCTCTCCTTAGCTGTCAGGTGGCTGCCTTCTCGATCAGTCCTTACGTGGTCTTTTCTATGTGCTCATGGTCCCCTGGTGTCTCTTCCTCTTGTTATAAGGCGACCAGTCATATTGGATTAGGGCCCACCCTAACAGGCTCATTTTAACTTAGTTACTATGTTAGAGGCTCTGTGTCCACACACAGTCACATTCCGAGGTACTGGGGATTAGGGTTTCAGCATATAAATTTGGGGGTTTGTGGGGAACTTGATTAGCCCATAACAGTGTCCAAGCTGAAATTCAGATTTGGTCTGAGTCTAAAACCCATGTGTTCTCCCCATCAGCTTGGCTCCAGCTACTGGAAGCAAGCCCTCTGCTTTATGCTTTATTAAAAGAAGTAGATCTACAGGGCACTGTCTCTATCCCCTAAAGCTTCCCAATCGGTAGAGAAAAGAAACAAGTCAACCACTTTCCCTAATGCAAAACAAAATAAAATGACAAGTAAATGAGTGCTCAGAAGATGGTGGGAATAGTAGATCAAAGCACTGCCTCTGAAATCAAAGTACTGGAGTTCAGATCTTAGTTCTGCAATTAATGTAGATAAAAGAAAATGAGGATCAGAGCATTCATTCAAAACCTGTGTTGAGATCCTCCCATGCACTAAGTATCGTTCTAGCCTCTTTGGCTACATTATACTGTTCTAAGTGTATTCAAATATTACTCAGGAAAAAAGTTAGGTGATTTTTACAAAAATGCCTCTTGTTTTTCATTATCATTATGCAAGGTCTTTGTGGATAATCAAAATTAGCTGCTTTGAAGATTTGTTTTTTTTACTAAAGTTAAATGGTTAGGGAATCTGGTGTTAAGTTTAGGGTATTTATTTTTAATAATTCCTTCAAAGAAAGAATAAAATATTCACGATTAAACAAAAATTGGTGGTGATACCCAGCAGGACTCTGTGGGGCTCCTGGGCACAAAAGCCTCTCTGTGTCCCCCATTTCTTGATTACAGGAAACAGGCTTCATTCAGTCTCCATGACCTTCCCTGAGCTCCAAGGAATAGGTTCAAAGAGTTGCTAATTAGGGAAGGAGGGGATGCGAGACATGGGAGGAGCACTCAAGAGAAAACATAGTGCAGCCTTGAGGCAGGGTCCTGGTTCTCCCTCAAGGGATACACACAACAATATCTTTGAGCTGTTTTGCAGATACTGAAACTCCCTCCAGGTGGGAGAAGTTAACTGTCTGCTGCCCACATAGACCCCAGACCAGTTGAAACCAGAAGATCGGTGATGCCAACTCCCACTTACCATCCCACCAGCCAATCAGAAGAATGTCCATGAGCTGATCACGCCCTCTTTGAACCATTGCTACAAAACTTCTCACTACCTCCTCCAGGGACACACAGCTTTGAGGGCATTTTCCCGCTGTGGCCCCCTTTGCCTGGCAAAACAATAAAGCTATTGTTTTCTACTTCACCCAAAACTCTGTCTTTGAAAATTAATTCGGTGTCAGGGTACAGAGGCTGGATTCGGCTTCAGTGAGACTGACCAAAGCACTGGAGGAAAGATTTTTGGTCAAGTAGCTTTTAAACATATATAAAGACTGACTTAAAATTTGGTTCCAACTGTAGGAGAGACAAGTTTGTATAAAGACTGGCTTAAATCTTAGCTCTCACTATAGAAGAGAAGAATTTGAATGAAAGGAAACAAAGAGATCTTTGAGATAAGTAAAATCTGAAATCCTGATTCTCCATCAGGATCTGCAGCTCTCCCTCGAGGTCCTGGGTCAGTCTCCCCAGGCCTTTCAGCACTAAACGTATTGTCAAGACGTTCTCGAAAGTGAGAGGCTTATGCAGCCTTGACGTCCAACACAGAGAACAAGTGGATGGTTTTCCAGAGCCTTCCATATATATATACCTACATAGGTAGATGTTTATCTGTTTTGAAGCAGACACCAGGATTAAGATAAAAGGGGTGTGTCTCACTGGGTCACACTTTGGAGATCAGAGTAGCCACATTTTTCTACAATTTTAAGGATGTGAGACATCAGACAGCTTCCTAGACTTTCAACTAAGACCACAGAGCCCGGAAGCTCTGCACAGCATTCAGTTCAGCCATCTAATAAAACACTCTTCATAGTTGTCATGACAACACCCTCATTCTCCCCTTGTGAAGTACGCTTCTTTCCTCCAGCTGGAAGTGTTTACTTGAGGTCTATTGGGATGGTGTGATTTTTTTACTGGAATATACCATTAGAAGGGCACTGAATTGGAATTCACCAAGCTTTCTTTGAGATTACAGTATATGAATCCAGGTAACACACAGCACCTTCTTGGTGTCCTCTTCTCATAGCAGCCAGAGACTTGTCACATCTCTTTGGAAGCTTTTATTTCTCCTTTTAGGAGAAATTATTTTAAAAGACCTGATTCAAAGCCCTAGAGTCTTTAACATTTTCAACTTCGTTCTTCGTCCTTCCAGGACCAGGTAGCCAGCTCCTGTGAATTAGGCTTCTACAGTTTTATGAAAAATTAGGCTTTATGATGCTGGCAAAGGAGTCCCTAATTTATTTAACAGGAAATGGCAATCTGTTCTTATTTTTTATTATTGAAATTTAGTTGATTTACAATGCCGTGTTAGTTTCAGGTGTACAGCAAAGTGAGTCAGTTACATATATATATATATATATATATATATATTCAGATTATTTTCCCTTATAGGTTATTACAAACTATAACCTTTGCTATATAGTAGGTCCTTGATGTTTATCTATTTTATATATAGCAGTGTGTATCTGTTAATCCCAACCTCCTGATTTATACCCCACCCCTCCCCTTTGGTACCCATATGTTTGTTTTCTATGTCTGTGAGTCTCTTTCTGTTTTGTATATAATTTCATTTGTATATTATTTTTTTAGACTCCACATAGAAGTGATAACATATGATATTTGTCTTTTCCTGGCTTATGTCACTTAATATAATAATCTCTAGGTCCATCCATGTTGCTACAAATGGCATTATTTCATTATTTTTTATGGCTGAGTAATATTCCACCATATGTGTGTGTGTGTGTGTGTGTGTGTGTGTGTGTGTGTGTGTGTGTGTGTGTGTGTATATATATATATATACTCCCCACAACTTCTTTAGCCATTCATCTGTTGATGGACATTTAGGTTGCTTCCATGTGTTGGCTATTGTAAATAATGCTGCTATGAACACTGGGATACGTGTATCTTCCCAAATTAGAGTTTTCTCCCAATATATGCCCAGTAGTGGGATTTCTTGGTCATACGGTAGTTCTATTTTTAGTTTTTTAAGGAACCTCCATACTGTTCTCCATAGTGGCTGCACCAATTTACATCCCCACCAACAGTGTAGGAGGGCCCCCTTTTCTCTGCACCCTCTCCAGCATTTATTGTTTGTAGACTTTTTGATGATGCCCATTATTCTGACTCTCTAAACTCCCATCAAGGACTAGATTTCTTCTCCTGACAGAGAGCTGCTCTAGGCTGGTAAACCTAGCTGGTGCTGAAACAGTAGGTGTGATGCCATGGGACTCTGGGATTCTCCCCAGTTGTCCCTTCTGAATGTTTCCTTATCTTCCCACCCTCCTCCAACACTATGCTCTTAAGAATTGCTCATCCAGGAAAAACAAACTTTATTCAAAGGCAAACAGTAATCAAAGAGGATCTTGCCATGATTTCCTTTTAACTATTGGATGTATACTAAAAGAAATTGGTAAAATGATATAGGAATGAACATCATGAAAACAAAACAAAACAATTAAAAAGTTTCCATGTAGCATAAAAAGATCTCATAGCTTTAAACTCAAATAACCAAACAAAATATCCACCTCCATAAAGTCAGAGCTGAAATCAGATACATCATTGAATATGAGGTTTCCTGCAGGATTTTTATATAAAATAATATTACATTTATGTGTAGTTCTTCCCTTTCTAGTATTCTGATATTTTTTAATGTTCACTTTTATTAAATACTTTATTCTGTCTCTCTTGAAATCTTTATGTAATTTTTCATCCTTTATTCTACTATATTAATATACTAATGAGATTATCTGATGTCAAAAATGTAAAAATGTGTTATGTTTTTATACACAGTTTTATTGAGTTAACTAATATTTAGTTATTCCATATATAGATAGATAGATATAGATATGCTTTTTTTGGTATAAGTTCTATTTAGACTATTTTTAAATTTTCTAAATTTTCACCCTTGATTCTCTTCCTTTTGATTCAAGTTTGGAGAACTTCTTTCACCTACTTCTTCAAACTTTCTGTGTCTCCGGGGAGTTTTGATAGAAAATACAAGCACGACTGTACATATATATGTACGCTTACATATACATACATAAATTTTATTAAGGTATGATTACCTGTCACAAGATGAATTCTTTGTAAGTCAATAGTTCAGTGAGTGTTGAAAAATCTATATATACTTGTAACCACCACAACAGCTAAGACACATTTCATCCCCCCAAAAAGTCCTTCATGTACCTTTGCAGTCAAACTCCCTTCCTCTCCAATTCCAGGCAGCCACTTACTTGCTTTCTTTCACTATGGGATTGTTTTTGTCTTTTGTAGAATTTCATTGCAATGAAGTGTATAGTGTTTCACTTTTTACATTTGGCATCTTTCATTTATCAAAATGATTTTGGAATACATCCATGTTGTTATGTGTATTGCTGATTTGTTCATTTTCATTGCTGTGTAGTGTTCCAGTGCATGAATGTATCACATTTTCTTTATCAGTTTACACACTGATGGATTGTTTCCAGTTTTTGATTATTATGAATAAGTCTGACATTAACATTCATGTGCAAATTGCCATGTGGAATGTGGGCATAGTTTTATTTCTCATAGGTAATGACTTTGAAGAGGTTATTTGGTTTATGTGTTCATTTAAATCTATTAAGAAACCAATAGATTATTTTTGTGATCTTTCTAGAGCATCACTTAGATAGTTTTTGGCCTTTCTATTCTCTCTCAATTCTGTTCTCAAAAGTAATATCACCTCCTGCATCTAATTTAACTTTTCATTTTTGTATTTTTATTTATTTTTGTTATATTAACTCTTTTTCTTTCTCCGTGCCCTTGAAAACTGTTTTATCTAGTCTGTCCAGCCATCGATTTGTTCTTCAGCTTTTGTTCTTTAGCTTTTTAATATACCCGTCTATGAATATCTTTATTTTAACTACTAGATTTTATATAGTAGTTAAAATAATTGCTTCAAATATAAGATATTCTCCCTAAGAAAGTTTACTGTAATTTCCTGATCTCTCTGCTTTCAAAATTATGCTATATCTGAAATAATATGTTCAGTTAGTTGTCTCAAAATGTTTCATTATTTATCCTTATGAGTTTATAGTCACCTGATATTTTCAGATGTGTGTGACTGGGAGGGAGGGATGCTGACGGGGTCTTCCCCTTGTCCTTCCTGGTCTGGACCACAATAAGTGAAGGTCGATGCCTAATGCAGAGAGTCTCTGGAACCGTCACCTGCTCCTCACACGTGCCCTGCTCTGTTCAGTCTTTTCATTTGTAATCAAGCTTCACTTGATGGCTTGAGGCTGTTGGTATTGAAGAGCAAATGCTCAGAGGCTGGCATGATGTTAACTAAATTTTCTCTCTTTTATTTTTTTTTCTTGAAAGAGTGAAAAAGCAGCCAGTAATCTCCCAAGGTAACATGGGAAGAGAAAAATGTTCTCTCGCCCATCTCCACACTGTGACCTTCAGTCAATTCAGCCCCCAATGCACACTGAATCGGGGGCTTTTATAATTCTATTTAGTTTGTTGTATTGTAATTGATCAACAGTCTTTCTTCCCGTGGAATCTTCAGAATTGAATTAGGGAGATGAAGGGGGCACGTCCAATTTGACCTTCTTGTAATATACAAGCAAATTTCTTTAATACTTCCTTCATTGTCAGACTAATATTTACTTTAGATGTTATATTATTCTAAGACAAGTTTCAAATCACTTCCATTTTCCTAAGCAATTTCCTTGCCTTCCTCCTTTCCTTTCTTTCTGTGTCGTCTATAAAACTACCAAAATTGCACGGTTTTTTTATGCTTACTAGTTTATCATTAAGGGTATTATAAAGGATACAGATGAACCACTACGTGAATGGGTACATAGGGTGAGGTATGCAAAGGGCCTGAGTGCAGGAGCGTCTGTCCCCATGGAACTGGGCTGAACCACTCTCCCAGCTCAGATGTGTTCACCAACCCAGAAACTCCTACACTGGGTTTTTCATCCAAAACCTGGTTTCAAGACCTGCCCCTGTCACTGTACAGCTCTGTGACCCAAGTGTGAAATAATAACTACCTGTGAGTTCCGTTAAGTATCAGATCTCTCCTTTATAACATGGGATTAATAATATTTACCTCATTTAATTGCTTTGATAAAGTAATACAATGCATGGGATGTTGCCAAATGCCATCCAGATCCCAAGACGAAGGCACTGGAGGCTCATTGCTAACTGGTAAACATCTATTCAGGAATTGCCTTTGCTCCTTGCCCAAAAGGCATTGTCTCCCCCAGGTTATAACTGGGTTTAGGCGTGTCCAGTGACTGGTCCCTGGGGTACAAATGTCTGGTCCCTTGCTTAGCCTGGGGACAACTGTCTGGGCCATCCCACTTCCAGAGCCCCTTCCCTTATTAGCTGAGTCTCTGTTGCAGTGACACCATAGCTCAACCGTCCTTCTGTTCAAGTGCTTCCCTAACTCTCTTACCGATGATTTTCTGAGTGTGCACCCCCAAAATCTCTTGCACATAAATCTCTACTCTTTTTTTTTTCTTTGTGTCCACACCACGTGGCATGCAGGATCTTAGTTCCCTGACCAGGGATCGAACCAACACCCCCTTCAGAAGAAGCATGGATTCTTAACCACTGGACCACCAGGGAAGTCCCATAAATCTCTTCTTTTAAAGTCATTTTCAGGGAACCAGATATAAGCCAGAAGTTTGTAAATATCAAACCACCATATATTGCAAAGCTGGTATCTCCTCCTGAATACTGCATGGCAAGCATCAAAACGAGACCTACAGAAATAGAGTACATAACGGGAAACATCACTGTGAAAGGAGGATCACTGTGAGCTCCTGAATCGAGGTAGGGTTAACCAGCAATGTGAAACATGACCTTCACCTTGAAATAAGGTGAGTGTCTAGAGACGTCGTGCCAACGAAAAACCCATGTTGCATCTGCCTCTGAAGCTGCAGTTCCAGCTTCTGTAGCGCTTATTCCAGCTGGCTCCTTAAGCAAGACTGAGATCATTTAGTTCATGACTTCAAACTCGAGCACACCCTTCAGTTTACAAGTCACGTGACCTGGACAGGCCCCTGTAATGGTACCTTTTGGCAAAGCCTCTGACCTGGACTGAACCATAGATACCGTCGTTTTCATTTTAAATATCCAGGAGTAAACAATGCCTGTCAGCTCCACCAGGGCTCCTCCAAGCGACGGGACATTTACACAAAATGTGCCTGGGTGCAAAATCTGTAGGAGGCAGTGTCAAGTGCAAAGCCTAACCTGTGTGAGCATCGGGGACGATGAGCCATCACAAACACTTGACTGAGGCAGGACCAATCTGTTTTCTTGAACACTGCGTGTTGACTGTATCAGTACAGATAGGCTAAGATGGGAGACGTTTGCTATGATGCAACCACATGCCTGCATGCTTAGGTCAGAAGGAAGGGTGATCACAAAACAAGGATGGCCATGGTATATGAGATGCAAAATGGAGGCAAGACTCATGAAGGACCGTGATTAAGAAGGACACGTGTGGAAGGGCTTGGGCATTTCCTTTCTCTTCTCTTCCTTTCCTTTCTTTTTTTTCTGCTATTCTTACTTTCTCTCAACATTAAAAAATCCTTACAAAGAACATATACTCTGCTTTAAGGATGTTAGAGTAACATGATTCATTTGACATAATTTTATTTTATATAGCCACTTTTTTTTTTTTTTTTTTTTTTTTTTTTTGCGGTATGTGGGCCTCTCATTGTTGTAGCCTCTCCCGTTGTGGAGCACAGGCTCTGGGTACGCAGGCTCAGCGGCTCCGCGGCATGTGGGACCCTCCCGGACCGGGACACGAACCCATGTCCCCTGCATCGGCAGGCGGACTCTCAACCACTGCACCACCAGGGAAGCCCTTATATAGCCACTTTAAATAAATAGTCAAGTCACTGAGTAGGTGACATCCAAACCTGATTTTATGGTGCTAGATAGGCACCATAAAAAATAAGCACTAAAAAGAGTTCAAACAATGCATTCATAACAAATACTATATATATTAATTCAAAGTCCATTCACTCATTCTGAAAGAGCACCTACAAACAAATGACACACAAGAACCACGTTTAGGTGGTTGCAAAAATGGGAGGGTCGAGAATAGATCATGATTATACGAGAAGATGCAAATGAATTTTTTTAAAAAGGACCTTTGCACAAATCAGTGACGAAGGTGAACTGTGAACTGAAGAGAACCATTAACTCAGCTTCTGCACCTGAACAGTAAAGATCCCGAAATGCTGAATGGAGGGCCCTGTGAATCAAGGTCAGGTACACTCTCCTCTAAGGAACTGAAGGCTCTTGTTCTGTGTTAAGTCAATCTATCCCAAGGAGGAAGAGATACTGATACAGATCAAAGGGAAAATGGGCTCCAAGCGAACAAGAAAGCCAGCTGGGGGAGGGGAAGGATCCTCCTGTTGAAGGAACGCAGATACTGAATCAGACAACAAGAAATTCTCTCTTCCTTCTCTCGCTTTTTCCTTGAATGGACAACTGCCTCTTCTACTTCGTCTTCCCTTCCCTTTTGACGGGTTAAGTAGAATTGTGGCCACCTCCTGCTTAGGATGCCCCCAAGCAAGGGCAGGTTTAAGTGCAGATGGAAGAGGAGCAGGCATGAGGAGGCCCCTCGAGCCAGCTTCTCCTGTAGGGCGGCTCATCTGTTACTCCAGTCAGGAAACTGTGCTGCCATTAGGTGCTGGGGAAGGTTCTGACCCTAGGGGAACTCATTTTTTAAAGCTTTACTGTGATATATTTCACATACTATGAAACCCATCAATTTAACGTATACAGTTCAGTGGCTGTTAGTATATTCACAGAGTTGTGCAACTATCTCCACATATAATTTTAGAATATTTTCATCACTCAGAAAGAAAGCCCCTACTCATGTCTGGTTCTTCTTTCCTGCTCCCCACCCCCCAGCTGCAGGCATCCATTAATATAATTTCTATGTGTCTATAGGTTTTCCTGGGACATTCCATATATGTAGAATAATACAACATAGAATCTTAGGGATTGACTTCTTTCATTTAGCATAGTATTTGCAGGATTAGCTATTATCGTATAAGCTTAGTGAGTAGCCCAATAGAAGGACCAGCATATCAAGCACAGACTGTGTTTCTGTTGTAATTGCTTACCTACTTTGTGCATCGCACTTTGCCCTACCTCTTAAATGATTTTTGTTACTCTTGTCTTTACCCAGTGACCCTGAAAGAAGGAGCATATTTGCACTACCAGCAACCTCACAATCAAATGGCTTACCCTGGCTTGTGTGATCCCATCAAGTCGGTTAATACCACGGATGTAGCCAGATGGCAGAGGGGAGAAAGAGGAGAGAAATTTTAAAAAATTTTAAGTCATGTTTTATATACTAGAGACACTCTGATAGTCTCTCTATTCACTAGTAAACGAATGCTTATATTTCCTCTATCCCTTTTTATAGTTTATATACAGAGTATGGAGTTATTTTGTCCATCATTAGAGGAATTTCTCTCCTTTTAATTTGCCTCCTAATATTTCTTAAGACATTTTGTAAATAGAACCAACAGGAGACTCACACACATGAGTAGATGAGGTTCTAGTTATATTAAGATACTTTAAGTTATTTGATGCATGTCTTTGACTTCACCCTTTTTTTTTACCAAACTCACACTTCTGGTGTAAATACACACATCCAAAATGACCAAAAATTAGTTGTTTCTTTGTTCATTTGAATTCAAGTGACTGTGACCTATTTGTTGTCCCAGAGCCTAATACTGGCATCTATTAAGGCTGGCATGTAGCAGCTTGTCACCAAGTGTGGAATCAAAAAAGGAAAGGGGGGAAGGAAGGAGGGAGGGAGCAAAGGAGGAGCTAAAGAATGATTAAAATAAAGCAATCAAACTAGTCAGCAAACAGACTGGGAGATCTCTTAGACTGGCTCATAAATCAATGTAAACAAGTCTCGTCTCTCGTTGTTTTTGTTGTATTTTTCTAAATGCTCTTAAGAGAGATATGTTTCTCTTTCCAGGAAAATGTAAAGCAAGTTAAATACAGAGTATAAAGCAATTTGGTAAAGTGAATACAGGCAAACTTCAAAAAAATAATTTTTCTGGGGTTGATTCCTCCATGCCTCCAGCTTTCCCCAGCTGCAAAGGCACTCAGAAATGTCCACATTTCCTAAGGGGACCCTAGATGCTGACGTTGAGTCCCTTGTTTGCTCACACTCCCTTCCACTGAGGAATTCAGATGACTGTAAGCGGACTCATAATTAACACCTTTACATGGAAAATAATTTGTTTCAATACGGAATTGTTGTAAGCACCACACGTTTGGCGTCTGTGCTCATGAATCTGTAGTGCTGTTAGTCTAATTGCTTTCTGTGCATGGAAAGTATCATAAGCTAAGTTTTTAACAGCTAATATATACATCATCAACATTATGCCTATTTTAATAAAAACCTGAAGGACTAACTAAAATGATTAGAAATGCAGCGGTTCATTTCATTTTAGGGTCACCCAACAGCATTCCTATCTGTGTGAGTCATTATTAAGCTATTACCCCAGATAATAAATATATTTGGAGCTCTCATTGATGTGATGGAAACCTCAACTCCAGCATCGCTGTGACCCATTCTGCAGACAAGAAAATGAGCTGTAATTCCAGTTCTTATCTCTTTGCACCGCCTTTATAATTTAGAAGTATCAGCATTTAACCATTTGGTTTCCAAATATGTCAGAGACCTGAAAAGAGGGGAAAAAAAAGTTTTAGAAGAATCACTAAAATGATCCTATTTCTAGGCACAATTGTTTTAAAAAAACTAGTCTTATTTCTATCTTCATCAATTCACAATTATGAAAATTTTCTGATTCACACAATTGACTTAAATACTTTAAAAAAGTAGTGACTATAGTTAAGAGAAAAAAAGCTTGAAAAATATGTATAACATGCTTCTACTCATTAAAAATAAATTTAAAAGCTGATTAGTAGCCTCTTTATAAAGCTTAAAATAAACATAACTAAAAAAATTGTATTTGGAGTTAGGCATGGTAAAATTATTAAAAAGGAAAACAAGGTAAATAACTATAAAATTCATGAAAGGGATTACCTCTGATGGGAAGACAGTAGTATGGGCTTGGGAGGAACATAAAGATAGTTTCAGCAGATTTTATTTATATATATATATATATATATATATATATATATATAAAGGAAAAACAAGCACACATATTTTGAAAGACATATAAATAATTGCTAATGGTGATTGACTCAGAAGAAGGAGGTTTGGAGGGTTGGGTAGAAGACTTGATGTTTAGTGTATATTCTTTGTATAGCTTAAATATGTACATATATGTGTGTTTTCAAACTTTAAACAAAGAATAACTCATTAATCAAAGAAACTAAGAAACAACAAACATATTTTAAGCAACTACAAGAAATACAAAGACATGTTAGAGCCCAGGAGATCATAGACATGATAATAATACAATAATAAAATTAAAATAAAAAGAATATCTAACAAATATTGAGAATTTTCTCTGTTCCAGACATTCTTCTAAACACAGATTACAGATGAATGTTTCTTAAATTATCAAAGCTTTATTAGATAAATAACTCTATTTTTTCCATTTTACAAATAAACTAATATTTATGCAATCATATAATTTGCCCAAGACCATACAATTGGTAAATGAAAAAGCTGAGCTGTTGAGCTTTTCTGACACTAACCATCATGCATACTCCCTGCCTACAAGGAACTGAGTTTCTGGAAAGTCACTTCAGTTCTTAAGTGCTCTGACCATGCTATTTTTAATTCTGCTTGGAGAAATGGCAGAAACCATGCCTCTTTACACTGTGCCCAGAGGACGTTCTCTAGAGGTTGAGAATTCAATCATAAAAACAAGATAAAGATGGCAGAAAAATTACCACAACATTGGCAAGCAAGCCTTATCAGAGAAAACTTTGTAAACTCCCAAGAGGAAGCCATCTCCACAGCCTGAAGGGTTGCAAGGAGATGCAGTTGTTTGGTTAAATAAGAAAAAAATGGTGGTCATGGTGGTGGCTTCTATGGGACAAGTTTGGGGAAAAGAGTGTTACCACATGCATAGTGTGTTGTGAGTACAGTGAATAAGTCACCATAGAAATTCACCAGCATAATCTTCACCTTCATAGAATGCATTTGGTGGGGAGATCAAGCCCCATAGAATTTGACCAAACTTCAGAAAGCATCAGAGATGTGTTTAAAAGATGGAAAGTTCTGGAGACTTTACTGTTACTGTCAGCGTTGCTTTAGTTTATTTATTTTTTCAGCTTCATTCTGTTACGAATGAGCAGGACAGGAATAAGCAGCCAGGAGAGGAAAAGACGAAAGGGAAGAAAAGACGTTGAGTTGAGTGACAATGGCTGGCCAAGGTCCATGGTGTTGCCCACTTCCTGCCAGCTCAGCAACTCTGCCAGCTGGTGGCATAATTTGTAGGAAGGACTAGAAGGTAACCCATGTGTCAGGGCAGTTCCCAGGCCAGATGGAAGGAGGGCAAAGAAGAGAAGGGAGTCATGCATGGTTGGTGTGGCAGCCCCTGTTCCATTTGGCAGGGAGCAGACATGGATTGATGGTAGAACCAAGGGGATGGAGAGCCCCATACATCTCAGCAGAGTGCTGGTCCCCTGACGGGCCATCTGGTCAACCATCACGAAAAACCTGCACGCTCTTCTCTGAGAACTGAGATTTGGGGAGTGATTATTCCTCAGTTAGAGCCTTTTCAATTGTTGATATCCTAATTTCTTTCCCAGATACAGAAAATACTATTAACCTGTGCATTCCCTCAATTTTTAAGAAAACTTGTATTTAAACAATTGACTGTAGCGCTATTTTTGTCACATAAAACAGTTAGTTTTGAAAATTTTACACTATTTAACAGTTACCCCTTTATTACTCCCTTGAAGCTGATATAGTCTATTGATTCTAAATTCATATGCAAGAACTCTTTTAAAGAAATGGATCCTTGACACAGTGAGGCTTTGGCATGATGTGTATTTTCAAGTCTCCAGGGCTGATCTGCGTGCTGCAATGTCTCACGGCAAACGTTGCTGAGCATTCTTCAATGGCAATTTTCAATTGCTTTAGAAAATGGCCTGGATGAGGGTTGCAGTGATCGACTAAAGAGGGGTCTGAACTCCTAATATCTCCCCACTAATGTGTGTGCTTAGGATGGTGAGGCCTTTTCATGCACTGAATCGTGATAATACTCCACAAAACAGACAATTTGAAAGAGCCATTTTGTGAAGCTGTTCAGTGAAATCCCTCCACAGCATTGAAATACACGATCTTCCCTCACCTCCTGCCCTGTGATATGTGCTTGTCCGGAAGTCAGCTCCATTTCTCTGGTGCCCCGTTCCAGCTGTGCCCTGAATCCAAGTCAGAGGAGCAAGAAAGTGATGGGAATGTGGTCTTAAGGGTCCCGTACCCGGGGTTCATCTTATGGATTTTGGTCCTGTTTTCCTTTTATGTATTTTTCTATCTTATCTTCAGGAGGAAAAAAATCCAGACAATCAAAGGCTGAGATTATTGAATTTGGGATAAAACGCTTTGGGTACTTCATTCTAAAAGATGTCAATGATCTTATATCTATCAGAACTAATGATTGAGAACAGCCTGATATGCGACACAGAGAAGAAAACTTAGCAAATGTACAGCCCATGGTCATATGTTCAATTTCACTGTGACAAAGAAGTTAGGTATAAGAGGATTATGAGTAGAATTGTTCTCCTGTGTTGGTTTTACTGAGGCTGTATTCCTGCTAAGGAAAGTGGACGGTACTGAATAAATTAAGCAGAATTCCAGTTTCTAAAAGCACTAATGAATCTGTGACTAGATTTTCTTTTTCAACAAAATGTCATTATAGATCTCTGATTCATGATTTTGTCAACAAAATGATAGCAATTTCTGAGTCTTTCATATAATCTGATACATTTGCAGCCAGAGAAATACCCTGCACCAATCGGGATTTGGTATCTGCCTTGTTTTTAATAGTTCAAGATAGGCAGCATCTCTGGATCGCTTCCCTCCCTTCTTTCTTGTCGCTTCCCATTCCTTGGCTCCTTCCTCCTTTCCTATCTCTCATCCTCAGTTCTTCTCTGTTTCCTGCATTGGTTCTATCAGTTTTTCTGACCCCACTTTCCTCTCCACCTTCTTATCCCTGCTTTCCATACTTCTTTTCTTGCTACTCTACTCCCTTGTTCTGTATCCCTTCCCTTTTTTACCCTCTCCTTTATTTTTAGTAACAGCTGCTGTTTCATGAACGTCTGACACTGCTTTCCTGGCGGCTCTGACCTTCAAATGATTCGGGCCACTTTTTCACCTCAATTCATCTGAATTCCTCTGATCTATTCAAGATGCTCAAATATCCCAAGCCTCTTTGTAGCTGCCTCCTTGAGAAATTCTGTGGAAAGGAAAACTGAAAAAAGGATGGGCCTTTGCAGAAGAAAGCATTTGTGTGGGGGAACTCAAGCCATCAAAACCCCAACCTCCTTTTCTTCTGATACCTCCTTTCTTCCCTGGTCCCTCATTTTCTATGTCTTGACACTTTGTAAGATTTTTAAATGTAACATATATTCTAAATAATTTTGATGGAGGCTGGAATCGGAAACAGGGGAGTATCTCTTCCTGTATCTTGGCTAGATGGTGCAATATTTTAAAAGTAATGTACCATCTATGGAAAGGAAAATACGTTGGCATTTCTGAGGGCAAAAATTTCTGCAGATCCCAAGTTGTTAGTTAGATGCCTGGAGCCAGCCTTGAACTTTTCAGTGAACTCTCAGTTATTCAAGAACATTGGCCTTCCCCTTCCTTGCAAGTTCTTTTACCATTATCCAAATTTCTGTTTAATTGAGTGCTACCATATATGGTGAAATTTGAATTGTTTGTGTTATTTATGGCAATATTGTTATAACATCTGTTCTGTAAGAGACAGCTATGGATCTGTGACCCCTTCCAGTCCGCACTTCCTTCCAGCATGTTTCTGGCTGCAATTACAGGATTTTCATCAACAGAATTCTATGCATTTTGAGATCCAGTTACCTTCCGAACCTCTTGATCTGCTGCCATGGGCTGGAGATCAACCAGAGGGCACCTATTCCTCTCTACCAAAGTGGTCTTGAGAAATGAGAAAGGAGTAGATGCTTTTAGTTTTTAAAAATCCGTTCTATCCTAGAGTTTGAAAATACTCACACTCGTATTATAAATGTGTGTGCTATCTAAACACATCAGTGTCACATGGATACTTAATATGAATAAATGCATACAAGGTTTTAAACTTTGCTTTAATTTAGAAGACATTACTTCTTCTCAAGGCAATGAAAGCCCCCTTTAGTTATCTCAGTTGTCATAAGCCAAGATTTGAGGAAAATGTTCTTGCATGGAATCCAAAGAGTCTGTTGATTTTTCAGTTGGTAAAAACGTTAGTGACAACACATTTAATATTAATAATAGTCATAATATTATAGAATACATAATCATAAAAGTCAAGGAAAGCTACATCTAGAAGAAATACTGGGAGCAAGAAAATTTACTTCAGAGTCAAAACTTTTTATATAATCACCCTGTAATAATAACATGATGCTAAGTAAGCAGACAGTTATAACACAACGTACTAAACTCCTTAGCATTTTCATGTACTTTATTTTGAGCTTATATAAGCATTTGAAAACGTAAATGAACAAGTATGTGACATATTTCAATTCACAAAAAAATCTTGATTCAAAAATGCATTCAAAAAGTCATTGCAGGTCTTCCCTGGTGGCGCAGTGCTTGAGGGCCCGCCTGCCAATGCGGGGGACACGGGTTCGCGCCCCGGTCTGGGAGAATCTCACGTGCCGCGGAGCGGCTGGGTCCGTGAGCCATGGCCGCTGAGCCTGCGCGTCCGGAGCCTGTGTTCCGCAACAGGAGAGGCCACAGCAGTGAGAGGCCCGCGTACCGCAAAAAAAGGAAAAAAAAAAAGTCATTGCAAAAAAAAAAAAAAATGTAGTAACTCCATATTCCACTGTGCCCTAAGCCTTTGCCCCCGGATGTAAACACTCCCACCCACAAGATGACCCAGAGCCACGTGTGGCTCCAGTTTGCTCAGAAGAATAGAAGAAGGAGTGGAAGCTGGCCATGGGCAGCAGGGGCTTGGCAGCCACACAGGTACCAGAATCAGCACAGGTGCAACAAGAGGAGACCCACAAAGGGCAGATGCAGGAGCTGCACTGGACTAAAAGCTCCTGGAGTAAAACCGAAGGCCCTAAAAGTAGTCAGTACCTTTTTCAATTCACAATTTCACAGGCATAAAAACAGACCAGTCATAAGAGCCACCATAGCCGAGAAAGCCCAAAGCCTAGTGTCCATCAGGTATTTACAGCTTATTGGTTGTTCCTTCCAGTCCAGACACAAGGTCCAGTCAGCAGCCATGTTATCCTAAGGAGGGTTGCTTAGTAACAAAAGTAACAATCTTACTGTTGCCAGGTTACCAGGGAAACTGAGCCAGACAGCGTAACCAAAGGTCAGCCTGGAACCACGGATCAGGAGCAGATCTTTCTGGGCTGAAGAGGAGGTGAAGCCTCAGCTTTCTTGTCCTGGGATCACCTCGCCAGCTTGTGACAGACAGGAACTTGTTCTGGAACTCTGGACTTCTTATCCTGAACTTACGTTGCTGCACGATATTCATATGATATATTATGTGAAAAGGTACAATGGAAACATCACCTACGTCAGAGCACAGCCCCATGACTGTGATTATATTTTCAAGCTTATTAATGAGCTTGTATTAGGAGGCAGGCGCCAAGGCTTTGTTCACGTGGAGCTAGGTTACATTTCTCACGTCCTTCGGATTTATCAGAGTCGTCACTTGGTCTTATAAAGTTCGATTTGAATTTATTAAACTTATTGCTCATATTAAGACATTCTGAGTGTTAACAGGTATTCACTAGCCTAGCTAGTGACTTTCAATCCATTAATCCAAAGTGACTTTCAATCCATCAATAAATGAAGATTTATTTAGCTATTACTATGAGCAAAACATGATCCCAGGCAGTTTGTAAAGAAAGGCAGATATTAGACTAAGAATCTTGTTTGTACAGAACTTTCAATTTTCAGTTTAGTTGAGAAATTAAAACATATGAAGGAATTAACCAAATGAAAGAGAATATATGCTAAGTACCATCTACAAATACTCTACTACAGGCATATGTCGTTTTATTGTGTTCTGCTTTATTGTGTCCTCTACAAATTGAGAGTCTGAGGAAACCTTGTGTCCTGTGTTGAGCAAGTCTATCAGCATCATTTTTCCAACAGCATTTGTTCACTTCGTGTCTTTGTGTCACATTTTGGTAATTCTCATAATACTTCAAACTTTATTATTATTATTATATTTGTTATGTGATCTGTGATCAGTGATCTTTGATGTTACTATTGCAAAACAATTATGACTCACTTAAGATTCAGATGATAGTTAGCATTTTTAGCAATGAAGTATTTTTAATTAAGGTTTATACACTGTGTAGACATAATGCTGTTGCACACTCAATAGACTACAGTGTAGTGTAAACATAACTCTTATATGTACTTGGAAACTAAAAAGTCTGCCTGACTCAAGTTTTGTGATAATTGTTTTATTGTGGTGGTCTGGAACCAAACCCACAGTATCTCCTGGGTGTGTCTATATAGGATAGTATACCTACAACAGAGATACAGCTATAGGATAGTACCAACAATAAATGCTATAAAATCCATTAGAGATAGAGATTATTTTGATTAACATGAAGCCATAAAAGTTTCAGGTGTGTTGTGAGAATTGAGGCAATACTTAAATAATGAATTGATTCCATCCTGGAATGATGCATAGGATTTATGTAGATTTTCTATAGACTTAATGGAAATGTTGCTGTATTTCCAGACTCAAAACATAAATGGAAGTGAAGTTTCAGGCTTGGAATCCAGGGTGTTTTCTTTCTTATTTTAGATAATGGGAAATTAATCACCTGTCTCCAGGAAAAGTGGAAATAGTGGGGGACACTAGCCCTTCTTTGTCTAAATACACAATGAGAGGGACTTCCCTGGTGGTCCAGTGGTAAAGAATCCACCTTACAATGCAGGGGATATGGGTTCGATCCCTGGTCGGGGAACTAAGTTCCCACACGCCACAGGGCAAATAAGCCCACGCGCCACAACTATTGAGCTTGTGAGCCTCAACTAGAGCCCGTGTGCAGCAAACTACAGAGCCCAGGCACTCTGGAGCCTGCGAGCCACAACTAGAGAAGAGAAAACCCACATGTCACAACTAGAGAGAAACCCGTGAGCCGCAACAAATGATCCTGCATGCCGCAACTAAAACCCGACGCAGCCAAAAAGATATTAAATAAATACATAAATAATAAGTAAATCTTAAAAAAAGAATGAGGAAGTTCTTTGAAAAAAGAATTTTTATAAATAAACACACCATGAGAATGTGAAACCATGTCTTTGCGTCTATTCTGTTGTCTCAGGATTCCCAACAATCTTCTGCATCTTACAAAATATCTATTATTTTACTTTCTAAACTATGCAGCATTATACTGATTGAGGCTCTTTATACCCATTACCTATCACAGTGCTTATCATGTATGAGATACTTAATGTCCAGTGAACAGACCAGGAAAAACAAGATAAAGATTCAATTCATGGCACCTCCCTCAATACCTACCCAAGGGCCAGGTTCTACATCATGGTTAGGGTTTCTCAAAATACCAAGGATACGTTGGCTGAACAAACTTTCTGGTTTTCCAGGGAGAGTTCCAGTTACACCTGTCTCCCTTCCAAAACCAATAATAATCTCCCTTTTCACTCAAAGTTGTCAGAGTTTAGACAATAAAGTATATGGACATCCTAATTATAAGGCTAATTCTAAGATAAAAAGTGTCATACATTGTCACTTATTCTAACATCATGATATAGAGATAACCATTTTAAACAGGTAAATCCTTTCTCCATTAAAAAAAAAGTTTAAAAATCTAAAGTCAGACTTTATGTATAAGCCTTATATTCTCATTTTCTTTGAATGCAAAATACCCTCTTGTTTATGAAAGGAGCAGGTGCTCCAGTGGTGTGCTGAAGATGACCTGCACAAGCTCACGTGATGCAAATAGGGACATATCATCCCAAAGATGCATTCACTGATGTCACATTGGACACTTAAAATAAACCACAATGGGAGAATTTACACCATGGAAATTGGCAAACACTACAGATCAGAGTTTGTTTTATTTTTTCTTTTTCTTTCTTTCTATTTTTTTTTTGAGAGTCAGCTGTTAAATATCAGCATGATACTGGGTGCTTATATAAGACAATTTTAAAAATTGATCGTTGATAAGTACAAAAAAAAAAAAGAAAAGAAATACTCGTAATCTTACCATTTGGGGATCCCTGCCTTGTCAATGTTTCAATGCTTTCCCTCTTATTTTTGTATGCTAACACACATACTCACACATTGAAACACACGGTCATTGTAAAGTAATGGACGCATTTTGAACAGATATCACAAAATATTCCCATGTGAATGGGTATCATCCTTTGAAATAATCATCTGATGAGTCTGAATGTCTCTTCCAAGAATGATTCCATGGCTCTAAATACTTTTGGATCTCCTTTGTTGTGACTGTCACAGAACCAGTTTAAGAGACCCACAATGAAATCACATCTGATTTTCTTAAGGCTAAATTAGAATTCCCAGATTTATCACTTAATTTATACAGGAAACTTGACTCTAAATGAAATGTTTTTTGTTTTTTGTTTTTTCCCCAAATATAGCTGTAAAATGAGGACTGAAGCTATTCAAAACAATGTTTTCCAAACCCCAAAGACAACTTTGAAACACAGAAGTCATGTCATTTTGCAGGTGGTGGTGCTGGGATAACAGGCAGAGTAGGGCAGGGTGCTTGCACTGTGTAAGGGCCTTGCAAGTTGTCTATTTTGAAACAAAAATTCTTTTGGGGGTAAAATTTCTATTATGAATCTTAAACATCTTTCACATTATTTTATAGATTCATCTTCTGTATGAGTGTATTTATGTATAAATAGTTGCAGATTTTAATAGATAATTTCAGCCCTGATTTATACATTTAATGCAACTCAAGTTATGTTTTACACATTTTAAGTTTGATAAAAATTCAAATGTATTTTCCTAAGCCCTTTTCTCCACGACTTTTAATCCCACGTGCATTTTAGAGGAAATGAATTCCGTGTGTTTCTTATTCCATACACTTAACTCATCAAACAATGTTTTGTAAGGACTCTTTGATATCCAAGAAGCTCTTTGAGTTTTTTTATGAGACTTTTTAAGCCCTTCTCCTCAGAAACAGGAAGTCATGTTTGGCCAGGACCAAAAGAACTTGCATACCAAATGGTTTAAGTTCAGTTTGAAAAGGCCACACCACTGAACTTGGATAGGCTCTCAACCTGGCAACACATGTTCTCCAGTCCTAGAGGAAATGGCCATGTAGAGCTTGATCAACTCAGAGACCATGAATTAAAGAGTATATATATAACATGTTGGAGTTGCTTAGAAATTTTAAGAGATGGCAGGATCATTTTCAAATGAAAAAAAAAATATTTCTAAATTCTTGAGGCTTGACTTGCAGAGATTTTATTTACTTATTTATGTGTGTTTTATGAAAAATGACACTGCTGAGTGTGGAGATGCATCCTGTCTATGGCATCTCACTTCCATATGATTACATTCAAGGAAGAGTGCATAATTTGTTATTTCTGATTCTTTTTCTTCCCACACACTGCTTTCAACTTTCTGTTATTCTGCCACAATCACAAACCAACACCCAGTAGGGGTAAATTCTTCAGGGAAATGTTATTTTTTAATCCATGAATTCCTACAGCTCATTTGAACAGAGCTATCCATGTCCAAATTTTAAAATGCCCTATTAGTTTGTGATTCTGTAAGTATGCTATAAGATGTTGGGAAAATCTTAGAGGTATGTATACATTTGCACATAAATTAAGGAAAGATAATTTCATTGAAGCCTAAACCATGCTGAAAAATAAATTAGATTCTCTTCATGTTCAGTGTCAAAATAACGTATCTGCCGACATTCTCAGAGGGTGAGAGATACATAAATAAACATATGTCCAGTTCAATACTAAATAATAAAACAGGTTTAAAAAAGTACAATTTGTGTAACTTTATCATCAAAACTGTATAGCAAAGCAAGAGGAAAAGGACCATATTATATAATAGACCAAAAAAAAATAAAAAACCTCATTTGAGGTCAGAAAAAAACCCTGCAAATTTTCTCTATCACACCTATATTGAAAAATATAAAGATAAAAGACAAAAGAGGTTTTAATACAGAACCATCACTGTCATTACTGCTGTGTCCATAGGAAAGCATCAGCGAGTCTGTTTTCCCCAGTGTTCCCTCTCTGGTGTCAGTAAAATGACCATCAGGTCATGAATCATATAAGCTTACCTTTGGATATTTTCCAAATGCTTTCAAACCTATTATCTCATTTGACCCTTATAAAAACCTCTAGGTATGGATAAAATGGGTATTAATATTGACATTTGACAAGAAGAAAGCCAGTCATGGGGAAGTTAAGTGACTTCCCTAAAGGTCATAAAGCTAATTAATGGCTAAAGGAAAAAGCTTTATGGATTATCGGTACTATGTGAGGACCTTTCCATGATTCCTTCAGAATGACCCTGCAGGATAGCTGCTATCGATCTGAGAGCAGGAGGCTGGAGTTCTGAGAGTTCCTAGCGTGTGATGGAGTCTGCATGACCAGTGAGCAGGTGGCGCCCTGACTCCAAAGCCCATCACCATGTTTCCTGCTTACATCTGAAACTGGAACTCTGTACATGTTTCTAACTGAGATACCTGTTCTGCCTTACTGGCGTCCACCCTTGGGCACCCCTCACATTCCCAACCAGGTCGTGGAAGGCTCCATTTGAACTGCTCAAATGCATGTTTAAAGGAAACCCAAACTAATGGCATGAATTCATTAAGTTAGCTCTAAATGATACCAAAAGTGTTTTTATAGTTTGTGAATGGATACAAAACTATTTAAAAATAGACTATTAGTTGAACAGTTTAGAGGAGAACTAAAGTTATATAAAATCATAAGGAAAAAAAGAGACCCATCAGCTTCAGTGGAGGACATGTAAGGCTGCAGACAGGCCTGAGCTGCAGCCATGCCATCCTGCTGGGAGGCCCTGGATGTCCTTTCTGGCCACAGGATACAGGACAAATCGCCCACCTCAGTAACTCAACTGGAAGACAGGAACTTAAAAAATAGCAATAACACATGATGGGGCTGTTGAGGACGTTAAGTAAGTTAACTGAGTATCTGATACAAAGAATGCAGGTTGAAATGGTTGCAAAGAGGGGTTTTTTTGTATTTTTTTTTTTCCTGTAGAACCTGAAATGAATGGGTATTTTAGCATTTACCCTCAAGATAACACTTAAAGAGAACATGACTGGATCATGCATTGTAAGGGATTTATGCAAATAATAGTCATTTGACTATGATATCATCAACCTTCATCACAAAGTAACCAAGAAATACATCTTTGGGAAGGTCCAAATAGGGTCCAAAAGGTATCTTTTCACTGACTCTAGGGGACCTACTCTGTCATGAAATGCAAAAGAAAACAACAAAACAGCTACAAAGGTAAGAAAGGATGTCGTGTGGACCTGCCATTTAGGGTCCAGGGAAAATAGGTAACAAGTTTAGCACGCACAGAAAAACAGGATTCCTTATCAAAGTAGAACGCAGAGGTACACGTTCTAAAAAACAAAAAAGAAAAAAAATGAAAACATTTGGAAAGGCCAGTATACATTGGTGACAAGTCTTAAATATGGATTATTCTTTTTAAGGGAAGAAAAAAAATGTTGCTTTTAATTCAGGCATTAAGAGTTGCCCAGTGGAAATCTCATGGAATTAAAGAAAAGGGAAGAGTGATCACTTTTTGAAATGAATGTTTCATTCATTCACACTGCAATCATTCATGCCATCAGCATCCCTTAAGTCCCGGTTAGAAGCAGGTCCTATGCCCAGGGAAGGGAGGGAAAAATGTTTAACCAATGTTAATAAGGAATGGGAACCCCATTCAAGGAGCTCACAGTGAAACAGGAGAGACAGATGAGCCAGTAGCTAACTCAAATGCAATGTAATAAGGAGCGTAAGAAAGGTAAATTCAAAGTGCTCTAAGAGTGGGAGGAAGTGACATTTGAGCTGAATCTTAAATAGTGAGCAAGAGTTCTCCTAGTTGAGAAAGAAGGAAAGAGCATTTCAGAAGCAACCGTGTGTGAAAAGATATAGAAATGGGGAAAGACACAGTGTGGCTTATTCACAAAATAAAAATATTTCGGTATTGTTAGAAACAGGGCATTTGATGAGGAACGTGTTAAAGAAAAATTATCTTGACATTTGCTGAGATTGTAAAAAAGAATTTATTCAAGATTATTGTATTCAAGCTCAGTTCCTAATATAGCAAAGACAGATGAGGATCCACAGCCTAGAAGCGGAGGGAGGGGTCAGTAGATGGAAAATTATGGGAGAGGGAGTCTTGTTACACTGGCCAAGGACTTAGATGCTGAAGGTAGGGGATGAAGAACCTGATCAGATATCAAGGGGGAGAGGAAGAGACAGTAGGATTCTTTGCTCATGCTGGGCTATGCAGACCAAAGACAAGGTGAGGGCCAAGGTCCAGGCTGAGCTGAGAAGGTTGACAACAGCCAGACTGAAGTTTGGTCAAGGAGAGAGTCTTTGTCAAATAACAAGATTTGAGCTCTGATGAAGATCTAAGCTCTGGGACAGGCTGCACGTATGATGGGTTGAATTTTATCATCCAGGAAAAGAGAAGCCATTTCAACATTTTGGGTTTTAGAAACATATTTTTAGAGATTCTTTTCATTTTAAATTATTTAAATTAGGAGTTTGGGATTGACAGTTACATACTATTATATATAAAATAGATAAACAACAAGGACCTACTATATAGCACAAGGAACTATATTCAATATCTTGTAATAAACTATAATGGAAAATAATCTGAAAAAAATATATATGTGTGCATATACATATATATAACTATATATATAGTCACTTTGCTATACACCTGAAATTAACACAACATTGTAAATCAACCATACTTCAAAGAAAAATTATTTTCTTCCTCATGGTAATTAGAAAAGAAAAAACTTACTAACCGAAGACCTGTGTCAGTCACACACCTATTTGAAACCATTAATTTCATAAGGAGTAATCAAGCTCTTTTTATATATGAGCTGCAAGCACCAGAAAACTAAGTGGAGGACCTTTTCTTCAAAGAAGTCAAAAGTCCAGGCCACACCCTTCTGAAATCCCAGTGAAGATGAACTACCTGGGGACCACGTGGGAAGGGCTTGTTGGAAGTACAGAATCATTTTGAAAGGTTGTTGAAAGTCAGCCAGGAAGTCCCCACTTGCAGAACCTGAGCTGGTCTGTGGGCTGTGGACCACTAACGACCTGCATCCTGCCCCTCCAGCCACTTCTCTCTTAGAAGACAGAGGGAAAGTCTCCCCTGGTACCCAAGTCCCTTCCCTTCCCCTCCCCTCCGGGTCACCTTGCCACAGTGCTGACTTTGACACCCCAGGCTTCCAGATAGCAGAGAATAAATTCCCCTCAATCTGGTAGGAAACCTGTATTAAAGAACGCCGGTCACTGGACAAACAAAATAGTGTGGCTAACAAAGACATACCTAAATGCATGAAGATGGAGTTTTGATGGTCATGCTGAACCTTACCCAATTGTCAGAAAACCAGAATAGATTGGGCAGCATTAAACAAACAAACAAAAAAAAGAAAACAATCATGGACTTTGGTATTTGGACACCTCTTTGGACACCTTTTATGTCAACATCTAGCTCTGCACCAGTCCTAGCAGTATGACTCGAAGGTCCTCAGTAGGTCCAAAATCCATTTTCTTTATCCGTGACATGAAAATGATAACACCTAATTTGTGGTTTGCTGTGACTGAATTAGATGATCCTTCAAAAATTCCTAATACCTTTCTCATGATAGACATTCAACCAATGTTCATCTCTCAGATGTGGAGCTGGGTCACATTTGCATCTATTCAGTCCCTTTGTCTGTCTCTTTTCTTCCAAGTGATTGCACTAGAAGACTGGAAGCAATCTCCCTACTTTTAACACAGGAGCCCAGTTCTCTTGTGTTCAGAGCCCATGGGACCTTCTCTGAATTCTGGGGCAGAACAAACACTCCGTTGAAAAACAATTCTTTCCTCCCACCTCTCACACTACATGGATCCACCCTAGACAATAAAATAAGAAAAGTCTCAGGAGAACTGAAAATGAATTTTTAGAAAGAATAAGTGAAAAAATAAGAGTTTAAAGAGGGAGTCTGCTCAATTCATAATTGAAGTGTGAAAACTATAACAAGCAAACACAGCATTAAGTGCATGGATATTAAAACTATGGACCAGGGTTTCCCTGGTGGTGCAGTGGCTGAGAGTCCTCCTGCCAATGCAGGGGACACGGGTTCGTGCCCCAGTCTGGGAAGATCCCACATGCCGCGGAGCGGCTGGGCCCATGAGCCATGGCCTCTGAGCCTGCGCATCCGGAGCCTGTGCTCCGCAACGAGAGAGACCACAACAGTGAGAGGCCCGCGTATCGAAAAAAAAAACAAAACAAAACTATGGACCATGCTTTCCATCCATTGTATTTGTGAGGTCTCCTTGAAATGGTCTATAAAACCTGGGAACCTGGGCAGCTTTCCCTAGGGCATCTAGGGGACCCATAAAGTGTTGCAGCTGATACTGGTAAAAAAAGGTCATATGGAACCTTAGAAATTACAGCTTGATTTGGCCAGTGCTTATTGCCTGTGTAATGTACAGAAACAGTAAAACAGAAAAGCACAAGTTTCCATCTGTGCCACATTAGAATGCCATGCATGAGGAGAAGAGACATTTTTCATTGAAAATGGTGGCAGCCCCATAGACCTTCTTCCTTTGATATCCTATGCTACCACACATGATACAGCATAAACAGACTGACAATAAATATGAATCTTTACAGTCCTGAAAGCTGAAACATTCCAACACTCACACCTCCGCCAAATATACCTTCCAAAACATGAGTTAAATCAGGTAACCATTATTCTCTCTCTCTCTCTCTCTCTATTGTTCTCTCTCTTTCTCTGATTTTCAAGTTGATTCATTGTGTTTTCTTTTCCTCTTTAGGGACAAAAGAAAAAAAAATCCCTCCAAAGAAACCTCTGGTGTGCACAGTTCTCTGTGATACTTAAGGTCGATGGCAAAGCACACTTGGAAACAAGGCAGGAACATAAAAACACAGTTACTGGCCATTGAAGAGTTAAGTCTTCATTTTATATTCTGAAGCTCTGCTGAGTTTCTGAAGTCTCAGATTCCCTTTAAGCCTCAGCCTGAGTGATAGGAAAGGAACCCTATCCTGCCTTATCTACAGCCATTTGGAAGGTGAGAAAGCAGGATAAAGCAGATGGCCATCCATTCTGAACAGGGATTTTAACAGCTTTTTTTGTCCTGGCTGTTTTAGCAAGCCTGGTGGCTAGGCAGAGTTTCGAGAGCTTTGTTATTCCATCTGGGACTTTTCAAGAAGTCAAGTGAAAAGGAGAGTCAAGTTAAAACAAACAAACAAACAAGCCAAAGAAAAGAAAAACCCAATCCATTTTAAGTTTCCAGAAGTGAGAGAGCTAGGAGTGGGGACCACTGTCTCTCTCTCCTTCCACCTAAATATGACAGAAGTGCTTCTTTCCTCTGCAAACACACACTTTGTATTTGAAAAACAAAAATCCTTTGCTGCATTTGAGACCTGAGATTTCCATTTTCGTTTGGTTGAGCTCATGATGGCTCCTAAAGGATGTTATTAGACTTGAGCTGAAAATTTCCTTGGAGATCATCTCTTAAATTAAGTCATAAAGAGGTTAAATATACCCAAGACTATGCAGTTGGGAGTAGCAGAGCTACTATATTTTACAGCAAAAGGGAAAAAAAAAAAGGGAAGAGGCTTTTGGAATCAGTTTAAATCATAGCGCTGGTGCACACAATTTGTGTAATCTGGGGGAAATTATTTAAATTCTCTGAGCTTCAGTTTCCTTACCCATAATAGTGTAAGGTTGCCATGAGAATAAATGTGACCTCTGTATGTGGATGCTCTGTGTTGACTGGTCTGGGGATTGTCTTAAGGCTGCGAACAAGACTTTAAAACATATTTTGTGTAGTTTCAGTCTCCTTAGTTGAAATCCTGTGTTATCAGTGAGACAAACTGTCTCTTTGTTCTGGGAGAAGTGGCTTTGCTGGGTTAGAGCCCAACCACTGTTCTTTGGAGAACTCCTTGCACTTGACCTGGGCTTAGTTGTCTTTCCTGGCATCCCAGCCCCTGTGCAGACCATCCTCGACAAAAGTGTTGATACAAGACAGCTTGACAAGGAAAATGGAAGCTGGGTTCAGCCTGTGAGCTCTAAATGTAGAGAAATCTAGAAGCAGCTAGATGGACCGTGTCAGGTTTCAGTGAATAAGGCCAACAGTGTATGAGCCAGCTCACGTCCTCAGCTCACATGGGGGCGCTGGTCCCAATTGTGAAGTAAGAGTGGGCAGCCCTGGGAGGGGATGGAGCAGAGCAACCCCACCAAGGACACAGGATAGAGATGCCAAGAGCTGACCAGCAGAAGTCAAACAATGTCAGGAAAATGCAGGTGCTCCCTAGGGGTTCCTTAGGGACCTGAGAGGAGAGCACAGTGATCTTACCTGAACATGGGAAGAAATAAGATGTTCTTTCTCTTTTGTCTCCTCATCCCATTCTCTTAAAAGCTGACATTTAAAAAAAAAATTAAAAATAACTTTACACAGGAAATTCACAACCATTACCTGTTCTCCTTCCCTGTTGAAGACACAGCCTACGTTCTGGGAGGAGACAAACATTGTGCTGACCTGGATCAGGCGTAATAGACCCAGGTTCTGCTTCTTATAGGAAGAAAGATCCATCACAGGATGATCTCAGAGGACCTCAGTTCTTACCAGGAATTTTCCCTGGTCTATCCCATCATATTCCATCCACTTCTTATTTATTAATTGTTTTTCCAAGTAAGTGACCAAGCAGGGCAGGTAGTCTGAGAAATAGCACTGCATCAGACCTGGTCACTTGAAGCAAAATGAAAAGAGGTACTGGTCTTTTTCTAGCTTTATAAAATTATCTATTAAATTATAATGATAGTGAACTTAGGACACACCAGCCAATGATCAAATTTCCAGGGCCAGGTGAAGTATTTCATCCAAGCAAACTGGGAAATACAATCCACAGTCTCAAACTGGTCACTATTTTGACAAGTTTCAGACAAATCTGAGTATGTTTTCAGTGGTTTTGGTAACCCTCAATTCTTTACTTTGACAGGCAGAGAGCTCTTGAGCTGAGGTAAGTCTCAAATTATTTTTGCTTGTCAAATTCTGGTCACAAGTTTTTACCTAAATTTGTTATTCTTTCTAAAGTGCACCATTTAAGGGTATATATATATCAGATATCACCATGGCTTTCACTTCTTTCTTAAAAGTTCTGTGATTAATACTTTGTATTAAACATTCTTATTCATTGTTATAACATTGTCAGATGTTTGAAGAAATGGTTCCATGAGAGAAAACAAAGAAAATACAATAATTTTGAAATAGATAATATGTGTCAGTTAATTTCATAGGTACTTTGTAGCCATATACCATCTAATGCGCAAAGAGTTTCTGCAAAAAGTTTGTTTTCCTTTTATAGGTTAGAAAATGAAGTTAGGGAGTCTTAGTGAGAGTCTAGTAAATCCCAGAGATCAGATTTGAATCCAGGTTGCTCTGACTCAAAGATTCTTCTCTTTTCCTCTAAACCTCCTGGTCTCTCTATGAAAATCAATGTTTCTTTTTGCAACTAAGTAGAGAGACATTAAGTATGCTTTATTTGGCTTTTTAATAAAAAGGTGCTCTCTTTGTTACAGACTTTTGGCAAAAGATTTATTTTTTTTTCTCAACTTTAAATGTTGATAAAGCACTGATATGCCTCAAAGGAATAGTAAAGTGCTAGGTTTTATTATTCCTAAGAATCTTCAAGTGTATACATCATGGTGAAAGTATAAATGCCTCATTACTGTTTTTCTTAAAGAAGCCTAAGAATTTGTTAGCTACAGAAGGAATGCATATGTGAATTTTTACTGTGCAACCTCCCAGCGATCCAATTATATTCCAATAGTCACGTATAGATTTGAGCCATTTAAAAATAAGTCATGAGACTAACATTGTAGCAGAAAGATTTATACCATTTGTCTAACTTCAACATGAAAAGTAACTGCCTGCACCCAAGATAGACTAAATAAGTAGTAGGGTCCAATGTAAAGTGAAAATATAAGCCTCTTTTTCAAAAGGAATTAGGAATTTCAAGATAATGAGAGCAGCACGTTAAATCCGACACAGGGTCTTTGACCCTGGGGCTCTGTGTGACTGTGTAGGTCACACACCTTGAAGCTGCCCTGCCTGACCCTATGGAGAGAGGAGCTGCCTCTTGAACTGAGGTCTAGGACCTGAGTTCAGGTCCAGCATGGCCCTTCCCTCACTCACAGCGTCATCAATTGACTGCTGCTCTCTGAGTCTGTTTCCTCATCTGTATTCTGAGAATAAGTATTTCCCTCTTAAGGTTAGTTTTAGGATTAAGATAAGACAATGAGTGCAATGTTTGGTCATCAACACTATGTCACACCCAGCATAACTTTTGTCCTTAATAAATTGTGTATATGTTTCAATTATTTTAAAACTGGCCAGAGAAAATGCCAGAGGGAAAGAAACTGTGTCTTATTCTCCTTCCCATCCATTAGGAGACTTATTATGGTAGCAGCAATAAGTGGGCATGAGAGAATATTTGCTGATTTTCACATGGTTTTCTATTTGGTATCTCTATTTATTTATTATTTTCTTTGCAGTACGCGGGACTCTCACTGTTGTGGCCTCTCCCGTTGCAGAGCACAGGCTCCGGACGCGCAGGCTCAGCGGCCGTGGCTCACGGGCCCAGCCGCTCCGTGGCATGTGGGATCTTCCCGGACCGGGGCATGAACCCGCGTCCCCTGCATTGGCAGGCGGACTCTCAACCACTGCGCCACCAGGGAAGCCCTGGTATCTTTATTTATATAAAATAAATGTAGACCTAAAAATTGAAATTCTACTTAATTATTTTACTCCATTGCTGATCTTTAAAAAGTTGCATTTTCTCTTCTATACTCAGCATGCTTTTGGCTATCTTTGCCAATTCCATTTTCTACCAATAAATACAGTAATTTAAAAAGAAAGAGCAGCAGACATACAAAATCTTTTCGAGCACAAACCAGCTACACTTCGTTTAAACAAAGGTCTTATTGACAAATACCAACATCTGTAGACACCAGTATCCTCATTTGTAAAAGGCAATTCTTGGTTTTTTTCCCCTAATTATGCTCTAACAAATGCTGAAGATTCATGAAGTCCCCTCAAACAGCCTACAGACTAAGAGGAAGGCAATGGAGGCCAAGGTGGCAGCTTTAAGTATTCTCCACTCCAGATTCAACACATTGTACATGGGTGAAATACTACCCTAAATGTTAACTAGGGTCTTCCAGCCATCCAGCTGTCTCATGCACAATACACTTAACACACCAGGAAGACCAACCAGTGTATTAGTCTGGTAGGGCTACCATTACAAAGTACCACAGACTAAGTGGCTTAAACAACAGAAATTTATTATCTCCCAGTTCTGGAGACTGGAAGTCCGAGATCAAGGTGTCAGCAGGGTTGGTTCCTTCTTAGGCTGTGAGGGAGAGTGTTCCATGCTCTCTCCTTAGCTTGTGAATGATCACCTGTTCCCTTGTGTTTTCATGCCATCTTCCCTCTATGTGTGTATGTCTCCAAATTTCTTCTTCTTATAGGAACACCAGTCATATTGGACTAAGACCCTCTCTAATGATCTTATTTTGACTTACTATGTCTGCAAAGATCTATCTACAAATAAATTGATATTCTAAGGTACTAGGGGTGAGGACTTCAGCATGTGAATTTTGAGGGGGACACCTTTCAAGCCATAATATGTCACAGCAGAATCTCCAAGACTGAAAGGAGTTAACTTTGGCTTTACATTTTCAAAACCCTAATCCTGACTTGGACGGAGGTGTGAGAGGGAAGGACCTAGGTGGATAGGGGGAAACAAACAAACAAACAAACAAACAAACAAAAAACCTTTAAAGACATGGTTGGAAGAAAGAGAAAACATTCACAAAGCTGTGTTTAAGGTTCTAGCAGAATTGACAGGAGGTTTGTAGAATCCAGGGAGAGCACTAGGGTGAGACCCACAGAAGTGGCAAGACATCAGCATAAAGATGGTCATGTCAACAGGTCTTTAGGACCCACTGGGAATTCCCCCCAATACACCATGACACAGGGGCAGCCAAGAGTGTCTCAAAAATAAATTTGTTTGTCCCTTGCCCTCAGTTTTCTCCTCTGTGAAATGAAACAGTTGGTCCCCAAGGCCTTTAAACCTGAAAGTGCTGTGATCCAAATATTCACTGTGTCCTATGTTGAAAAGCAATGCTATAGATTATTTTCACAATTGGATTTCTCTTCCATTTAAAAAATTATATCCTAGTGAAAGAAGAATCTTCCTGTAAACTCAAGCTCTTTCTAGCATCAGCCAAATGAATTAGAACAACAGGTAGATTAGTAATCTATTAAGGGAAGTGTATAATGAACAGATTTAAGGACTCTGGGAGGATGCAAAGAGAATGGCAGATGGCAGGATGGCGCAGTAACACCTAAAAATAAAGCAAGAGAGGGAGAGGGAGAGGGAAAGGGAGAAAGGGAGAGAGAGAGCAAGTGAAAAAGAGCAAAAACGAATAATAAAAAGATTCAATAGAGACAAACTTTTCTGTGAGCTTTGACAAAGACTCTCTTTTGACCAAACTCTAGCCAGTCCCCTCTGAGCCGTCTTCAAGACTAAACCTCAATCTGGGCCTATAAGGACCTGAGCAAACATTAACATAGTTTTTAACAACTCAAGTGCACATCCCATGGATGAGCCTGGGCCTCCTTAAAGTGCCTGAAAAATCTCCATGCTGTCAGAAGAGCTGACTCTCATGCCAGCCTATGTTGACGACAAGGTCCCAAGTCCCAGCTTCTGCCGGAGGGCAGGAGTCCCACTTCAATAAGTGCCAGATGGGTTTCACATGGGCCAAGCCCCTCTTAGTATTCTGTGTACTTTTCACATCCCTGATGCTCCTGAGCCCCTTCTCCCCTCCCCCACATTCCCCAGTTCTCTCTTTAATACTCTCAGTCACCTCTGTACAAATGCAAGTGGAGTTCAGTTCACGCTGGACTCATTCTCTCACTGCAACAGTATATCACTGATTAAAATCTTTCCTTTCCACTTAAACTAGTGTCCGCCATTGTTTATCTTTGTCTGGGGTCAGAGAAAATCAGAGGGCATCATTCTGCTGGGGAGCCTCAGCCTCAGAGCATCCAGACTCAAGCTGCATTTCTGTTCAGAAATAGCAGGACCCTGGGAAGACCAAAGTCCAGGCTTCTCCTGGCCATGCACATTGAGTGCGCTTCAACCTGGGCACAGCCTACTTACACTGGACCTGTGGCCACAAAGAGGCTTTGCCTTTTATTCTAATAACTCAAGGTGTTGGTTTTTCTGTGGTTAGAAGACCAAGGATGGAGTTGTATTGCAAAATGATTAATAAGAGTAGGACATAAATATTATGATTTCTGTTTTTTTTTTTTATTTTTCAACAACTTGATCTAATTGTTTATCTCAGCTCAATAAAGTGAGACATGAAATTGATTCAGGGTCATGTTTACATTGATTTAATGGAAGTAAATTTTCCAGATTTAAAAAGCACAATATATCTGGAGGGAAGATAGAAAAGATCCCTCTTGTAGTTTCCAATGCCTAAGGGAAAAGTAGATTTAACCCACCAAGACACCAGCCTTACCTAATTAGGACACATCCCTGCCTGCTGGAGGCTTGCTATGCTTGGGCAGAGAACAGTCCCAGAGGCTAGGGATCATGCCCACCATGGCCAGCTCCACAGTAAGACTCACACTGGCTGAGTGAGTGCTAGCCCCAGAACACATGTCTCCAGGCTTCCCTCAGAATACAAACACCCACAAATGCAAGTCATTCTTTCTGTTAAAGAGAGTCTTTTAAAATGTTGCGTTGTCCAAAATATTTTGTACAGAAGAGTCATGCTGAGAAACCTGTAGACAAGAGATTCTTTTGTCAGATAGGTGGAAAATCCTCCCCAAGCATGACAGCCTAAAGAACTGGATACCAAAGACAGACCCATAATCTTTGATGGACAGAGACTCTGGAGAGAACCCAGAGTATGAGAGACTGCTGGGTGTTTTAGATTCCCATCTCCTCCAGGATAAAGATTTCCAAAGTTATCATCACTCAGAACCTGTTCCAGCGACTTAAATTCTCTTAGCCTTATTTTCCACACTTGTGATGTTACCGAAGGAGCAGAGCATCTTTATATCAGTGCATTTATGTGGTGGTTTAAAGTCATTCCTCGTGGGGCTTGTCTGATGATTCTTGCACATCCTACTCTCTCCTGGCACAGAAATATCTGTGAAGAATAACCGTCTGGGTCCTTGTCACTATCATCATTCACATATGATATGATGGGGAGGTGAAAATACATTGGGTTCATAGAAGTACCAGCTCAATGGTCTTGCTGACCATGAACGGTCTCCATCTAACCTAAGTGGACTCTGCAACTGACCCACAATCCATTCTGGTACTTCCAGCACCTTCCTTTAATCCAAGATTTTCAGCAGATCCATTCCTAGCAACCAAGCAGGGAAAATAGGCCAGGGCTATATTCTGGAATGCTTAAGCTATTGACAAAACCAAGTGGTTAGAACAAAAAAGGAAAAAGAGAAAAGTTTCTTGATTAGGATACCACAGATTTATAGAATTCTAGAGTTGTAAAGGCTCTCAAGAGCCACCTCCTCCCCTGCCTTCTAATCCCACCTGAGGCTGGAACCTATCATACAACAGTTCCCCCATGGAACAACCTGCCTCTGTTGCAGTGGATCCTCAGAGGAGGTGAAGCCCTGGTCCCAAAGAAACTAGATGTGGTCAAGGGTTAGTTACTTTCTAATAATGCTCTCTACACTGTCTTTAGAAAGAAACTTCCTGCATTCCAATGGACCATGGTCTCAGAGAGAGAGGTTTACCTTTTGGTGCTTTGAGACACCTCAAAATTAAGTTGAACTAAGCTGACTCAGGTACAGAATAATCTAGCCCAGTGGATTTAGTGCACTGATTGGCTGAACACAGAACCAGGATGAATGTCAGAGGCATGCCACAGGCATATATTCAAAGGTTAAACGGTGAGCTCTCCCGACTTGGACAACTGCAAAGGTCATAAAAGTTGCTGCTTTCCCATTTCTCCCTGAGAACCTTCCAAATGGGTAACAAATCTATCCAACTGAAATATTTTTGAAGTGGCACTAAACTATGTTTCAGACTGGAGCTATGTGTTGCATTGATTCCTAACTGCGTGGCACTGGGACTACTCTATCAAGCTCAGCATTAATGTGGGCCACAGGGCCACTGAATTGATTATTGTGCTGGCTGCTGGATTATTTCCGTTCCCTCTGTGCTCGTTTTACTCTGAATTCTTGGGCTCATCTCCCTCTACCTTAATGGTAAGTGCTACTGTCCACGGCTGGTATACTATCTCCCATCTCTATTTCTCACTCTTACCTGTTATATAGTGGGTTTTAATGCATTATCTTGGAGGACTGGAGACAAACCCCCAACTGGTAAGTAGAGCCATGCATTTATTCTGGTTCCATCTTACTTTGTATTTGTTGTATGTATTTGTTGTATGGTACATGAATCCACAATCTTCAAGTTCCTTTGAGCTTTCCTAACCACTTTTGCTCTATGTTGGTTAATATCTTCTAGGGTCTGATTAACAATCCTGACCTTCTGGACTGCACTCTTTAGTGAAGGGCCGATGACATCACTGGTCACAGAGTGTCATTCACGGTCCAGACTAGAGCGCTGCACAGGAGCCACCACATCGGTTGTTCTGACCATTCCCTTTCTCTCCAGTCAATTTGGAGAATTGAGCCCTAATCACCTCCCTCCACACTGGGAAGTTTAAAGGGACAGGGAGCAAATCTTCTAGACTAAATCATGCACAGGAGATGGTGTCCCTGGGAATAGCCTTCCTCTAGTCTTGTCCTATCTCTCATCAGACCTTTCTCCTTCCCTAATAATTCCACCTGAAGGGCTATATAACAGCTCTTCCAGAAGAAAAGAATAATATCACTCATTCATTCATTCAACAAAGATTTGTAAATGCTTCTAAGTTCTTTGATTTTTGTCTGTAATTTTTCATTTGCTTCTAGTTCAATCTCCTTAAATGAGTTTGTCTTGATCTTGACACTAGCTCACCTTGACTTCTTTGTACCCCAGAACAAGCATTGACAACATCACCCTGCAGGATGAGGGATGTCGCCTGTGGTCATGGCATGGCAGGTACCATGTGACAGATGTAGGGATCTCACACTGCTTGCCTCACCACTAAGTCCTCTGCAGGACTGAGCCTAATGTTTTGCCTTAGAATGGTAACTTTGCTATCAAATGTAAAAACTAAGAATGTAATATACAAATCTTAAATAAAATAATATTTTTATTTTTTGTCATTTCTGTAACAATATCCTACTAAACTAGGCACAATGCCCCATGAAACTTTCACTCCCTCAAACAAAGGAACAGTTCAGTATCAGCCCTATTTCATTTTCTGGCCTCAAACTCAAGTTATGCACCATATTAACTGCAAACAGCAGGGTCTTAATCATTCTTAGTTGCCAAATAGCCTAGCAAATTACATATTGTATTGGCTCTGGGTACTGAAAGAGGAAATAAATGCCTGTGTTTATGTGGAAAATATGACCATATCACATAATTGGGGGTATTTAATTTTCTTCATGAATATATAATTTCCACAATGAGAATGATGGGTATTGCTTGAGAATTCTTTAGAAAAAAAAAAAAAAAAGAATAACAGATTTCCCAAAAGTGTTAGAAACTGATCAGTGATTAGAGGCAATTGCTTTTATTAACACCAAAATAGAGCAAAATAATCAAGGTATTCATTTGTTTTCAACCATTTTGTTCCCATATGGTATTTCCATTAAAGCAGCCTAAAGTTACTTAACATTCAAATCTGCATTGTGGGGAGAGCCATACTCCTAGGCAAGACCAGCCCAATGGTGAGGCATATGGGAGATTCACTCCTTTTCTCTGAGCAGATGGAGACAAAGCATGTCATAGAAATAATGTGTTTTGTCTATGGAGGGAGGATGCTGGCTGCTTTGTTCTTAGATGACATTGCTTGCCAAGCCTTCTGCTCAGGTTAGAACTTGTACATGTGGGGTTTCC
This sequence comes from Globicephala melas, assembly GCF_963455315.2. Taxonomy (NCBI): domain Eukaryota; kingdom Metazoa; phylum Chordata; class Mammalia; order Artiodactyla; family Delphinidae; genus Globicephala; species Globicephala melas. Next base: position 85,849,895 of record NC_083325.1, on the reverse strand, counting down.
ACTGACTTTGCTTCTTTTGAAAAGGGTTTCCACAGTAGAGATCCAGAAACACAAAAATACTTGCTTTGCAAAGTTCCAAAAGTCCAAAGGTCATACGTGACCTTTAAATTCTTCCAAAGAGTGCAGTCTTTTCACACTGCAGGTCAATTTTATCTTACAACTTCCACAGAAGAGCGTGAGGCAGGAAGCGGGAGGCCCTCATACAGATGGAATAGTTGAACTCACCTCTTTTAGTCTATTCCAGCTGCTGGAAAAGAAAAAGAAAGAAAGAAACCACCATAGGTTGGGAATCTAGTAAACAACAGACATGTATTTCTCACAATTCTGGAGGCTGGAAGTACAAAAATCAAGGTATCAGCAGGGTGGTTTCTTCTGAGGCCTCTCTGCTTGGTTTGTAGATCGTTTTCTTCCCTGTGAGTCCTCACATTATCCTCGCTCTGTGTGTCTGTCTCCAGATTTCCCCTTTTCATAAGGACACCAATGAGATAGGATCAGGGTCCACCCTCATGACCTCATTTTAACCTGATTGCCTCTTTAAAGACCCTCTCTCCAAATACAGTCATATTCTGAGGTTCTGGGGCTTAGAACTCCAACATAAAAATTTGGTGGGAACAAAATTTAACCTATAAAAACAAAAACTACTTTTTAAATTAGTTTTTATGTAAATATTCTGTGAGTGGATTAAATGATTCATTTATTAAATATAAAAAATGAAAATTACCGTAATTTTGTATCCTTGCTTTGGACTTAAGAATGTTACTGTGGAAGATTAGGAACCAAGATGGCAGAGTAGAAGGATGTGCTCTCACTCCCTCTTGTGAGAACACCAGAATCACAGCTAGCTGCTGAACAATCATTGACAGGAAGACACTGGAACTCACCAAAAATATACCCCACATCCAAAGACAAAGGAGAAGCCACAATGAGAAGGTAGGAGGGGTGTAATCACAGTAAAATCAAACCCCATAACTTCAGGGTGGATGACTCACAGACTGGAGAACACTTATACCACAGAAGTCCACCCACTGGAGTGAAGATTCTAAGCCTCATATCAGGTTCTCAGCCTAGGGGTCCAGCAGCGGGAGGAGGAATTCCTAGAGAATCAGACTTTGAAGGCTAGTGGGATTTGATTGCAGGACTTCAATAGGACTGGGAGAAACAGATACATCACTCTTGGAGGGCACACACAAAGTAGTGTATGCATCAGGACCCAGGGGAAGGAGCAGTGACCCCAGGGGAAACTGAACCAGACCTACCTGTTAGTGTTGGAGGGTCTCCTGCAGAGGTGGGGGTGGCTGTGGCTCACTGTGGGGACAAAGACACTGGCAGCAGAAGTTCTGGGAAGTAATCCATGGTGTGAGCTCTCCCAGAGTCTGCCATTAGCCCCACCAATGAGCCCAGGTAGGCTCCAGCCCCACCCATCAGAAGTCAAGTGGATTAAAGTTTTACTGAGCTCTGCCCACCAGGGCAACAGTCAGCTCTACCCACCACCAGTCCCTCCCATCAGAAAACTTGCACAAGCCTCTTAGGTAGCCTCATCCACCAGAGGGTAGACAGCAGAAGCAAGAAGAACTACAATCCTGCAGCCTCTGGAACAAAAACCACATTCACAGAAAGAAAGACAAGATGAAAAGGCAGAGGGCTATGTACCAGATGAAGGAACAAGGTAAAACCCTAGAAAAACAACTAAATGAAGTGGAGATAGGCAACCTTACAGAAAAATAATTCAGAATAATGATAGTGAAGTTGATTCAGGACTTCGGAAAAAGAATGGAGGCAAAGATCGAGAAGATGCAAGAAATGTTTAACAAAGAACTAGAAGAATTAAAGAAGAAACAAATGGAGATGAACAATACAATAACTGAAATGAAAACTACACTTGAAGGAATCAATAGCAGAATAATTGAGGCAGAAGAATGGATAAGTGACCTGGAAGACAGAATGGTGGAATTCACTGCTGCGGGACAGAATAAAGAAAAAAGAATGAAAAGAAATGAAGAAAGCTTAAGAGATTTCTGGGACAACATTAAATGCAACAACATTCACATTATAGGGGTCCCAGAAGGAGAAGAGAGAGAGAAAGGACCCGAGAAAATATTTGAAGATATTATAGTTGAAAATTTCCCTAACATGGGAAAGGAAATAGCCACCCAAGTCCAGGAAGCACAGAGAGTCCCATACAGGATAAACCCAAGGAGAGACATGCCGAGACACATAGTAATCAAATTAGCAAAAATTAAAGGTGAAGAAAAATTATTGAAAGGAGTGAGGGAAAAATGACAAATAACATACAAGGGAACTCCCATAAGGTTAACAGCTGATTTCTCAGCAGAAACTTTACAAGCCAGAAGGGAGTTGCATGATACACTTAAAGTGATGAAAGGGAAGAACCTACAACCAAGATTACTCTACCCGGCAAGGATGTCATTCAGATTCGATGGAGAAATCAAAAGTTTTACAGAGTGGGATGGGGAGGGTGGGAGGGAGGGAGACGCAACAGGGAAGACATATGGGAACATATGTTTATGTATGACTGATGCACTTTGTTATAAAGCAGAAACTAACACACCATTGTAAAGCAATTATACCCCAATAAAGATGTTAAAAAAAAAAAAAGTTTTACAGACAAGCAAAAGCTAAGAGAATTCAGCACCACCAAACCAGCTTTACAACAAATGCTAAAGGAAATTCTCTAAGTGGGAAACACAAGAGAGGAAAAGGACCTATAAAAACAAACCCAAAACAATTAATAAAATGGTCATAGGAACATACATTTTGATAATTACCTTAAACATAAATGGATTAAATATCCCAACCAAAAGACACGGGCTTGCTGAATGGATACAAAAACAAGACCCATCTATATGCTGTCTACAAGAGACCTACATCAGATCTAGGGCCACATATAGACTGAAAGTGAGGGGATGGAAAAAGATATTCCATGCAAATGGAAATCAAAAGAAAGCTGGAGTAGCAATACTCATATCAGATAAAAATAGACTTTAAAATAAAGAATGTTACAAGAGACAAGGAAGGACATTACATAATGATCAAGGGATCAATCCAAGAAGATATAACAATTATAAATATATATGCACCCAACAGAAGAGCACCTCAATACATAAGGCAAATGCTAACAGCTATAAAAGAGGAAATCAACAGTAACACAATAATGGTGGGGGACATGAACACCTCACTTACACCAATGGACAAATCATCCAAAATGAAAGTAAATAAGGAAACAGAAGCTTTAAATGACACAGTAGGCCAGATAGATTTAATTGATATTTATAGCACATTCCACCCAAAAACAGCAGATTACACTTTCTTCTCAAGTGTGCATGGAACATTCTCCAGGATAGTTCACATCTTGGGTCACATATTAAGCCTCAGTAAATTTAAGGAAAGTGAAATAATATCAAGCATCTTTTCTGACCACAATGCTATGAGATTAGAAATGAATTACAGGGAAAAAAAATGTAAAAAACCCACAAACACATGGAGGCTAAACAATACATTACTAAATAACCAAGGGGTCACTGAAGAAATCAAAGAGGAAATCAAAAAATCCCTAGAGACAAATGATAATGAAAACATGACGATCCAAAATCTATGGGATGTAGAAAAAGGCATTCTAAGAGGGAAGTTTATAGCTATACAAGCCTACCTCAAGAAACAAGAAAAATGTCAAATAAACAATCTAACCTTACACCTAAAGGAACTAGAGAAAGAAGAACAAACAAAACTCAAATTTAGCAGAAGGAAAGAAATCATAAGGATCAGAGCAGAAATAAATGAAATAGAAACAAAGAAAACAATAGCAAAAATCAATAAAACTAAAAGCTCGTTCTTTGAGAAGATAAACAAACTTGATAAACCATTAGTCAGACTCATCAAGAAAAAGAGGGAGAGGACTCAAATCAATAAAATTAGAAATGAAAAGGAAGTTACAACAGACACCACAGAAATACAAAGCATCCTAAGAGACTACTACAAGCAACTCTATGCCAATAAACTGGACAACCTGGAGGAAATGGACAAATTCTTATAAATGCACAACCTTTGGAGACTGAACCAGGGAGAAATAGAAAATATGAACAGACCAATCACAAGCACTGAAATTGAATCTGTGGTTAAAAATCTTCCAACAAACAAAAGCCCAGGACCAGATGGCTTCACAGGCGAATTCTATCAAACATTTAGAGAAGAGCTAACACCCATCCTTTTCAAAATATTCTTAAAAATTGCAGAGGAAGAAACATGTCCAAACTCATTCTATGAGGCCACCATCACCCTGATACCCAAACCAGACAAAGATACTACAAAAGAAAAAAAAAAAAATTACAGACCAATATCACTGATGAATATAGATGCAAAAATCCTCAACAAAATACTAGCAAACAGAATCCAACAACACATTAAAAGGATCATATACCATGATCAAGTGGGATTTAACCCAGGGATGCAAGGATTCTTCAATATACATAAATAAATCAATGTGATAAACAATATTAACAAACTGAAGGAAAAAAACCATATGATTATCTCAATAGATGCTGAAAAAGCTTTTGACAAAATTCAACACCCATTTATGATAAAAAAAATCTCCAGAAAGTGGGCATAGAGGGAACCTAGCTCAACATAATAAAAGCCATATATGACAAAGCCACAGCAAACATCATTCTCAATGGTGAGAAACTGGAAGCATTTCCTCTAAGATCAGGAACAAGACAAGGATGTCCACTCTTGCCAGCATTATTCAACATAGTTTTAGAAGTCCTAGCCATGGCAATCAGAGAAGAAAAAGAAATAAAAGGAATACAAAGTGGAAAAAAAGAAGTAAAACTGTCACTATTTGCAGATGAAATGATACTTTAAATAGAGAATCCTAGGGGCTTCCCTGGTGGTGCAGTGGTTGAGAGTCCGCCTGCCAATGCAGGGGACGTGGGTTCGTGCCCCAGTCTGGGAAGATCCTACATGCCACGGAGCAGCTGGGCCTGTGAGCCATGGTCACTGAGCCTGCGCTTCCGGAGCCTGTGCTCCACAACGGGAGAGGCTACAACAGTGAGAGGCCCACGTACCGCAAAAAAACAAACAAACAAACAAACAAAAAAAACAAGAGAGAGAATCCTAAATATGCCACCAGGAAACTACTAGAGCTAATCAATGAATTTGGTAAAGTTGCAGGATACAAAATTAATGCACAGAAATCTCTTGCATTCCTATACACTAATGATGAAAAATTTGAAAGAGAAATTAAGGAAACACTCCCATTTACCATTGCAACAAAAAGAATAAAATACCTAAGAATAAACCTACCTATGGAGACAAATGACCTGTATGCAGAAAACTATAAGACACTGATGAAAGAAATTAAAGATGATACCAACAGATGGAGAGATATACCATGTTCTTGTATTGGAAGAATCAATATTATGAAAATGACTATACTACCCAAAGCAATCTACAGATTCAATGCAATCCCTATCAAATTACCAATGGCATTTTTTACGGAACTAGAACAAAAAATCTTAAAATTTGTATGGAGAAACAAAAGACCCCAAATATCCAAAGTAGTCTTGAGGAAAAAAATGGAGCTGGACGAATCAGACTCCCTGATTTCAGACTATACTACAAAGCTACAGTAATCAAGGCAATATGGTACTGGCTACAAAAGAGAAACATGCATCAATGGAACAAGATAGAAAGCCCAGAGACAAACCCACGCACCTATGGTCAAGTAATCTATGACAAAGGAGGCAAGGATATACAATGGAGAAAAGACAGTCTCTTCAATAGGTGGTGCTGGGAAAATTGGACAGCTACATGTAAAAGACTGAAATTAGAACACTCTCTAACATCATACACAAAAATAAACTCAAAATGGATTAGAGACCTAAATGTAAGACCAGACACTATAAAACTCTTAGAGGAAAACATAGGAAGAACACTCTTTGACATAAATCACAGCAAGATCTTTTTTGATCCACCTCCTTGAGTAATGGAAATAAAAACAAAAATAAACAAATGGGACCTAATGAAACTTCAAAGCTTTTGTGCAGCAAAGGAAACCATAAACAAGACAAAAAGACAACTCTCAGAATGGGAGAAAATATTTGCAAATGAATCAATTGACAAAGGATTAATCTCCAAAATATATAAATAGCCCATGCAGCTCAATAATAATAAAAACAAACAACCCAATCCAAAAGTGGGTAGAAGACCTAAGTAGACATTTCTCCAAAGAAGACATACAGATGGCCAAGAAGCACATGAAAACCTGCTCAACATCACTAATTAGAGAAATAGAAATCAAAACTACAATGAAGTATCACCTCACTCCAGTTAGAATGGGCATCATCAGAAAATCTACAAACAACAAATGCTAGAGAGGGTATGGAGAAAAGGGAACCCTCTTGCACTGTTGGTGGGAATGTAAATTGATACAGACACTATGGAGAACTGTATGGAGGTTCCTTAAGAAACTAAAAATAGAATTATCATATGACCCAGCGAACCTACTACCAGGCATATACCCAGAAAATACCATAATTCAAAAAGACACATGCACCCCAATATTCATTGCAGCACTATTTACAACAGCCAGGTCATGGAAGCAACCTAAATGCCCATCGACAGACAAATGGATAAAGGTGATGTGGTACATAAATACAACGGAATATTACTCAGCCATAAAAAGGAATGAAATTGGGTCATTTGTAGAGATGTGGATGGATCTAGAGACTGTCATACAGAGTGAAGTAAGTCAGAAAGAGAAAAACAAATATTGTATATTAAGACATATATATGGAACCTAGAAAAGTGGTACAGATGAACCCGTTTGCAGGGCAGAAATTGAGACACAGATGTAGAGAACAAATGTATGGACACCAAGGGGGGAAAGCCACGGGGGGGGTGGGGATGGTGATGTGATGAACTGGGTGATTGGGATTGACATGTATACACTGATGTGTATAAAATTGATGACTAATAAGCACCTGCTGTATAAAAAAAATAAATTCAAAAACATTTAAAAAATTTTTTAAAAAAAGGCACTGTGCTGTTTCTTCAGAGTTCAAAATTCTCATCGGTTTTAGGCTTTGTTAGCACACAAGATGCCTTTAGTTTACATTGGGTATAGGAGCACACGTCCTGCATTCCTGAGCATTTGTGACTGGTGGAAATGAAAACGTGCTTGATTTAGTACATGGCTGTTTTGGCATGTTCAGGAACCTGCTCATCATCTGCCCTTGACTTGATAAAACCTCCCAGGGGAGCTGCACTGCACAAAGGCAGGGGTGGGGTCCAGACCCAGGTTCACATCTTGTCTTAAACAAACTACAGCATGGGCTAACTTTGGATCCATGACTTACCCCATGTGGGATGCAGGTTTCTCCCTGAGCTCCCTATGATAATTTCAAGAGCTAACCTGTAAAGTTTCTGAGACAGAGGACACATTTGACAAGATCTAATCTCTAGCCTCATGTCTCAGTGAGTGGAATAATAACAGGTACCTTTCATTGGGTCTGCTAGTTCCCCGGGGCTTTATATGCATTATCATATATAATCATTGCAATCATCCAGCAAGATATATATTATTACACTGTTATATATGAGGAAACTTAGTCTCAAAGAGATAACATATAATAGTTCTTTTTTATAAATGGAGGTGGAATTTGAACCCTGGTTTATAAGATTCATGGCCTTTCCAAACAGACTACCTTAACCTGGAACCAGTTTTTTTGTTTGCAAATTCCCTTTCTGTTTTTCTCCCACATTATGTATTTCTAAAACTTAGTCAAAATTGGTAAAAATTTAAGGGATTGCTATCTATTACTAGAGATTGTGTAGGTAAATTATACTGCTAGACATTATAGGATAAGTACCCTTTAAATGCAACACACATGCACACACACACACACACACTCACACACTCACACACATTTAGACAAGCTTACAGTACAGAGAGTTGATTTCCATATGTGATCAGGACAGCTACTTAGAGAGAAAACGTTTGAGCAGATCCTGGACAATATTTATATAGTAGGAATTTGGAACCACGGGTGGGTATAGAAGTAGATTTCAAACAGAAGAAATGATGTAGATAACAATGTCACTATTTAAATCCACCTCATGGTCTGCAGGTAAAAAGGAGATTTGGGTCAATTTGTGCGACTTTTGAACACAAAACAATAGCACAAATTTGGGGTTTGATGAGCCTCCAGGGGTCCTATATCTACTCTCACCAATACGTTCACCTTTCAACTCCCTTGTCACCTACTGTACCTGCCCACCTCCCATTACTGTCATAGCACTTAGTATGATAGTGTTCCCACAAGTTAATAGATGAAAACACCCCTTCATTTGAGATATCCAGACCCTCTACTAAACAGCTATTTTATTCAACTATGTGGACCGGAAAGTGAAGGAGCCTCTGAAGTTACAATTTTATAACTAAAATACAAGTCTCAATCAGCTATACCATGCCAGGAAATGTGCTAGCATTTTCACATAGTGTGTCTTAAATCCTTTCAACAAACCCACAGGCAAATTTTATCATCTTTTATTAGATTGTAAAATCTGCTTAGAGATGTTGTTTAATGATATAAAAGCTTGGCAAAGGTACACACAAATTCTCAACTTTCTTTAAGCAGGGCAGGTGTTGGAAGCATAAACATAAGCATAACATATCCTCATGCCAGACATCCACCTCTGACTTGAGCACTTAGAATTTTGTCAGTAGGTTATAGAATAATGTAGAAAGAGAAAGCATGTTATATTTTTTAAATATGCTAAAACCAGGGGGCCCAGGGTTTCTCCAAAATGCATCCATGTACCCGTTGTTGTTTTTTTTTTCTTTATCTTTCGTCTATCCATATTTTCCTCCTAGGTGCTTTCATCCATTTCTCATCAACTTCTATGGCTTCAAATAATAGATACAGACTGTAAACTCCCAAGTTTATAATACTAAATTCTGAACAAAGTCTTCCTGCTTCTGATAAGATGAAAGACAGTCCAGTCAAGAGTGCTGCTTCCTGGTTTTAACTGGTCCTGTGAATACGATGTGAGTGTCGTCAGCGGTGTCTGGGGCAGATGGAAAATGAGGCCATTATGAAGCCTCCTCATTACTCCTTGTCAGTGCTGAGTTCCATTAGGAAAATTAATATATTGACTGTTTCTCTTGAGATAAATCCCAAGAAAATGACCCATGCAAAAGCAGGTTTCAGAATGTCTAATATTTATGATATATCTGATGGTAGTTTTGGAATATCTGGTGTCCAAGAATCCAGGAGTCTCTGTAACCTTGACAACCCAATCCTGATTTGCTGGCATTAATGCCAGCTCTCCTGTCAGAAAGCTCCCTAACAAGCAGGGGTGGAGTTTGTCCACAAGAGAATACTTTATAGTTGCATAACTGCCACCAAAGCCTCATTTATCATTTTAATAAACTTTTCAAGAGAGAGGAAGGATTTCCCTAGATCCTCTTTATCTTTGGCATGGAAGCATAATGGGTAATCAAGTATGGATCAGTGTTAGGCCCGTGTTAATCCCTCTTAATCCCCATGTGAATATTTTATTTTTATTAATAATCACACTAAAACCGCTGAGCATTGTTTTTCTTAATGATGTGTTTGTTTAGAGGAGGAAAGCCTAGTCAAATAATAAAAGTTTAAACCCAAAGTGCAGGTCAAATAAACAGAGCAGATCATGAGAAAACCAAAGATACAGATGTCCACATATTCTGAAAAATGTAATCTTAATCTTGTAAGAATCTGAAGGAGGAAAAAGGGATTGAGTCCTTACTGAGTCTCTGTGATAGGTCAGATGCCTTGTACATGTGACTTTATTTCATGCTACAATGTCACAGGGTACATTTTAGCTTCTGAATGGTAAGGTAAAGAAGCTCAGGCTCAGAGCACTGCCAAATTGCCATGTCAGATCTGAACGTAGGTGTAATGCTTCAGTCTATGGTCTCTCCATTGTGCTGTACTGCTTTTTCCAGGAAGGGTAAAGAATAATTTTATTTCCCAGTTATGAATGTAATTTTCTTTCCATAACTTCTCCTCCCTGCCTCACCTTCCCAAACCTTCTGTCCTGCCTGAAATGAATCATAATCTGTATTCCTACGAAACTATGTCTACCAGGATTCCCAGATCTCCTACTAATATCCAGACCAATGAAAATTGCTTAAATATGTCAGAAAACTGGACTGAAAAATGCAAAGTATGGTTCCTGAAAACTCTGAGCTTCCCTTATTATGGAGCCATGGGAGAAAATCTCTGGTACCCAAAGTAGACTTCTTCGAAAAATTAAGGAGGTGGGTGTCCTGGGAGGGAAACTCACCAGCCTCAGTTTCTCATGGTGGCCAATGAGCTGGTTATTCCACCTTCCCTTTTGGCCTCCAATGGCTGGGACCACTCTTTAGGGAGCCCCCAGAGATTTATATTCTCCTTGTTTGCATTGAATACAAAAGTAACAGCCAAATTTAGGAAACTGAGAATCTGTGGCCAGAAGCCAGAAAAACAAAGCAATCAAGCTTAAGAAGAATGAGAAGAATTGGAGAAGAAACAGTGGAGGAGCAACAGGAGGGAATGACATGAATGAAGCAAGTGGTTGCATAAATAGAAGACCCTGGACCACTCTGCAATTGTTGGCTGGAGCTTGTGCAGTGAGTGCCCGACTCCTAGGAGGCCCTCAGTGAAGAGTAGTTGATCAACAGAGGTTCAGACAGTGAGACAGTGAAGCCAAGAGAACAAGAAAGGTGCTATTGCAGAGAGAAAAATGGTGGACCAGAAAAGCTCTTTCAATGATTGAGTCTCTACCCCATGCGGGACATTGACTCCTGTTCCCTGGGAGCCTGGGTCTGGGCTGTGAGGCGCTCTCTGAGACTCAAGTGTTGGCTAGATCTGCATTTCCTTTGTAAATGAAATTCTCACACTGTTTCAATACTGTCAATAACACCAGCACCTTAGCCTCTGACAAATGGGACCAGGTCTACTACACTACAATGAAATCTTGTGTGCTGTGATTTCCCATTTCCCACCCTGCGGTTAAGAGAATGTTGGTACTTTAGCTGTGAACTACTATGTCAGATGGCTCCCTGCCTCGAACGCTATTGCCAGGCATCATGGAGACAAGTGCTCTACCCTCCTCTGGGTTTCCATGGAGCTCTGCGTGCTTGTCTTTGGCATTGAAGGGCCTCCTTTCATACAATATAAGTTTGATTATGTAGTTGGCCACTGCCATTGAGAGCCGCATTTCATGGGGCTAGAAAAATAAATTGACAAAAGGAAGAGTCACATATTTCCTTGCTGGTAATGAATATTGCAAAACCAAGAGAAGAAGAAAGAAAATGACCCTTTGTCCTGCCAACCAAGAAAAAATTGCTAGTTTCTAAGCAACATTTGTCATCATTTAATTAATAAACATTTCTCATTGAACGTACCATCCTTTCCTAGTTATTCTTCATAACAACACCCTGATGTAAGTCACCATTATCATTTACACTCTACAAGTGAGGAAGTTAATTTCTTCGCTGCCTCTTCCTAACAAAAACAGACAAAGGGTCTTCCTCCCAGCCTTGCCGTTCTGTTCCCTGATGCTGCTGAAACCTCATCTCAGCAACTGGGGATGAAGTCTTAGCTGAGAGGCAAGCATGCGAAGACAAAAGAAGGCCAAGGTCATCCTGACATCACTGCTTTCTGAGGAAGCCCAGCGTATACACATGAGAAGAATGTGGCCTAGACATAATCTAGAAAGGCTTTCTGAGACAAATGCTCATCCCAGGCACTATTGTCACTTGTCTGCCTTGAAATGTGTCCTTCATTTTCAGCTCCTGTAAGTCTAAGGAACAAAGGGAAAGGCTCATTCAGCTGGCAGGGGAAGATCCTGCAAACATTAATATTTTCCTGGAATATTTCTTGTTTACTGCCAGAAGAGAACTTTAGTTCAACAGGACTTAGCTAATTCTGAATTTGGGACTTTTTTAGTAGTTAGCCTTTTGTAGTCACTATTTTAATGGAAGTTTGAATGCATATCACAATGTAACACATTGGGGTGTTTAAGTATGCGTTAGCACATTTTAAATATACACATATGCCCATCATAAAAAGCTGTGAGAAAGTCATGTAACAGAAAATGGAATAAGATAAACAGAGAAAAAGAGTCTTTACAGATGTACAAAAAAGTCTTTTCTGTATAGACTTCTTTAGGCAGTTAAAAGCAATTGGCTTTGGATAGGGCTACTCCCCTTGATATTTATCCTTGAGTCTAAGTTGATGATATGCTTACCAGACCAATTCTCCACTTAAATCATCCTGATTCCTGGGCCTGCAAAGGTTGACACAGGACTTAGCAAAAACTATAAAACCAATACCTCATGGGTCTATAACCAAAGATGGACTCAAAAACAGAAACAGACCACAGAGGTGAAATACAAGAAGGTGTTTTAAGACATTAAAAGGAGAGTTCTTTCCCTTTTTCTTCTCTTTTCCTGGTTTGTTTTGGTGATTTATGTTTTTTCTCTCCAGGCAGGAGGATTTAGCATTTATAGAGGGAGACCAATTTAATGTTCATGAAAAGTCCTGAATAGGCTAGCACAGACAATGTGTGTCTCTATGGTAAGAAGCATATATATCATCACAAGGGCAGTAACCAGCTTGCTTCCCCTGATTTTTTTTTTAACATCTTTATTGGAGTATAATTGCTTTACAATGGTGTGTTATTTTCTGCTTAATAACAAAGTGAATCAGCTATACATATACATACATCCCCATATCTCCTTCCTCTTGTGTCTCCCTCCGACCCTCCCTACCCCACCCCTCTAAGGTGGTCACAAAGCACTGAGCTGATCTCCCTGTGCTATGCGGCTGCTTCCCACTAGCTATCTATTTTACATTTAGTAGTATATATAAGTCCATGTCACTCTCTCACTTCATCCCAGCTTACCCTTCCCCCTCCCCATGTCCTCAAGTCCATTCTCTACATCTGCGCCTTTTTTCCTGTCCTGCCACAAGGTTCTTCATAACCATTTTTTTTTCTTTCTTTTTTTTTAGATTCCATATATATGTGTTAGCATACAGTATTTGTTTTTCTCTTTCTGACTTACTTCACTCTTTATGATAGACTCCAGGTCCATCCACCTCAATACAAATAGTTCAATTTTGTTTCTTTTTATGGTTGAGTAATATTTCACTGTATATATGTGCCACATCTTCTTTATCCATTCATCTGTCGATGGACACTTGGTTGCTTCCATGTCCTGGCTATTGTAAACAGTGCTGCAATGAACATTGTGGTACATGACTCTTTGAATTATGGTTTTCTCAGGGTATATGCCCAGTAGTGGGATTGCTGGGTCGTATGGTAGTTCTATTTTTAGTTTTTTTAAGGAACCTCCATACTTTTCTCCATAGTGGCTGTATCAATTTACATTCCTAGAAACAGTGCAAGATGGTTCCCTTTTCTCAACACCCTCTCCAGCATTTATTGTTTGTAGATTTTTTGATGATGGCCATTCTAACTGGTTTGAGGTGATATCTCATTGTAGCTCTGATTCGAATTTCTCTAATGATTAGTTATGTTGAGCATTCTTTCATGTGTTTGTTGGCAATCAGTATATCTTATATGGAGAAATGTCTATTTAGGTCTTCTGCCCATTTTTAGATTGGGTTGTTTGTTTTTTTGATATTTAGCTTCAAGAGTTGCTTGTAAATTTTGGAAATTAATCCTTTGTCAGCTTCAATGCAATCCCTATCAAACTACCAATGGCATTTTTCACAGAACTAGAAGAAAAGTCTCACAATTTGTATGGAAACACAAAAGACCCCGAATAATGAAAGCAATCTTGAGAAATAAAAATGGAGCTGGAGGAATCAGACTCCTGGACTTCAGACTATACTACAAAGCTACAGTAATCAAGACAGTATGGTACTGGCACAAAAACAGACATATAGATCAATGGAACAGGATAGAAAGCCCAGAGATAAACCCATGCACATATGGTCACCTTATGTTTGATAAAGGAAGCAAGAATATACAATGGAGAAAAAATACCCTCTTCAATAAGTGGTGCTGGGGAAACTGGACAGCAACATGTAAAAGAATGAAATTAGAACACTCCCTAACACCACACCCAAAATTAAACTCAAAATGGATTAAAGACCTAAAGGTAAGGCCAGAGACTATCAAACTCTTAGATGAATACATAGGAAGAACACTCTATGACTTAAATCACAGCAAGATCCTTTTTGACCCACCTCCTAGAGAAATGGAAATAAAAACAAAAATAAATAAATGGGACCTAATGAAACTTAAAATCTTGTGCACAGCAAAGGAAATCATAAACAAGATGAAAAGACAACCCTCAGAATGGGAGAAAATATTTGCAAATGAAGCAACTTCCCCTGATCTTTGCAAGGACTTGAATGAGCTGTGAAAGGCCTTCATCTTCCATGAGTATTTCATGTCTCAATCTGGAGAGTTGTGGCGAGATTACTCTGTTCTCAGACATGGAAGCTCCACTGACTGTGGAGGTGGGAAGTCAAATCCAGATGCCTTCAGAATATTGGACCACTTTCACCTTTCAGACCAAGATCTGGGCTTGACAGTTAGCTACCAAATTGAGCCTGCACAATTTGCCTTTATTATTAATTCTATCATTTATTTATTTAAAGAAAACAATTGATCAGATCCTTTAATGTTCCTAATTCTGTGCTGAGCAACAATACAAAAAGTGGGACAATGTAAATGTTCTAAAAATGTTTCATGGATAATTAAATGAATGAATTATATAATATGTTATTATTATGGAAGTATGTATTTAGTACTTATTTTATGCAAAATATTAAGTAGATGCTAAAGTAATATTAAGAGACACAGTTTACATGTTCTGACCTTGAATTCCTCACAATTTAGTGTAGATAGATGACACAGATAAAGCAGAATAAACTCTGTGAATTAATAAAAGTCCAAGAAAAATGTGGTGTGAGTAGTAAGAAAGTTATCATTAATTGCAACCAGGAGGATTGGGTAGAAGAATGTCAGGTTTTAATCACAAGATAACATGTGAAATTGGAGGGCATTCCTTGTGAAAGGAATTGAATAAACAAAGGAGGGAATTAAAAGGCATCAACAGAATTCCCTGCTAATCATTGAACACTTCTAGAATGTCTGGCATTGAACCATGAACTTTACATGTATGATCTCATTTGTAAATAAATAAATAAAGTAAGTTCTTTTATTATCTCTATTTTACAGATGAGGAAACTGGGACTCAAAAGGGTCAATCCTTTGCCCAAGTAATTACTAAACCTGGAAGCAAATCCAAACCTTTCTGAAAGCTAGAAAAGCCCCAGAAGGGAGTAAGAGATTCTCTGGCAGCTGGGTACATTGAAGAGAAGAAAAGAAGGATGTTCTTGTGTTCAAGACACTTCTGGTACAACTGAGGAATGTACACATGATGGATAATTAACTGCACAGGGCAGTAATAATAAGTGGCAAATAAATGAATAGGTAAGCCAGGTTATATTTCACCAGTGCACCGAGACAGGAGGCCAAGAACAGTGGCAGGGGTAGGAGACTGGGGGAACTACGAAGTCAGTCTGCCTTTGCGTAGTCAGGGAAACTTGGAGCAAGTCACTTGATTCTTTTGGTCTCTCTGCTACTCTCAAATGACGAAAATTTCTCCAGATCCTTTCAATTCGAAATTCTGAGTCTAAAAATATTAATGTGGGTTGGAAAAGAAAAAGAAAGGTACAAGGGAAAATGCAGCATATGATAATATTTGAGAATAGACAAAGGGATAAAGAATAGAATATAAAGCACCAATAGGGTAGAGTGTGTACAAAATCTCACACTCTCTTCCTTCTGTCTCCCAAGCACTCTTCCTTAGACTCCTCAGTATAATTTTTTTGAACTACTGATTGTCAGTCTCCCCAACTGGGCTGTCAGTCTGCTTGGGTAAAGACTGTGTCTGTTTTTCTTACCTTTGTACTTTCAGTGCCTAGAACAAAAGCTACAAGAAATACCTCAGGCACTTAAAAAATTGTCAATGGAATTAAAAAAAAAGCAATAATTATGTTAGTTTTGATTGAATGTAAATTGACAGCTAGAAGATTAGCTATCTGACGATTCAGTCATGCAGGGATATTATAGGGTAAAAATGCAGTTCATTTAATGAGAAGAATTCTGGAAGAGAAGACTTGTAATATCAGTAGGGTTAGGGTTAGGGTTAGGAAACCAGGAAAATAATAAAGTTCTTTACCAGGCAATCAAGAGATTAGTTGGAAGAAGTGTTTTGCAACTTTTTGAAGGGTTGCAGAATTCTGTCTACCCAAACTAGTTAAAGTTGAAAAAAAATTCTGAATTAATTAATGAGGTTGCAATATCAACTCAGAGGTAAAATTAGAAAGAAAAAAATATAAAAAGAAAGAGAGAGAGAGAAGAAAGGGAAGAGTTCCACTGTGAGTTACTGCTGCTGATTTCTGCCTTCAGTGGAAAGAGGTAGGCAAAGTTGCTCTCAGTGTCACAGGGCAGAGGCAACTAACACGGTAAAAGAATTCCCAGTCCCTCCTCTGATCTTGTTACTAAACTCTCCGGTGGGTGCGATGTCTCCACAAGTATACCAGGTAACAGCCTCTTCCTCCTTTTTGTGTTTTTTTAGTTTCTCCAAGGTTAATTTTAGAGAATGGTGTTCTAGCATCTATGCCAATTATCCATCTTTTAGAAACCAAAACTCTGTAGCCAGTTTAACATATGTTTAAATGCAGAGTTACCACATGCTATAACAAAAGGGGGAAAATTCTGCAAATGATAGAAGAGAGATGTGTATTCTTAAAATAGTAGAAATCCTTTTACTTATTCTTGGAATATACATTACAAACTTAAAGATTTTCATTTTAAAATGTTTCAGTAATTGTCCTGAAAAGTGAAAAATTAAAACTTTCTGGATTTCCATCTGGCTCTCCTTTATATCTCCAACTTTTTTTTTTTCTGAGACTTTTCTATTTCTTATTGAAGTTCTATTTTTTCATGTTTTTCAAGCATGTTTGTAATCGGTCATCAAAGTGTTTTAACGATGGCTACTTTAACATCTTGATCAGATAATTCTAATATTGTCTCTTCCTTTTTTTCCCCCGTGTACTCATTGTCTTTTTCTCATTCAGTTTGAGATCTTTTAGGTACTTCATATGACCTCTGATTTTTAACTGAAGCCTGGACAGTTTAGGCGTTATATTGTGATATTTCTGGATCTTATTTAATCCTTCTGTTTTAGCAAAACCTAAAATACATCAGTGACAAATAGGAGCATGTTATACTGGTAAAAAAAAAAAAAAAAAAAAAGAAGTTATAACTGCTAAGAACATATATGCCTCAAGCAATATAGACTTAAACTTTATAAAGTGACAACAGAAATTTATAGAGAAATAAATATATCTATATTTTTATTTAAATATTTTAATATATGTTTCTCACAAATTGATCAGGAATAAAAATATAAGGAGAGTTTAAATGATTTAAATAATTAAATTTCAAGTCATTAGACCTTTATAAATTAAAATATATATATATGTCTATTACACAGGCAACGTGCTATGGGCATAATACAATAAAATTCAGAGAACAAGAGCAGAGAATAGTGTTTCAGATACTGTTTCCTGTCCACCAAAATTTGTTTTTCCCTTCTTCCTGTACACATGATTACATTTCATTTTCCAATCTCCTCTGTAGATATATATGAAAAAGATTAAATTTTCAATAAAATTTAAACATATATGATGTATACCACTATGACCCTTGTGACTTACTACTGTAAATTTATATCTCTTTCATATTCTCTCCCTTTTAGTTTTTTCAGTTGAATGCAACCCAGATGTGGGGAACCTGGATATAGAAGCAACCCAGGTTCAATCATGTGAATGAGAGTATTGCCATCCTGGATGCTGGAAGGGAGACTTGGACCACATGCAGGTGACTTCCTGCAACACACAAAATAAAACCCAGCCTCCCAGCCTAAGATGTCCACCTTGCTACTATGTAAGAGAAAAATAAATTCACTATTCTTAAAACCACTGTATCTTTGAGACATTTTGTTATAAAAATAGCCTCACCCTAATAGATATAACAAAAAATCTAATATATAGTCAGTAATTTAAAACATCAATAATGTATTATGATCTAGTAGAGTTTATTCCAGTAATAATACAAGGTTTGACCAATCTGTGTAATTTACAATCTTAACAGAATATAAAAGAGAAAAATATGATTATAACCATTGATGTAAAAAAAAAATGTTTGACAAAATCCGCACCCTCTTAAGAAACAGGAATAGAAAATTCCTCAAATTGGTAAAGGGCAAGAACAAAGAACCTATAAATAACAACACCCTTAATGTTAGAGACTGGACACATTCTTCCAAAAATCAGGAACAAGGAAAGGATGTCTGCTATGAACACTTTTATTCAACGTGGTACTGGAAGACCTAGTAAATACAATAAAACAAGAAAAAAAGGCAAGCATAAATGTTTTCAATATTTCAACAGAAGACATGATTATGAACATAAAAGGGACCTCTTCTGGGTCACAGTCTTCTCGCTGTGTCCTCACCATGTGAAAGGCGTAACGGGGTTCTGAGGTCTCTTTTATAAGAGCAGTAACTCCATTCATGAGGGCTCCGCCTTCATGACATAATCACTTCCCAAAGGCCTCACCTCCTACTACCATCACATTGGGGATTATGATGGCAACATAGGAATTTGAGGGGGATACAAACATTCAGACCAGAGGGATAGCCCCTCTTGTTCTGTGTCTAGGGCTCTGACACTGAATCCATCCATGAGCTTTGGAATCAAATTTATATGACTTTGCATTTGCTTTACAGCCTAACAGTTTTGCGGTTCTAAGTTACTTAGCCCTGCAATGGGCTCCTGCAACATCACTTCTAAGGTGGAATAAGAATGCTCACCTCAAAGTGTTTTTGAGGGACTTGAGAAATGACATATAAACTGCCTGCCATACAGCATGTGCTAAACAAGTATAAATAGCAAACTCTCCTGAAGCTGTCTGCCTGCCTGCGATCTCCATGTGAGCTTGCCTCTTCTTTTCTTTCTGCACTGCTACACTCACCTGCTGGAAAGACCACAAAGCTTTTTGATCCCTGATGTCACTAATGGTGAATTCCCTTCCACAGGTGTCCTGTCTTTCAGATGGCCTCAACTCCTGACAATTTTCCACTAACCGTGTCACAAAATAACGAGATCTTTCCCTGGAACTGTCATAAGTGTTGTGAGGCTGATGTTTTTTGTCTGTTGGGTTTTTGTTTTCCCTTCCTGCAAAATTCTCTGTATCTGTACCAGAGACTGCCGTCCGACTTTCACCACCACCTCTCCCGCTCCTCTATGTCTTCCTGAGCTGATTGTAACGCGGTTTCCCAATGTGTTAGGATACATTTCCTTTGTTGGAAGACTTACTTATGATTAGTGCTCTGTTTTGATGATCATGTAACATTTTGTCACATAAGAATATTCTAGATCTCATTACCGACACTAATTTGATTTCTCACCTCTCCTGAATCTATGCCCTTTGGTGTGTAATTTGGAGTTCCTCCCATAAAGGTGGAATACATTTTCCTATCGTTTGATTTGGGACTTTGTCTTGTGCCTTGCTTTGATCAATAGAATAAGAAGGAAGTCACAGTGTGTCAGTACCAAGCTGAGACTTTAAGAAGCCTCATGTGGTACGCTTACCCTCTCTCACTTCTGCCATCCCTGTGAGAAGTTCAACACACCTGGGCTGCTCTGCTCATTTCAAAAGGATGAGTAAAAACAATTGGAGACTATTGTAAATAGAGCTGTAATGAACATTTTGGTAAATGACTCTTTTTGAATTATGGTTTTCTCACGGTATATGCCCAGTAGTGGGATTGCTGGGTCATATGGTAGTTCTATTTGTAGTTTTTTAAGGAACCTCCATACTGTTTTCCATAGTGGCTGTATCAATTTACATTCCCACCAACAGAGCAAGAGGGTTCCCTTTTCTCCACACAGTCTCCAGCATTTGCTGTTTGTAGATTTTTTGATGATTGCCATTCTGACTGGTGTGAGATGATATCTCATTGTAGTTTTGATTTGCATTTCTCCAATGATTAATGATGTTGAGCATTCATTCATGTGTTTGTTGGCAATCTGTCCATCAACAGACGAATGGATAAAGAAGATGTGGCACATACATACAATGGAATATTACTCAGCCATAAAAAGAAATGAAATTGAGTTATTTGTAGTGAGATGGATGGACCTAGAGTCTGTCATACAGAGTGAAGTAAGTCAGAAAGAGAAAAACAAATACCATATGCTAACACATATATATGGAATCTAAAACAAACAAACAAAAAACAACTGGTCATGAAGAACCTAGGGGCAAGACAGGAATAAAGACACAAACTTACTAGAGAGTGGACTTGAGGATACAGGGAGGGGGAAGGGTAAGCTGGGACAAAGTGAGAGAGTGGCATGGACATATATACACTATCAAACGTAAAATAGATAGCTAGTGGGAAGCAGCCGCATAGCACAGGGAGATCAGCTCAGTGCTTTGTGACCACCTAGAGGGGTGGGATAGGGAGGGTGGGAGGGAGGGAGACGTAAGAGGGAAGAGATATGGGGACACATGTATATGTATAACTGATTCACTTTGTTATAAAGCAGAAACTAATACACCATTGTAAAGCAATTATACTCCAATAAAGATGTTAAAAAAAAACAATTGGAGAAGCACTGCCTCAGCAGAGGTCACCTGCTGTGCCCGTTCTAGATCAGCCATCCTCCAACCAACCCACCAAATCATGACTAATAGTACTATGACATGATGTGGTTTTACACCGCTTAGTTTTAGGTGGTTTATTTTATAGCAAAAGTTAGCTGGTATAAAGTATTGTGGAGATTCAGCATAACCTGCCAACTACACAGGGATTTTGTACACTTTGCATTTATTATTGTTGATGCTAATTTGGAAGAGAGATATAAATTTTGCAAATATGATTGGGTTTGGTAGGCCAGTGGAATAGCAAGTCTGATTCCAATGGTCCTTTTAAATGAAAAAAGATTTTCCTAAACAGCCAAGTCTTTCTGCCTTGTCTTCTCCCTTTTCTTTCTACTTGTGTCTCCTGTCACACTTTGTTTCAGGAACACGTTGAATGAACATCAGCTGGGGATGCATATTCAGAACAGAACGAGTTCTTGAGGGACCTCCCTAGAAAACTGATGGTTTACAAAATGCCAACCTGATTGAAGAGCCAAAAGGAGAAATGGACTCATCTGGTATTTGCTGCCTTTCTCTATATGATGTGTCTGTGATTGTGGAACAATGAGGAAAATTACTAAATCTGCGATTTTATTCAGCACACAAGTTTTCTGAGGTGACAGTGATCACCCAGGTTTCAGTATTTTACAGGAACTTGCAATAGAATACATTCAAAGTGAATTCTGAGTGACCAAAAGCTACCTGATAGGAAGAATTCAATTTATGATAAGATTCACCACTTTAAAGTCAATTCTAGGTCTTTTATTATCCAGAGGCTACAGAATGAATCATTTTCTGTGGATTGCAGTAAGTTCATATGCTAGATACTTACAGGGTTACAACTACTAAGATCCATGGTCTGAAACAATTATTACTAGAGCCACATTTTTTGTCACTCCATGGTACTGTCATGCTCTCAAAATTGGAGTTTCCTTTAATTTTAGGTTTATGTGCCCAAACTTTTAGGCACTCGCCTGCTCATCAGAATTCAACTCTGATACACATCATCCCTTACCTGTGTACCACATACTTCCTACTTTCACATACGCTACCTATTTTTCAGCTAACTCCTGTAACATTTCTGACACACAACATTATACCAAAGCTGCTCTTGCTATGTGAATCATGGCATGCACGTGGTATACTTCAGCAGAACCTAAGGGAAGTCCCTGAGGGTCACCCCACTCTCCTATCAGCTCTCTACCACACTCAAGCCAAAGTCTGCTGCAAATCAGAGGACATGGAACAGAAGTAGAAAATTTAGTCCTGAGCAAGAAAACTGAATTGATTGAAATTATTTGACTTTATGCTTATTAAGTTCTAGGCAATCAGGTAAAATGTCTATTGTGTTACAAGTTAAGTTGTAGATGCTTGAGAACTCTGTACCTACCAAACTCACAATTCCAATGATAATATCCTGGGATCAGTGATATTATATAAGAATGTACATACCGTTAAAGCAGCGTGGAGGAGAGGGGAGCGGAGTGGTCAGGGAAGACCTTAACTTAGGTAATCATCTTCCTCTTTTAAATTGGATAAAATGTGCCTAGAATAGGTTATGTAAATTTCCCGGGGTGACAACGCTAGTTTTTACTAGAACCACTATTTGAAGCCCAGTAGGTTTTAACTAAATAACCATGTTCTTTCCCTTTTACTATGCTGGGGAGAAGTCTAAACACAACCTTTCAAGTTAATATATATTTGACATTTAGATATCTTATTTTTTTAATTAGACTATGCATATAATATATATTTTCAAACTAATAGTGCAAAAGATTATTTTTCCTATATAGGTAAAAAAAATGACATTTCAGATCTCATTTTCCATGAATTTTTTTCACTCATAATTTATTTGCTTTTATCAAGTACTATGCAGAGCTGTCTCTGGACAAGGGGAAAAAAAGGATACCGTTGTCCCCTTAACACCTTCTGAAGAAGACTAATGAAATTAAGTAGTAGTTTATAGCCCAGGGAAGGTTAGTTTTAACTGTGGCACAAAAGAAGACTATTGCAAAGAAAAGGCACCAGTATATATAAATGTCAAAGTCACAGAGCAGTAATTTAAGCAGCACGAGCGTCGTCTCACACAATTTGTACACCTCTGTATCCCTGCAATTCTGTGAATCCACAGGGAGCATTAAACCCAAATGGAGATGGCGAGGCATTTTAAATCAGAATCAAACTCACCGCTTCGGTGAATCGCTTCAGACTTGAATTAAGTCTCTTGTTTAATTAAGATATTAAAATCAAGGAAGCACCAAGAGCCTATGCCTTGTGCATTTAAAAACACTCTCTGAGGTGAAGTGGCCAGGGGTGGACTCACTGACAGAGTGCTAAGATTCAGGCTCACAGGTTCACCGACACTCAGCAGGATCCTTGAGGAGGCCATTAACGCCAAGCACTGAGAAACACAGTCTTAAATCCAGACTCTGCAGTTATATTCTGTGGACATATGATAAAGTTAGTGAAACTTGCTGACCCTCCGTGTCCTCACCTAAGAAAGGAATCAGTTATGCCATGTGTTTACCTCACAAGACTGGCACTTGTAGGGACTCAACAGATGGCAGTTGTCCCACGGTGACTGCTTTCCCTCAGGAGGAAAAGATTTCCCTGTTCACACACCCATGTTCCTGGACATGCTGTAGAAAGGGGTGAGAGATGCTTATTCATTGGTCGAATAATAATCTCAGAGATGTAGTACCAGTATTTCATGACTTCTTTATAACATAAAAGGAAGGAAAAAAGTAATGTCATCTTCACTGGTATGGTTGAAATTGTTAAAAGATAAACTGAAGCATAGTAACAACTTTAAGAGTTTGAGCAAAAATCAATCTGAACCAATCCCAGTCTAGCAGATAGAAAGGAGTTCCGAGGACCTGTACCGAATGAAAGGCTTTCACAGGCAGAGGGAGTGGGGATGAGGAAATTGCACTGGGCAAAAAAGCAGGTTGGTTCCTGCAAAGTTCCTTTCCTTCAGGGGATGGCTCGGGTCTAGCCGGCAAGTGACCTAACTAGTGTTGATCAGTTGATTCCTGATTGACTGGTTTGAGATTCCATTTCTGGAACAGCTGATATTGTAATTAAGTCTCTGTTTGGAGATGTGGGACTTTGCAAAAGTAACTCCATTTCAGGCCTGTTTCCTTGTTTTTAGGGAAATGATTAGATTCAGAGAAAGAGAAAAATATCAAAGTACTCAGAATACACACACACACAAACACAGTGATGAACACAAGTCTTAGTGGCTTCTCGGACAAGAGTCATACCCAGTTGATAATCTATTGCTACCAAGGGCCAGTTCTGTGTTTTCTTTAAAAGTGACAGATTTTATTTTAGATTCCTTCTAATGGACATTCGTATTCCTAGTGTGTGACAGGGCTAGGATGTGTCCATTACGGAGATACCTCTGGAGTGGCAATTGTTTTCAAGTGAGTAAAGGAAAAGAGCCAAGGGAGCTGTTGGCTAATAACAAGAAGTACATTCCACTACAGCTACGAGTCCTGAACCAGCAGTAAGTGACCCACCCCTTCAGACGTGTGACCTGAGCCAAGAGCCAGCTCTCTGTTCCTGCTAAGCCAGGATTACCAAATGCGCAGGCGAGCCAGCCCCATCCTCAGAGGCAGTCCTCCAGGACACAGAACGACGGCTGACGTCTTCCACCAGAAAGGAGGTCTGCTGCTGAAAATGTCACCAGTTGCCTGTCCCTAGCTGAGGAATTCCTCTCTAAAGGATTTCAAGCTCTAAGGAATCATAAAAGACAATAGGAAAATTCAAGTAAATTACCCTTCCCAAACCCCATGGATGTCCTGTGATGAGCCATCATATGCATTTCAGTATTTTAACATCAAAACAAATGTGCTGGGACTTCCCTGGTGGTGCACTGGTTAAGAATCCGCCTGCAACTGGGCGGGACACAGGTTCAACCCCTGGTCCTGGAAGATCCCACATGCCGCAGAGCAACAAAGGCCATGCATCACAACTACTGAAGCCCACGTGCCACAACTACTGATGCTCGCACGCCTAGAGCCTGTACTCTGCAACAAGAGAAGCCACAGCAATGAGAAGCACATGCACCACAATGAAGAGTAGCCCCCACTCGCCACAACTAGAGAAAGCCTGTGCACAGTAACAAAGACTGAATGCAGCCAAAAACAAGTAAATTTTTTTTAAAATGTGCTATTTGGGGATGGGAGGGACATATCCATAACCTTTTCTTTCCCAGATGTACAAAATTCAGCATTGTGGATGTTTTGCTAAAAAATGGAAATTTATTTGGAGATCGAGAGGAAAACAGAATCAACCCAAGCTACCTTGAAAGGGAGGATTTGGCCAGGATACAGGGTGTTTCTCCATTGTCAAGGGCTGCTTTCTCAGTTTTTAGAGTGCAATGAGCAAAAAGGATTTTAAATATCATCTAAATAACAACACACCACATTGAACTCTGCCCCAATCTCAACAGATATCATTTTTTACATAAGTCCTTATTGTCCATCAGATGCTACTGTGGAATTAGTCGGAGTAACAGCAGTTTTATAGACCACGTTTCCACAAGTCACACCATTTCCTGATTACATAGCAAAGACATTCACGATGCCAACCGATCTGTCAGCATTTAAATGAGGCATTTTGGAAAGGAAAAAAGGAGTCAGACAGTGTAAATGTGACTAATGCTGCAGCATTAGAAACCACGCTCTGATAGAAATGCAATGTACCTGTGTCCCCCATCAGTCGCGTGATGTTTCTTTTGATGAAGCAAGACTAATTCCTCAGCATTACCTGTGCAGACGAGATTATGGCTCCTTTTAAGAATATACATTAGAAATGTCTGCCAAATTGAGCTCATTCCTTCCTCCTTTTTAAACACCTTCCTCCTTTTGTATCCAGGACTGGTTTCAGGTAAAACTGTGAAGGGGTCAGATTTGACTTCCAGAACTGTGTTTTGAAAGCAAGTAGCATACTACTTAGGAAAGTACTGGGAAACTAGACAGACCTGGGTGTCAATATTCTCTGTCATATACTAAATAGATGACTTAAGGCAATTCATTAGAGCTCTAAGAGCCTCAATTTCTTCTTCTGTAAAATGGAAATAATTATGTCAATTCCCTAGTTGGACGTGTCTAAATTATATGACTCTTAAAATGGCCACATAAAGAGGACTTTTTTAGATAACAACCTTCTTCATTTTGTTTAGTCACTTTTACATTTATCATCACTTTCCATATTTTAAATGTGTTTATTTCACCTTGTTACCAGATTGTATTGTAGCTTCATCAGATCCACATGGAAAAGGGGAGACTGTGTAAGTAAGCGGAAATCAAATGGCCACAGGTTCTTAATTCTCATGATGGTATAAAGAGCTGATAACTCCGCGCTGTGTGTGTTTCCCAGCGGGATATGCATCTTCACTGATCATTAAACCCAAGGGCTGAAGTTCTTACAGTGAACCTCAGGCACAATCAGAAAACACAAAATCATTATGGACGTGGGGAAGGAGTGAAGCTAGGGGAGTGTCTGGTCCTCTCCAATGCCTCTGAAATCAGACCAGATGGGAGAGCGCTGGCTCCATCCTCGAGTCAGGCTGGCCCTGCCAATATGAGATATTGAAACCACTGAGATTTCATCTGCCTGGTTGAATCAAAACTGAAAGGATCCTTTCAAACCAGATGGACCGGGAAACTGCAATAATTGCTGACAAGGGTTTCTGTTCGAATTTAAAGAGCCCAGTACCAGCAGGGTGTGAGGGGCAGAGTAACCCCAAATACTGCCTTCTAGGTCACTTGTCACCACCAAGATCTGAACTACGTTTTGGAAGGGACTGCCAGCCACCCTGCTGCCTCCTGAAGCTGGATTCACAGCTTCTGGAGCTGGACTTATGGTGAGTTTAAGAGCTGGAGCAGAAACAGAGAAATAGATGATGGAATCCTGGTGGCAGCTAAGTCAACTGCTTCCAGGGACGTGTAAGGCTCAATCTTGAAGAAATTAAATCCAAATACCAAGCTCATTGGCCAGAGATGGGAGAGGAGTCATTGAATTAGGACCCTGATGGAGAATCAGAAAGCTAGAACAACAGGAAGAAGCAGGTGCATTCTGGACACCATGGGTGGTTGTTACAATGCCTTGGGTATCAACAGTTCTCCCTGTGGGGCTGTGGGTGTGTCGCCTCTGCTGAGCTGATGTCACAGCCTAAGAAAGTACAGGCTCCTTCTTCATGATCTCCCCTTCTGGGTGCAGAAAGCATGGCCCTAGAATAGGGTCCTGAAACCTAGAAGTGAGGACAAGCAGAAATTACCAACAACCACTGAGCAATGAGGAAAGAGCACCATGAAATCCCATGGACAGAATTAAAGCATCGTGTCTAGGGGCAGGGAGCCAGCTTGGGATGTGTCATGGACTGAATTTGCGTTTCCTCTGAAAATTCATATGTTGAAGTCCTAACCACAAATGTGACAGTGTTTTGATTCAGGGCCTTTGGAAGGTAAATAGGGTTAGATCTGGTAATAAAGAACCCTCATAATGGGGTTAGTGTCCTTATAAGAAGGAAGAGAGAAAGATCTCTCTTTCCCAAGTGAAGACACAGAGGGAAGGAGGCTGTTGACAAGCCAGGAAGAGGGCTCTCACCAGAACCCAGCCCCACTGACACATTGACCTTGGACTTCCAGCCTCCGTATCTGTCAGAGATAATGTCTGTTGCTTACCCCACTCAGTCTGGGGTATTTTTCTATAGCAGCTGGAGCTGATGATCAGATCATAGGCAAAGCATCAGCAGAAAAGAATAGTTCAGCTGGGGGCTGTGGGCAGGAGGCATGTGGCTGAATCCACACGTCTTAGAAGAAGGACCTGTTTCTTGTACTTTCCTCTGGGGAGGGGGAGACATGAATATAGAAGATACATATTTTGAGGAGTACATAGAAAGCCAAATATTTGGAGCACAGCAGCAGGGAGGGAGATCTGCCACTTCTACCTGGGAGGGGCTTGTTCAGCAAGGGTGAGACACACCACCCCAGCCCCATTCGAAGAGATCTGTGTGGATTGAATTAAAGGTTGTAAACAGATGTGTGAGGCTGGACCAAGAAAGTGGTTTCATCTAGGGAGGAGTTTGTGGGAAATTGAGCCACACCTGCCTGGAAGAAGCAAGGAGTTGGAGGAGAAGCTGTCCAAGGATGTGAAGGGAAGCGCCCATCCCAATTCACCCATGGAGGTCAGTGTGGGGACCAGGATGCCGATCCCAGGAGATACACACATACTCTGGGGAGAGGGACAAAGGATAGCAGAGAGGCAGTTACAACAGCTCCACGTGAATGACAACCATGAGCCTTGGAGGGGAGAGGAATGGGGCTGAGGAACTGGAATGGGTGGCAGAACTCACGAGGTAGAGAATGAGGAAACACAGGGCCAAAGGGAGAATTATAGGTGATTTCAAAGAGGGAATAATCTTCCCTGTACACAAACATTCATTCAGAATTGGGTTGGAATCTCCAACAATGGTTTGAGGAAAATAAATACGCTAATTGTGATCAAAAGAGGTGCCCTTGCGTGAAAATACAGAGAATGTGCTTCATTTATTCATTTGTTCTTTCTCACGTGAGGACACCCCCACAATCTCACAAGCTCATGGTCACCATCTTATTTTAAATATATAAAAAAAAATCAGAAATGTGACTTCCAAAGTTTCAGGCGTATGTTCAAATATCCACAGCTACCTAGGAATTGGCCTGATACTTAACAGTCTCTTAATAAGCAGGTGGAATTTGAATTCTTTTACTCTAGGCTGCTAGAAATTTACCATTAAATTAACATTTTTCAGAAATTTCAAAACTGTTATTCTCTAAACTCCGTATTTTATGAAAATATCAAAATAGAGATATTATTTCAAAATATAAGTAGATTTAGTGGAAAAGCTGGAAAATAACTATATTTGTGGTCAGTGACCATAAACAAATTGTTTCTAAGTTATCCAAAACCATTCAGCTTTTTTTGTAGATCTTTTTATATATTTTGTTATTACAATAAATTTCTAAATCTTTCATTTGTTGTCAGAAACTTATCTTTATATCAGCCTTACCAAAGCGAGCTTCTGGTAAAAGTTATTTAATTCTAAATGTCTGGGTAATTCTGTAATTTCCTTCTGTAATATATCCTATTAAGAGCATATGAATTCAGTTGATTTTTTAAAAAATTTAATGAAATATCGTAGGAATCAGTAAGGCTCAAAGTGATAATGGATAATGGAATGCATTTAATGTAAATCATGTTATCCAAATCAAGTCTCTGGCTTCATATATTAAACCACCTACCCATAATCATAAACTTAAGAGTGATAAATTTTATTACCTGATTTTAGAGATATCAGCTAAAACTTACCATTGTTCATTTGGCTACTTTTTCCTCTATTAAATCATTCTCCTAATATTTACTATCAAGTGTACGTAGCATTTCAAAAGTGATGTTGTATTATTCCGGTTATTATCAAAAGCTGGTTTTCTGATAGATTTACTGAGTCAAATAAGCTAGATGATACTTATGTACAAAATGTATGTCATGTCATTTCATTCTCATCTCAAAGCCTATATAAATATATATATATATATATATATAGGATATATATATGTAGGATATATATATATATATATATATATAAAAAATGTTATATGCAAGACTCTCTTAAATCTTTGAGGAGATAAGTTTGACCCCCAAATCCTGTCCTGTACCTGTGTGCCTATGTCACTGTCTCTTCCACGTGCATCATGGTGACCCTCCTTCTCCTCTTTAGCAAAGTACTGGCTGACCAACTATATATTTTTAACATTACAGGCCCCATTTTCAAGATCAGGTGAACCTGGTAGGGTATTTATCAAGATCAGCTAAACACTGGATAACCAAGGTAATGAACACAAAATGTTACAAAGTAGGAAACCAAAGTAACAATAATTTGCACTAAGTGAAAGATATAATATGAAGTCAAAACTCTGAGAGAGAGTCTTCAACATCCAGTAGCTTTGGAGGCTAAGAACAGGAAGTAGAGGCAAGCAGATGGAGGCAAATTGCACAAAACTGAAGCCATGACAATTTGAGAACACCTGAGGCTGTTGCTCGCTATTAAAAATGACACATGTTTATCTTCCCTGGAATCATCCCCACTAGTAGTAACTTGCCTGCTTCCATTTAGTTTCTGTTCACTAAGTTGTCGGTCCATGTATCAATATCTTGTTTCTTGTTTGGAAAAATCAGTCATCATTCTGACCATTTCAATGGCTTTCAACAACCTCACACAATTTCACCCAATGACAGAGAAGAGAGTCCTCCTTGTGATGGAGACAAATCTTTCTCTAAGTGCCTCTGTTGGTTTCTCTTCTTTATCATTGGCTAGAACCAGGTCCCATGGACACCCTATGCTGCAGAAGCAGGGAAAGGAAGAATCTAGCTTTGAAACCTCTGTCCCAAGAGGAAGTTCTATCAGCGGAAAAGAAAACCAAGGGAAGGGATGTTGATCAGAAGCCCAAAAGTCTCCTCCACACCCCAGAGAATGGCCCTGTGATGGGACAAACAAATGAAACAAACATATTTCACTCACGTTGTATTTTCCAGAACTAGTCAAAAAACTAGCATGGAAATGGAAGCAAGATATACCTCTGCCCTCAGCAGGAGATGAGAACTTGTTACAACTTGGAAGTCTTTACCACTAGACTCAAACAATAGCATGATTCAGTTCACCCCAGGGCAACCTTATGATATTAAATGGGAGTCCTGAGGAAATCATACCCTGCACACACTACGATGAGTCTGGCTTTTCTAGAAAATGTCTAGAAACGCTTGTCCTGCTGGTGCTAGAAGAATCAATTGGGGGGGAGGGGCAGTTTCAGGGTGAATGAGATGCACTTATAATAATCAGTGGAGAGGATTGCAAAAAAATATTACTAGAGTACCAAGAGGAACAAAACTTTCCATCCTAAACACTTACTCTATACAAAAATATTTTCATAAACTTGTCCTGCTTTTAATTTTGAAAAAGTTAATTGGTATTTTTATAGTCAAAACACTTTTCAAAAGAACCTCACTACTAATGGTGATGTAAAGTGGAGAAAAGTGCTCTGTTAGAAAAATCAACCATATGGTTCATATTTTTTTTAAAAAAAACCCTAAATATATGTTTTTCCATTTGCATTTCCATCCAGTCTCCAAAGAAAAGAGGTGAGAAAACTAATAGTGTACCTGGTGAATGGCCTATTAAGCTATCTGTTCTCCACCTATCACAGGAGCGGCTCTGGCCCTGCCTGGCTTGCAGCTCCCACCCAGCTGGAAAGTGCACCCTGGTTAGTCTGCAGCCCACCAAGGCCTCTCCATGTCAGCACCTCCTTCCACCCACCTCCCAACCGTCATCAGCACTCCAGAGCACCTATTTCCTGACTGCTTTACAAGCTGCTGTCAGGAATTTAGTACCTTAAGGCTGACTTCAACACCTTTCTTTCATGTTTTATGTTTTTTTCCAGTTTTATAGTCATTACACAGCTGCAGAAAATAGCTACAAATCAGGGGAATTACAACGCACTGCAGGGAAGGGGAGAAAACTTCCATGCCTCTCCACGGTGTGCTCTCAAAAATAGGGCAACATTTATTACAGCAGAAAGTAACATTCTGGCCTGCAGGATGATGCATATTCTGTTTTCTTGGTTGTTTATTGTAAATAAAACAAATGTCTCTTCCCTCGGTGTGGTTAGAGGGGAGGTGGTAACTGCTCAGCCCTCTGCTCAGGTGCACTGGGTAGACAGCAACCAGCCCGGCTCAGCAATGCTCCATCCCCAGCACAGCCTCTGCCCTGGGGAGGATGCTCCTTCCTCTCCAGGGATGGTTGGACCTCTTAGCAAACACATCCCTCACTGTCGAGCGAGAGCTTTAATTCAACATTGCCACAGAAATATTGGTAGAAATGTTACCTTTAAAATTTAAAATTTTCTCATCTCACTGTCTTACCTGTAGAGTGTTTGAACTCCTTTTTGCAAAGAAAGTGGGATTTGTACTTGACCAAGCACATGGAACCTCGTGGAGCAGGCTCAGGCAGGCTTATTTGCCTGAGGATTTAAGAGCTCCTAGGGGAGAACTCCTGAAGGAAGGAAGCAGACATAAAATATTCTGAGGGAGAGGGCCATTCTGAGTTCAACATGATACCTACCACTTGATTTTATAACTTTGCCAAAGCTCTGTCTGAAGGCACAAGCTCTATAGGAAAAATGCAGAGTTACTTCAGGAACAACTCTGTAGTGCTGCATGTTGGTAAAAGGAGAGAGAGAGAGAACTGGGTCCCTCTGTCCAGGTGTGCAAGCTAGAGCAAAGATGCCCGGGTGTGTCCTCGGGTCCAGTGCCAAGGCGAAGCGGACAGGACATGAGTGAACAGGGCAGGACATTCACGGAGCTACCATCTAGATGGGGATGCATGTGAAGCGAACACATAGAAATAGAGCCATCATTGCAAATTGTTCAAGTTCTCTGGAAGAGAAAATCACAGGATATGAGAAGAGGAAATGTTTGTGGTGGTGTTAAGGAGGTGGAGAATCAGGAAATGCTTCTGAAGATGTGACATTGATGCCGGGACCTGGTGGGCGAGTAGAAGTTTGCAGGGTGAAGAGTGAAGAGAAGAGCTTTTAGGGTAGAAGGGTGGGATTTGCAGAGTCCCAGGGCCAGGAAGGGCCTTCTGTGTGGTCGGGTTACATGTTTTCTCCTTTCCCCATCTTTCTGTTCCTTTTTTTGCTCTCCCCAGTAGGAGTCCACTAAAAGGTTTGAAGCAGGAGAGAGACACAATGGACCATTTCCCCATCTAAATCCTCACACAGTGGATCTTAGGGAAGCACAGACCATCAGTATTCATTAGTTTCCTATTGCTGCTGTAACAGAATAACACAAACTTAGTGGTAAAAAAACAACCCAAATTCATCCCTACAATTCTGGAGATCAGAAAGCTAAAATCAAGGTGTCAGCAGGGCTGTGTTCCTTAGGAAGGCTTCCAAAATCTTAAGGTATTCTAGAAAAACACATATCATACCAAAGCGAACGGAAATACATATTTAACATTTACATAATAATGATAAATTCAATACTATGAGTTCATCACCAACTTTCAGAAATAGAAAATCACCACCAGATTCAAAGTCCCTTATTTTCACTTCTCATAATGTCTCACCCTCTCCTAACCTGGAATAATTACTACCTCTATGTTGTGTTAATCCCTCCCTTATTTTTCCTTATAGATTTATTACCCAAATGAATAATTCTATAATTATAATAATATTAGTAATTTCCAAGCTTTTAGCCTTTATACAAATGGAATCTTAAATATGTGCATTATTCTTTTCTTCGCTATTTCACCCATCATTATATTTTCTCAATGCATCTATATTGATGTATGGAGAAGTAGCTGATTAACTGTCACTCTGTACTAGATTAATCATACAAATAGTCCACAGTTTACTTATACATTTGATAGACATTTGGGTGGTTGTTTTCCAGTATTTTGCTGTTAAAAACAATGCCTTGATTATGAGTTTACATATCTTAATTCTCTGTGCTAAAAGGTTTTTCTAGGGTGTCTATATAGAAGGAGAATTTCTGGATTTTAGATAATACAGCTCTTCAGCCTTACTATGGCACTGGTGAGAGACTAATTTATAGTTCCCCAGGAAAGGTATTAGAGTTCCTGCTGCTCTGTATCTCACCAACACTTAATATTACCACACTATTTCTGCCTTCCCCCAATCTCCTGGGTGTTAAGTAGTAACACATTTAGGATTTGAATTCTCATTTTCATGACTATTAATGAAGTTGAACACCTTTTCATACATTTATTCATAATTTGTGTTTCTTTTATAGGAAATGACTGTATTTCCCCCTATTTTTCTGGTGAGTTTTATGTTTTCCACATGGAGTCATAGAAAAAATTAAATATACATTGTAATAATAAAACTTTTTGATTACATATGTCATAATGATTTTCTCCCAAGTAATAGCTTGTCTTTCATGTGTTTCAATTAATAAAAGTTCTTAATTTTAATGTAATGAGATATATTTTTGTATTCTTTTCATCACTTAAGAGCATAAAGATGTTCTAAAAGTTTCAAAATTTTTGCCTTTCCCATTGAAGGTTTTCTCCATCTGGAATTGATTTGTATGTGTGGTATGAGGTAGGGATGCAAGCTGATTTGTTTTTCATTCAAATAACCAATTATCTCAGCAGCATGTGTTGAAAACTTCACATTTCGCCCTCTCTCCATCAATGCCAGCTCTGTAAAATACCACTGTGCATTTAAAAGAGTTTATTGGGTGTCATGTCTACCTTGCTTCATTAATCTATATGTCAGTATTAATATTAATTAATGAAACAATTAATATTGCTTTATAATAAATCTCAATGCTGAGGGTAGAAAGAAAACACCTCTTCTTCCAGCTAATTATTTCAGGAGGACCAACACAGTAAGTTACATCACAGGAATCCTTCTGGCAACAAAATATAATAGAGAGTTAGAAGACAGCTTCAAATTCATTTTTTTTTCCATTTAGCAGATGAGTAATGATGGGAAGTTTAATTAAACTCTAATTTTAGTGTTTCCTCTTGTAAAATGAAGAACTTATGCTTACCTATCCAGGAGTAAAAATGCAAACCTCCTCCAACAACATCTGTCATATGAATGGGACTCATAATATGACAGTTTCCTTTTGTCTCCATATTACATTTTCTGCCTTCAAAAAAGGTATTTTTTCTGTCCACACAACATGTAGTATTATCATGTCCCCATGAAAATAAATAACTAAGTAAATGTTTCATTGAGCCATTTCCATGGAATAATCCAAGCCCTAAGCAATTGCTTTTTATTCTTTTCTGTAGCCTATATCTATGTAATCACATTATGCAATTATTTAAATATTTTTAAAATAAACATAAAGTTGACCCAATAGGAAGAGTTTAGTTAATCAAATTCATATACATGCTATAATTTTCAAAAAGACAAAGCCTTCTTGCAATTACTCTATGATTTCTTTCATAAAATAAAAACTATTGCAGGTCAAAATATGATTTGAAAATTGAAGACATGATTTGCTCATGAATATTTTAGTTATAAAGCACTCCGGGGAAATGTATGGCACATGCAAATTCAAGAGTGGACAGGATACTTACGCCCAAGTCCTTGTTCATAAAAATAGGGGCCCTTGCTGTTATTCCTATTGCCTTCACAGATGGTGAGTGGGCTGTTGTAAAACCATGAAGGAAACCTCTACCCACACATGGGAATAGAGTTCTCTGCCCAGCCTCTCCACTCCCACAGTCTGAGAGCTAATACTCATTGAGTCCGATTCTATGCGTTAAGAATAGTGTGAGATGCTTTACCTATGTTATTTCATTTCCTCTTCATAACTGCAGTCTATCTTTGTTCCCATTTCAGAGGTGATCTAAGTAGGTTTAGGGAGGTTGACTTGTCCAAGCCTCAAACTCTACTTATTAGTGTCCTAGAGCTGCTATAACAACCAACCACAATTTGGTGGCTTAAACCAATAGAAACTTTTCTCACAGTTCTGGGGGTCAGAAATATGACATCAAGTTGTCAGCAGGGCAGTGTTCCCTCTGACACCTATAGGGGAGGATCCTTCCCTGCTTTGTCCTAACTTCTGCTGTCACTGACGATATTCAGTGTTCCTTGGATTGGAGACACACCACTCAGTCTCTCCTTCCACCATCACATGGCATACTCCTCTTGTGTCTGTGTGTCATAATTTCCCTCTTCTTACAGGGAAGCCATTGGATTAGTGTCCACCCTAATTGAGTATGACCTAATTTTAACTTAACTTGTTGACATCTATAAAGACTCTTTTTCCAAGTAAGCTCACATTCACAATGCAGGAGCATAGAACTTCTTTTGAGGGGAACACACTTTTTTAAAAAAAAGCAAGTTAGTAAATGACCTTTTTTCTCTGAGTGTGAATCAGATAGTTCCAGGGATATTTTTTACACTGAACTATGAGATAATGTGCATTTGTGTCCTCATTTCTTTGAAGAGCAGGAAAGGGAAGGAAATAAACACTTCCAAATAGCCAATCATCCTAAAAATGACTAATGTGAGAATTATCTAATGTCAATTTACAGAAGTCCAGAAATCTAAGACTGCAACACTGTCATGGAGAAAATTGTATGTAGTAGTAACTTTTGATAGGCAGGTTTATAGACTGTAGTCCACGGCAAGCTTACTAGGGAACAACAGTGTGTTATAATT
Organism: Globicephala melas; assembly: GCF_963455315.2. Lineage (NCBI taxonomy): Eukaryota > Metazoa > Chordata > Mammalia > Artiodactyla > Delphinidae > Globicephala > Globicephala melas. Next base: position 85,813,848 of record NC_083325.1, on the reverse strand, counting down.
CTCTGCACAAAGTTTACATGAGGTTAGCATTAATAGAAGAGCTTCTAGAACTCAAGTGAGTCCTACTCTGTCCTATGCTGAGTAAACCAGATCAGGAGGAATATGTTCATTTTGGAGCATGTATTCTGTCAAAATTAGGCTGGTACAGCAAATAGGTGCAAACGTGTTATCTCAGACACAGCAAAAACTGATTCTCTATCATATAACAAGACAGAATGCTATGGACTGAATATTTGTGTCCCCTCTAAATTCATATATTGAGCCCTAACCCTTGATATGGTGGTATTTAGAGGCAGGGCCTTTGGGAGATAATAAGGCTTAGATGAGGTCATGAGGGTGGGGTCCGATGATGGAGTTAGTGGATTTGTGCCTTATAAGAAGAGGGAGAGAGTTTAGAGCTCCCTCTCTCTCTCCACAATTGTGAGGACACAGTCAGAAGCAACCAAGAAGAGAGTATCCACCAGGAACCAAATCTTACTGACCCTTGATTTTGGATTTTCCCACCTCCAACACTATGATAAAATATATTTCTGATGTTTAAATCACCCAGGCTATGGTATTTTGTTATGACAGCCTAGCCAACTAAGACACAGAGGTTAGAAGACGATGCAGAGCCAACAGGCAACTTTGTTCCATGTGGAGGGACAGGAACCCAGGGTCTTTTGCTCATGTTGCTCTATTTTTCCAAGACTGTTGACATATTGTTCATGATCAGAGCAGAGATTTTTCATTGTTCTCCAGAATCTATTCTTCCTTTATTACTTTTAGTAACATAATCTACATATTTCAGCAGGGCAGTGATCATCCAGCTACAGACTTCATTTCCAAGCTCTGAGCCAAAATTGTACCAATGGAATGTGAGTAGAAGTGAGTCTGTGTCTCTTTCTGAAAACAAATGGCTTGACCTTTCCCTGCTGGATCATGGATGTGGTTTGGGTAAGTCAGCTTTGAGCATGTAAGTTGCAACACTTTAACAATATATTGATACCAATTATGTGTGATTGGAACAGTAGGGTGTCATCTTTTAGAAAGAAGGGGAACAGAAATTTGACCACCATATGCTCTCAGAAAGGAATGGTTATTTTCAATCATTTCAAAGACAGACACAAACTAGTTCCCTACTTGGCCACCTCCTTTATGTTATGATCTTACACCATTCTCTTGGTGGACACTCTCCTCCAACAATTGGAAAAATTAAAATAATCAATTGATGGATGAATAACATGGGTTTATGACTTCCTCTATCCTCTTTTTACAAAATAATCTTCAAAATGGAAAAAACAATTGAACTCAAAATTGAAATAAACCGATGTGGTTTATTGCAAAAATGAAAACTTCCTCCTTTCATTGTGAAAAATAACTCATATTTATGGGGAAAACTTTAAAAAGACAGAAAGAAAGAGAGAGATGGAGAGAAAGGAGAAAGCAAACCTTGGTTGAATATATAGAAAAGCTACCTGGGACCAGGCTAAGAGCCAGTAGTAACTATCCTGCTTATGTTTGCCTTTCTAGAATGAAAAAATATTTGGAAAGGCCACAACTCCATTTTTTCCTCCAAGGCTGAAGACTAGTCATTATCTTAGTTTTCCCACTATCATCTTTCATATCTACAAAGAGAACATAATGTCCAGTATGGCGCATGTGTCCTTTGAATTCTTTTTAGTCAGGCAGCTAGGAAATGCAGATGTTCTCAGCTAACATGTTTTCCCTGCAGCAGCATCCCAGGGGATTTGCTAAGATACTGCTCAAGGACTCAGCAGTGAGACTTAGTTTGACCATCCTGGATTGAGAAGGGAGAGAGCTGGCACCAAATGAGAATGGGGACTCAGCCAAAACAGATTCTCTCTCCCTCAACCCCCCTCCTCCAATTCTCCACACCCAGGCAAAATTAAGTACTAGACACAGAGTCCCTTTTGAGGGTAAACGTCTGTTACTCTTCTATTCAGTGAGGCTTTTTGCTGCCTAGGTATACAGTAAAAAGAATTTCAGGATATTAGCTTTCCAGGAAAATCAAGCAGAAATAATAGAAAGGAGAAGAGGCTTCCAAATGTGGCAATTAATGCAATTACACATTGTTATTTTCCATTTATGTTCATATTAACAAATAGGAAAGCTAAAACTCTGTTTTAAACTTAGGTCTACTACGATATCTAAGAAATGATAGTCACCAATTGACTTACTGTTGCCTCATAATAAGATGTCCCCAAAATGTAGTGACTTAAACTAGCTATTTTATTTTGCTCTAATTTTTGATGAGGAATTTCATGGGCTGTTCTTATGGGGGATCTTTCACATAGAGGCAGTCAGACTCAGGGGAGGGAATATCAATCCCACCTCTCAATGCAGAAATATCAAAGGATTTGTAGACATCTTTTAAAACCATCAGTCATCTATATTATGACATTTCACGAAATAGATCTTCCATCTTTGCCTACATTTTACTCTTTTTCTTAAGTCATTTGGCCCCAGCCCAAGAAAAAAATGAGGTTAACTCATTTGTCAGAAATGTTATAATCCACGAAAATTTCACACCCTTTTTCTGGACCTATATTCTTACAACAACCTTTTCATAGTGTTGAAAGTAGGAAGTAAGAAAAGTAAAAAATGAGCAATTAGCAAATTTTTTAAAGTTCACAAAGTTTTTTTCCACTTCTGTGTCTGATCATTATAATGTGATGTTTCCCAGGTTAAAATATGACCCAAGCAAAATGCCTAATTTGTGTCTTTCCAGAATCTATTCTAAGAGAAACGAGGAGAAAACACACTTGGAAAGGTGGCATATTTGTTTTCCAAATTATATCTATTATAGCAGCTTAAAACTTGAGATCCACTTGACTTAAGGCGTGACTTGGTCCATCTGAGTCTATAAAGGGGAGATTCTAAGAACTGTCCTCGCCAATTCCCAGGGTGCTCAGAAGACTGGAACAAACACAATAGAACCTGTCCTTCAGAGCAGCCGGCGCCTGTCCAAAGACGAAGACAAAGATTCGTTTATTTACCTTGTTAATGAAAGTCCACAGATGTGAGCTTGGATTTCCAACTGGATTCTCATTTTACCAAATATTAAAACACAAGTTATTTCTGAATCAGTTCTTCGATTCTGAAATCTTCCAAACTCCTTCAAGAATTCATGCCCCCGTTTCTCACTTTTCTTACTTTTTGGACGTGAGTAATGAGAGTGTGCCGTGTGTGACGTGAAGTGCGTGGCGCGGCGTGGTAAGTAGTATGATGTGGAATATGGCCACGTGGCGTGGCGTGGTGCCACATGGCATTGAGTGCTGTGGCTGGAGAGCTGGAGGCGTGAGAAGAGGGGCAGCATTCCTCCAAATTTCTGCTCATATGCCACGAAAAGTACTTTAAAATTCTACATGATATGCCATATATTTTGTTATATTTAAAATGTTCATTATAAATTATACAATTGCAAAAGAAATGGTTTCCAATATATTAAAACATGGGTACTTTAAAATAAGATGATTATCTCAGGCTAAAAGTTTCCAGTGGAACCTAAATACCATAGAAACTCATCACTTAACAAGCTCTTCCTTTACCAGTCCAATATTTTACCTGTTCCTCTTCCCCTGGGGCTGGTATTTTATTTCTCCTTTTCACAAAAATTTTATCTTAGTACAATATGCTTTTGTGCTTGACAGGCTCTTATTAACATTCCCTATTATACTTAAATAAAAAGATATATGAAAATTAAGATTCATATTTTCATGTCCTTATAACTATGGGCATAAAATGCTTAAAAATTTATTCCGGTTGAATTATTATTAAAAATATTAGTAGCATGCAAGCGAACATTAAAGCATAAAGGTATTAAAATTTTATGAGTAATTATTAACATAAAAAGTAAATTTTGGGGCTTCCCTGGTGGCGCAGTGGTTGAGAGTCTGCCTGCCGATGCAGGGAACACGGGTTCGTGCCCCGGTCTGACAAGATCCCATGGCCCGTGAGCCATGGCCGCTGAGCCTGCGCGTCCGGAGCCTGTGCTCCGCAACGGGAGAGGCCACAACAGTGAGAGGCTCACGTACCGCAAAAAAAAAAAAGTAAACTTTTATCGCAAAAGCATCTCTTAATGAGAGGGATTGGGTTGGGGGACAACTAGATGCTTTAATTAAAGGAATTACCGAATTGTGCTTCCTTCAGCCCCTGATAGTGTTAAACTCCAAAGGGACACTTGAGATTCATGCTTTTCTCTCATAAAATATGAAAAATATGAAAAAGAGATTATGAAAAGGGGAAGTTCAAGAGTAAAATCTCCCTCTCAGGTCCATCCTCGGGTGGATCAACTAAGGAAAGAGTAATATGAATGTTGAATATCTGGAAAGTGATTCCCTTAAACCACCCAGGCATATTCTTCAGAAAGGCTCCCGTTCAAACGCCTTAGTTTGCAAGAAGTTGCCGTGGAGAATCTGATTTAGGAAGATCTGTTCAAACTGCCTGGAGACACAGGGCCCAGGGGGGATTCTGAAGACTAGGCTGGGCGGGGCTCTGGGGTCTGCAGAGGGTCCACTGAAGGTGACTCAGGGCAGCACTCCAGAGCGAAAGGTGAGGGCGAAAAATAGTGGGTGTGGAGGCAGTGTCACTGAACCAGGTTGGGGCAAGAGGCAAACACAGAAACCAGAGAAACTGCATGTGACAGAGGATGTAGGAAGGAAAGATTTCATGAGAAGGGTTAGGCGGGTGTAACTGAGGGAGGAAGCAGTTTGTAAAGGAATCAACCCTTCATCCGGCACAGAGGCATGAGCACACAGGGTCCACACAAGCATCTGAGACCACATTCCCAGGTCAGAGTCAGCCTAAGCAGTTCTACACCAAAGTTTTAGGAGGTACAACCCAGTCATTTTAGGGAAGGTGTGGTTTTGGTTAATTTTATTGCCAACTTGGATAGACCTCTGGTGCCCAGGGGTTTGGTCAAATTCTAGACTGTGTGTTGCTAGGAAGGTATTTTTCAGATGTAATTAACATTTAAATTAGTAGCCTTTGAGTAAAGCAGATCGCCCTCTGTAATGTGAGTGGCCTCATCCAATCAGTGGATAGACTAAAGAGCAAAGAATTGGGATTCCCAGAGAAGAAGAAATTATCTTCAAGAATGTAACATAGAAACCCTGCCTGAGTTTCCAATCTGCTGGACTGCCCTGAAGGTTTTGGAACAGCCAACCCACAATCCTATGAGCTATTATCTCTCTCTCTCTCTCTGTACATACATGTATATATATTATATATGCATATATGTTATATGTAGGTTATAGATAGATGAATAAATAGGTATTCTACTGATTATATTTAACACAGACATCTTGGATTAGAATGCCTGACTTCAAACTGTCTGCCAAGTGCTAATAATTTGACCTTGGGCCAGTCAGTGACTCTAAGTCTCACTTTTCTCATCTCAGAGAGGGATGATGCTGTTGCCCACCTCCTTGTACTGTTGTAAAGGACAAGTAAGGTCATACACATGCAAGTCCTGGCACATAGAAAGTGGTTGGTAAATGTTAGGATTTTCCATCCCATTTCTTTCCTGTGAAGAAAATTCACATGACTCCTATTGCCATTCACAGTGTTCCTCGAATTTGGCTCTCCATGCATCTTGCAGAACATGGTGACATTTGTATGTGTAACTCCATTCTGTCGACTAGGACAATGTTAGTATGCATTAAAAAAAAAAAAAAGCACATGGTCCCACAACACAAAACAATAATGATGACATAAAATAAATAAGTAAATAAGTATGATGTCTAAATAAGTATGATTCATTATTTAAAGTTTTCCATTAATATTCATCTACAACGTGTTCATTCATTTGTCATCTGCTAGCACAGAGAAGTACTAGCAGGTGCCACAATTAAAAATATATATGGAAGGAAAATCTGGAAGTGAAAAAATCCTCTCCATTCATTAAATATGTTTCTGCCAGTTGGAAAAAAGAATCGAAACTACTCCATTTAGCAGTAAAACATGTCTACTCTGTGTAGCTCACAGTGGGAAGGAGTTTAAGAACCATTATCCTCCTCCTTAAGATACTACTTCCTTTAAGACGCATTTCCTGACGCTCCAGACAAGGCTTGTCTTCTTAACCTATGAAAGCTACCTTCACAGTATTCATCACACCTGTGATAACCTGATATCTGTAATAATTTATTTGATGTGCATCTTCCCCACTAGACTATGTCCTCCATATTTTTGCTCTTTTTTTTCCAGGCGCTCCACAGTGTGCCTGAGTAGTCAATAAACACCTTGCAAATGCATGAATCAAGTGTAGATATTTTTGCCTGACTGCCATATTACTTCCAATTCTATCTAATCATCCATGGTTCCCTGGGCATGTCACACTTGCTCCATCTCCATAAATTTCCTCAGAAATTCCCTCTGCACCCTAAGTTCCCTCTGACAAATCCAAGCATCCCTCTATGTCCAGAGGAGCTATTAGTGTGAACTCCAGAGTCCTCTACTGCTTTCAGATACTCCTTTCAAATGAGGTTCTCTTACCCGGTGCTTGCTTCTTGTGGAAAACTCTCCTGACACCAACAGCTAGGCTGCTGGGATCTCTTCGTACAAATTATAGCCGGGTTGCTCCGGCATTCCAACTCCAGCAGAGAACTGGGCAGGAAGTCCGAATTTGAATATTGACTCCACTTTTTGATCTTGGGAAAGTCAAGTCACCTCTCGGTGCCTCTGTTTTCATAACTGTAAACCAGGAATAATAAGAGATAACTGTATTAGTCAGGGTCCTCCAGAGAAGCAGAACCACTAGAGAGAGAGAGTTTTCAAGGGATTGGTTTACACAGTTGTGGGGATGGCAAATCCAAATGTTTTAATGCATGCAGGCCAGCTGGAGACACGGAGCAGAGGTGATGTTGCAACTCAGGTAGGTCCAAAAGCAATGGAGGCAGACTGGTTTCTTTCTTGGGGGATTTCCATCCTTTTTTCACTTAAGGTCTTCAACCGATCAGAAGAGGCCCACCCACACTGATTTAAATGTAAATCTCATCTAAAAAGTATTTCATAGCAACATCTAGACCAGTATTTGACCGAACAACTGGACACCGTTGTCTAACCAATTTGACAAGTGAAATTAATGGTCACAGTAACTGTGAGTACTAAATTATGTGACCTAAGAAAAAGTAGGTAGCACATGCACATGATAGGCACTTAATACATGATGTATCCCCAATTCCTCTCTTCATATGAACAAGGCCATTAAGATGTAAGGTATCTTTGTCTAGGTCACTGGCTTTGTGACCATTGGTGACCTCTGGAAAGGACTCTTTCTCCAAGGAGATGGGAAGAAGAGTTTGACCAAAACTGCAAAACTTTGCTTGATCTATTATTACCAAACAAACACAAACTTACACCTTCTCTAGACAAGATCTAATTCCTATGTACTTAACTTCTATAAAAAGTGCTCCCATGAAACCTTCAAATGACATATAAATACATTCAGTTTGTCCATTTTTTAGATTTATATTCTATATACTGTAAATATGACAGACCAAAATCAATAGTCTAAAGCCACAACACAACTCAAAGAACGTTATTTGGAAAGGATGTAGAGTGAATTGTCTGCAGAGTTTGCAGCAAGCTTTCTGGTCTGTCTTCATCAAGGGTATCACTGATGCACCTTCACCCACATCCATGACACCTGTCCTCTGAGGTTCATTTTCTCCCCCATGTCAGATAGCTGAAGTTAAAATGCCAGAGTTCTCCTCACATGTTGGTTAAAAATTGCTATTAACATAACTGTCTTGAGTTAGAATTAGAAACACAAATGGCAGTCCCACTCTTTCCCTACACATAAAGATTGCTAATTTCAATTAAGGAAAGTAGCCCAGCTATAATTTTCCTGGAGCTGCAAATTAATGGCTGCCAGAACCTAGCAACAATTTTAGGGATATGGATTTAATTTTGTCAAGTGTCAGTTGGCTGTCATTAGCCATGCTTCCACTCCACTGTTAGTAATAAGAGCTTTTAGTGGTGTGCTAGCTATTCAGTCTTTTCTGGGGTTTTGCTACTTGGCTTTTGGAAGAATTATAGGGTTTTTATGTAAGTGAAAGGAAATTTCTCTCACTTCCACCATGAAATATGGTAGAATTATATATGATGGTGTCTACTCATGTACTTAGCAACACAACCAGTCATTATAAATTCACTGGTTTTGAACACACTCCAGGAGTCGTTGTTGAATTAGGATAAAAATGGACGGCAATTTATTAATAAATTGTCGAATGAGAGAATACGAAAGTAATCAAGTTAACTGAGAAAGGAATGTGTGGAATCAAGATGGAAAGGAGTGAAAGTTTGCTGCTTAATTTTTCCACCGTGGTTCCCCCCAGCTCTCCTGACAGTGGAACCCCCGGCTGTTCTTAGTCCCTCACTTAAAATTTTTCATTTTAAATAGTGGCTCATGCCCCCAGCTGGCCTTGAGCTGTATCAACCAGAAACAGAAATCTGTTTCAAGAAAAATTTGACATTTGATTCACTGAATCTAAAGGCAGATACTATGTGTTGATTTAAAAGGTACACCTTAAATGTACACAATGTTCTATGTCAATTGTATCTCAGTAAAATTGAGAAAAAATAATAGATAAAAAGTGGTGTTAAAAACATCAGCATTTATGTTTCTGCCCATAAGTGGAAATATTGGAATGAATTGTTTTCTTTTTCAAAGTCAGGCAACACAACTGGTCATAAAAAGGTTGTCACAGGAAGTGAATTCTGCTCTCCCTCGTGTTTGATGAATCTTTCTCACTTGTGAGGTCACAGCCCTCCATCACTGGGGCTGAAGCCTGGGAAGGTAACCCTGAGAGAGAGTGGAGTGATGTATCTTCAGACACACTCTCTGCAATCACCTCCTGCATGCCTCTAGTGAATGCACATGCCTTGAACCTTGTCCTCCAGAAAGGTTTTAAGAAATTCCCACTTCATATTAGGAAAAATATGCCCCCCTCTAATAAAATTTAGCTCTTTTTTTCTGACGTAGTTTTTTAAGATGGAAAGAGTTGTGGACAAGTCCAAACCCCACATGTGGAGGTTACTATTCAGATCTCCTATATTTATTAATTACAACAAAGGAAAAGAAAAAATAGACGAATCCTGAAAGTAAAGGCTTAGTTTTCTTAACCATTCAGGGGAGATTTCTCAGTGATTCTTCTTAGCGCCACTAACTGCTATAGGGGAGACTGGGAGAGACGAAGGCAATGCTTAAAGTAAAGCATCTTCCCACCTCGATCAGACCCTGGAGGTCTGGGAACGGGCTTCATTCCTTACTCGTGTGTGACCCCTCTGGAATTACTTAAAGTAGTCAAATGCAGACAATCCTTTTAGGCAAAATGGTTGCATGAATAAATACCTACTTGAAGGAGAATTGTGAAAATCAAATTACAAATAAAATCAAATCTTTACATAAGTAAAGATGCTCTAAATGGGAAATCCCTTTGGCTAAACAGGACCTTCTAATTATTATAATCATAATATCGGTGCTCTATGGCCACAGTAACCTGGAGTAAAGCACAAAAGCAAAACCCAGTGGCTTAAGGCAATAAGTAGTTACCCAGCTATAGGTCTAAGGTAGGCTCAGCCATTCTTCTGCTCCCAGCTGGGCACTGCCCGAACCTGCAGTCAACTGGTCATGACCCAGGCAGATCCACGCTGGGGCTGGGCTGGCTGGTCAGCATGGCCTGGTCTTGGCTGAGCCATCATTTCTCTTCCATGTCATCTCTCACCCACCAGCAGGCAATCTGAGCTCCATTGTATACCAGGGTGGCCTTTCAAGACAGTGAGTAGAAGCGGGCAAGGCCTCCTGAGGCCAGGCTCAAAGCCAGCACACTGTCACCTCTGCTGCATCCTCTTGGCCAAAGCAAGTCACAAGTCTGGCCCAGACTCAAGGAGTTAGAAAGAAAAGCCTCCTTCGGATGGCAGGACTTGCAAAGGGTGTGCATACTGGCAGGGGTGCGAAGAAATGTGACTACTTTTCCATCTGCCACGCTGTTATGGACAGAACTGTGTCCCTCCCCAAATTCATAACACTACCCACCATCCCTCCCGCCAGTACCATAGAGTGTGACTACATGGAAATAGGGCCTTTAAAGAGGTAATTAAGTTTAAATGAGGTTGTTTGTGTGGGTCCTAATCCAATCTGATTAGTGTTCTTGTAAGAGGGATACCAGGGGCGTGTGCACAGGGGGACAACCATGTGAGGCCCCGTGAGAAGGCCACCATCTACAAGCCAAGGAGAGACCAAACCTACAGACACCTTGATCTCAGACTTCCCATCTCCAGAACTTTGAGGAAATTAGCTTCTGTTGCTTAAGCTGCCTAGTGCGTGGGAGGCTGTTATGGAGGCCCTAGTCAACGCATACACACACTCGTAAGTAGAGTACACATGTGGAACAGTACTAGAGTAATATGAATTCAAACTGTGCAGTAAATGTAGAGTGTTCTTTCCTGGTCTGGAAATGAGAAGGCCAAGTGCACACTGTAGCAGGAAAGAAAATAACATTTGGGGGGAGACAGATAATCTTGTATCTGACATGCCCCATAAGAAACCCAAGGGCAGTTTAAGGAATGAACACAGAGAAGGGCCAGAATACCTCCTGGTTTTATGACTTTATCTGGCACTTGTAAAACTTTGGTTTCCACATGGAGCATATAGATGGGTTGTGACTGTTTAATGGTCTATATTTCTATGTGTCTTAAACCCTAAATAAACAATATTTGTTATATCTCTGTCCTCAGATGTAGCTGCAACAATACTTCATAGAAAAAATATAGATTTCTTTTCATAATTGTATATTGGTCAGGATCGTTTGTTTAGTCTCTGCTGTGGTATCCAATAAACCCCAAATCTTAACGTGAGATTATAATAGAATTTTATTATTGCTCATATTGGCTCAAAGCAGATCAGATGACCCTCCCTTGTCTTGGGGTCAGGCCACCTGGCTTCCATGGTGCTGAAGCATCAGAGGACAGAACTGAAAAATGCAGTAAAACAAAGGGAAACCAGCAAAAAGGATGTGGCAGATCATGTCCACTAATTTTTATAATCTTATCATATAAAAGCTTTCTTATTTTTTCATGCCTGTGTCCTTGAAAGACTTGGGATGTGGGGTACCCATTTAGGTTGCCTCTGCCATATGGTAAGAAGATATTAGAAGAGAGAGGAGACCTTGGCTATAGCTCTACCCTACGTGCTAAGACCCAGTGGCAAGAGTGTGGGCAAGACTGAATATAAGGGGGAAAAGCCAGCCCAGAGCCCCAATTGGAAAATGCTCTTCATTTCCAATGCCCTCCTCTCATTCCTCCACCCAAGCTTAGTGGAGGGGCCTCATGCTATTTTGTGAGGCAAAAAGATGGAACTGCTGATAATTGTTTGAGGTGTTTCTGCATACAAGAAAACATATTTTGGTCCCAATGTCACCATGTTAGTTCAAGGTCAACTGCTTCAAATCTCTACCGACAGCTGTGGACTCACCTTTAGTAAGTGTAAATGACCAAAGGGCTGGACAATATGACAGATGCAGCCTAAACCCTCCCTCACCTATGCCTTCCCCTGGCAGATACCACATGAGGGACAGCAAGTCATTTATCCATCCAACCAAAGGAGCTACCAGGTTTATGAACATGAAGTCATGTAACAAACATATTAAATACTTGTAACATCCAGACCCTGTGTTCAGAGCTTCAAAAGTATTAGTATAATTAATCCTTGAGACAACAAGACAAAGCAGGTTTTCCAGTTGTCACTTTACAGATGCAATAACGCAGCCTCAAGGAAGAGCCAGTGTTAGGATGCTAAAACAGGTCTGCCTGACCTGCGTCTTTTCTGTTAGGATATTTATGAAACTACTGCTGTACTGTTGTGATGGGAACTAGTGCTGAAGTCCTAAATGCTGCAGAAACAAAGAATGGAGCTTTTGTAATCAGTTCTCTCCTCCAAACTTGACATGTCCTTGCACACTTTGAACAAGGCGTAACCTTTGCGTCACAGGAGCAAGTGTGCCCGTCACTATATTAGCAGGAATGGCAGGCAGATGAGGGCTCACTGAGTTCACTACCATTTCCCTGAATTGAGCCTAATTCACCATTTATTACAGAAGACACCAATTTTCTAGAGTACAATCCCCTCCAAGACATCCTCCCCATTCAATTATAGCCAGTCAGTGACTGGGTCCAAAGTTAGTGGGCAGACCAAACGACTCAGGCTTGCACTATTCATGACAGTAACGATTGATGTGTTCAAGGCAAGGACCAGATTTATGGGTCTCCTTACAGATATGATTTACTGAAAGTCGTCTTTTATTCCCTAAGAGCCAGCCGTGGACATGTGCTAGGTGCACTCCAGATAAATGGCTGGGTTGAAGCTCTGTGGGCGGCTGTCAGGAGCAAAGAATAAGAAAGGGGGAAAAATAGAGAAGTGGTTTCACACATGAGACACTTGTCGAAAACGCAGGGGCTCCAGTGCTCCAGGAACAGCTGGCGATGAGGAGCTAAAAAAAGCGACACCATTTGCAGGCCATGGACAGTTGGAGGCCTTGTCACACTAACCACTGAGTGGGCAAGACTGATTTATGGATGGGCTGATAATGGTAAAGAAATAAAGATTAATTTGCTGTAAAGCACATCTGGAGAATAGTGGAGGCAATAGAGAAAAAGGGGGAGGGAGAGCATGGATTCTGAGAAAAGTCTCATCTGAAGATAAATACACAGGACAGATCTGACAACAAGGAGATGATGGGAAAATTCATGATTATGCAAATCACCATCACGTGGGTGAGGACAGATTTCCAGGGATGCTATGATGCCTGCACTCCAAGCAACCACACACACGTGGCTGTGTTAATCTGTGCTCAGGGCTCTACTAGGTGTCACAAAGGTAGAAAGATACTTAAGACTCAGGCCACTTTCTTGGAAGATAGGAAGGATGACAGTGTGTCTGGAGAAAAAAAGACATGAAAAGTTTACAAACATTACAAGAGCCCTAAGGTACAACACTTCCCCTTGGCGGGATCCTGGGCCACCTTTCTCCCCTCAGTAGTTAATGCCTACTCATCCCTGTAGCCTTATCTTAGTCAACACCTCCTTGGGGAAACCAGGATAGACCCTGTAAAGATGTCATTCTACCTCATATCCTTGCATTAAACTTGTATTGCTTCTTAAAATACAGCACAATTGTTATTTCGCATTGATCAATTTTTGTTTATTGTCTGCCCTCCTACACATTATACTGTAAGTTTGCTGAGAGCTAAGAACTTATATTAATAGTCCCTTGCAAACAGTAGATGCTTAATAAGTACCTGTTGAATGAATTAGCTGCTCTACTCATTTATCTGTTCATTCAAAAATATTTGCTAAATGACTATCATGTGCTGGGTGCTAAAATACAAATATATTCAATGGTGATATATGTAAAGAAGCAGAACATGGGGATAGAAATGGGGTGTTGGGTGGCTATTTTAATTTGAGGAATTGGGGGATGCCTATGATGTTTGAGCTGAGATTGTATAATAAGAAGAGCCTGACATTCAAATATCAGAAGGAACACTCGGGCAGAAGGAGGTGGTAACCAAAACACCCTGAACAAGGAGTAACCTTTACCTGTTTGAGGAACAGAAAAAAATATAGCACAACTAGAGCTAAGTTCATTCACTCATCCGTTTGTTCTTTCATTTCTTCATTTACTCACTCATTCTTTTCTTTGATAACATGAGGTACTAGGTACACAAAAAAAACCACATAAAACATTAATACTGTTCCCTAGCTGCTGGCAGCCTAATGAAATAGCTCAGAAAGGTCAGAGAGAGCAGGACACAGTGGGTTTCAGGTGAGGTCTGCAGACCCTTGGCATCCCTGAGACACTTTCAGGAGTACAGGCAGACACTACTGTTTTCATAATGCATTAAAATGCCAGGTGCTTTTTCACAGTGGTGGCCTCAAATCAATGGTGGCAAAACATGTTGGCATTTTAACCTGAATCAAGGCATTTGCACATACTGTATCTGTGGTCATTGAAACATGTTACAATAAAAAGTGCCAGATATACTTTAGAATACACTTGATTAATCAACAAAGGTATTACTTTTGTTAAATCTGATCTTTTAGTTCATATCTTTCAAATATTCTCTGTGAGGAAATGGGAAGGTCACATAAAGCACTTCTGCTGTGTATGAAGGCACAAAGTTTGTCTCTAGGGAATCATTTGTGTGACTGTTTAAGTTACAAGCTAAACTAGCCCCCTTTTCTCATGGAACACCATATTTACTGAAAAGAACCTGTGACAGCAAACTTTGATTGTGGAGCTTGAGTGTCAGACATATTCTTACAAATGAGCAGCAGCAGCCTGTCACTTCAAGAAAATCAATTAGCAATTTTTGTTGCTAAACATAAAGTTCAAGCTCTGAAGAGAAAATGATAATTTTTGGAAAACTCAAATCAGCCGCTGTGATTCTGACAGCCTCCCAATAAGTTGAGAATTTTCTGATGAAATTGCTGGTGAAAATAGTCAATGTGATTTTCTAATAATGTGCAATAAAATGTGTTAATATTTGCAAGGGCTGTATAATTCAAGTGAGCCAACAATTTTTCAAATGATCAATGCAAGATGTTACAAAATTATGCATGGGGAAAAGATGCATTTAGAGTGCAAGACATACCAACGGATTGTAATATGGACATTTCTAAAAAGTAAGACTTTCCACATTTACATGAAAAGATTATTAAAATACTCTTCCTTTTTCCAACTACATATCTGCATGTTGCAACAGATTGAATACAACAGGAAATATAACAATCCTCTTCATTTCTATGAAGAGATATTAAAGAGATACATAATATGTAAAACAGTGTCACTCTTCTTGCTAATTCTGTCTTGAAAAAAATCATTTTTCATTCAAAATTGTATTTATGCTAACATGTAATACTTTTATTATTTTTAAAAATAAATTAATAATATATTTTTTTAATTTTTCAGTTTTAATTACTAATATGGTATATACTGATAGATATAATCCACATAAATAAAACTCAAAGGATACTTGAGACCAATATGTTTGAGAACCATTGCTCTATGGTATAGTGAGAAAAAAAAATTGGACCTATATAAGTTTAATAGTATATGGAATTTCTAATTCTTTGGATTCTTAGGCAAATCTGATGATGAAGGTCACTCCCATTGACACAGGTGTAGGTTTAAAAATAACTCTTCTAAAAATAACCAAAAATGTTCACAAAATTTTCCTAATATGAAAATGTTTTACCAACATATATATTATGCATAATTTTACTAGAAAGCATATCTAAATGTTGGTGGCTTTCTATGTACGAGGCTCTATCCCAAGAGATTTATATGTATTAATTTACTTAATTCTCAAATCAATCCTGAGAGACATATTATTATCCTCATTTTTTAGATGAAAAATTTAAACTAAAAAGAGTTAAGCAATTGCCCCAAAGTTTCCCAATAGTTAGCAATAGGTGCACTGAGGCACTGCACTCCGAAGTCTGTGCCACACAACGATATAGCTAATCCACAGAATATAGTGAACAAAAGTATGGCACACTGATTGATACATTTTCTTTAAAAAATGCAATTTTTACAGGTAGGTTGAAATTTGGGGTCACAGACAAGGCAGCCTCTCTGTCAATGTTTTAAGACTGAATTGCTTTGATCACCTAGACCTTCTCATATGATACTCACCCACCATTCACTGTATCTACCCTGCAGCTCACACACACTTACACGTGCTGAGAAGAAGGCCATTCCTCTCTTTCTGTAAAACATTAAATCCATACATTTGTTATGCATGACCTATTAGTTATTTCACTATAAAGGAACGTAATTCTCTTCTCTAAGTACCATTGGAATTTTCATTTTAGTCTCATTATGCTTTAGTCTTGTGATGAATGAGCAACTCCAGTGTTTAACAGTAATGGGGTCAGTAAGGCAGATAAGCTAGCTGGGCTCTTCAGATCTGCCTGTCTCTCCTCTAGAATTACTCTAGTGTTTGAACTCTTGGCCAATTACTCACACACCTTCTGCCCTTGCAGTCCAAGCACTGCCCAGATGGCTTTGATTTGGAGGCCCTCAATTTATCAAAACAGTTTGTTATGTTAAAAAACTGATGTCAAAGAAGCCATATGACCCTTTTTATGTGTAGTTTTCCTGGAATAAGAAATCAATTTGCCCATTTTAAACAAAGTTGGGGCCTAAAGACACTTGAACCGGTGCTACATTCATAAACCAATAAGAAAAATGGACTTAGAAAAACATAGTCTCCCATTCCTGGAATCACACAGTGTTAGGAATGAAGGGCTTTCCTGGCAGGTGGGGGACACCTTCTTCCTCAGCCTGCCTCAGGTCCACTTGGGGGTCTGGTGAAAAAGACAGCTGGCTGAGCTCCACTCCTGAGCATTTGACTCAGTGAAGTCCTGACTTGGGACCCAGGAATCTGAATTTTTACAAGGACGGCTGGTGATTCTGATGCAAACCTTTAGACCATGATCTGAAAAGCAATATTTTTCACCATCTGCAACCTCTCCCAAGAATAACGCTCACTTAATATTCCAACCATCCTTTCCTCCCACCCCACCGCTTACATGTGAATTTTGCATGTGGGTCTGTGCCCACAGACCTGCCTTCTTATTGTGTAGCAAACACACACTAAGGATCCCAAATATAGAGCCCCAAATGTGAGTTCCTTCTAAACTTCAGACTTGGTTGCTGGAGAGTGCCTGGTTCTCTTGTGGGCCCTTTAAGTTGAATTTTGTAGGTTTCTGTGCCCCCAGGGTATTGCAGCTACGGGTCTGCAGAATGACTCTGGATCCAGCATAGAGCAATACCTTATTAAATGTGATGCTGGTAATCGCATCCATCCTTGTCAGGGAGTGACTCGGGAACCAGGCTACGGCCCAGTGGATGGCATTCTTCAGGCCACCAGAGCCGGTTCTGTAATAAGCACATAAACCAATCATGGCAAATCCAATGAGAGGAAATATACCGTAGGTAGGGTCACTGATATCTCCTCAAATGGAATCTCTGTTGACGGCCTGATACCCAGAACTGCTGCAGCCACTGGCTGAGAGTAACATCTACATAGCCTGAAGAGTGAGTCAGGACATTGACAGAGAAATAGAATCAGATTCCCGGGCTGAGCCAATCACTAGAGCTTTTCTTACCTACAGACTTCCAGTTACTTGGGACAATGTGCTTACTGTTGAGGCTGTTAATTGGATTTCTGATTAGAGTTCAAGTTTCTGTTAGCATTGGGGGCATTTGACTGAAACAGGTAATGCTATGGTCTGAATGGTTGTGTCCCCTCAAATCCATATGTTTATACCCTAAGACTCAAGGTGATGGTATTTGGAGATGGGGCCTCTGGGAGGTGATTAGGTCATGAGTGAGATTAGTTTCCTTATAAAAGAGGCCCCAGCATGCTCCCTTGGCCCTCCCACCAGGTGAGGACACAAGAAGTCTGCCATTTGCCATCGGGAAGAGGGCCCTCTCCCAACCAGGCTACCACTCTGATATCAGACTTTCAGCCTCCAAAACTGTGAGAAACAAATTTCTGTTGTTTATAAGTCACCCAGTCTTTGGTATGTTGTCATAGCAGCCCAAACTGACTAAGGCAGAAAACACAAACGAAAAGCAACTTGTTGAAGTTTCCTGGATACTATTTGATGTATATTTATACATATACGTATAAATATTTATGTATATATTTGTACTATATGTGTATGTATATGGTCTATATATGCTGTGTGTGGGTGGATATATATCATTAGAATTTATCAGTAGAGTGTCAGGTAAAATGTAAATTGTTTTTCTTGTATTTTTAAAATTAATAAATAATGTGGTTCAATTTTAAGAAAACTTCAAGAATTGACCAAGAGTACGGCAAGTAAAATTAAAACATTTTACACTTGAAATTTAAATATTCCCTAAGGGCATTAGAAAACATATTTTTCGGTATGAATTGTATTTTTTTTAATTGAGGCAATTTTGATTCATAACATTATATGTTTTATGTGTACATTATATTTCTACTTCTGTATACCCTGCCACATGTTCACCACCAAAAATTTAGTTTCCATCTGTCACCATAAAGTTGCTCCCCTTCAACCATTTTGCCACTCCCCTTTCCCCTCTGGTAACGCGTACTCTGTTCTCTGTATCTACATTTTTGTTAAGAAATGCATTTTAAAGGGCCACTGGTACACATGTTCTAGGATCACCCTAATGAGCAGGTGAGGAGACAACACCCATTGAGAACATCGTTAAGAAGGGTATCTTACCTGCTTTTTTTCACCATCTTAGCTTTATTCAAAGAGGAGCACCTCTTTGGGTTTAGGTAAAATACTGAAGGTCTTTACAAATTTATATACCCCAACTCCAGAAAATACTGATATCATCACCCTCTCCTGGAGAAATAAAGATCATAGCGAAAGACTTTGCCATACTCTACATGTGAATGGAGACAAGTGGAAAAGATAAAGCAAACAAATAAACAAACACCTATCATTTTCAAAAGAGCTCCATAAAAATTCCATTGATCTCTTTTGCAGTTTGCATTTACTCTTTCTTTTTCCCCACCCTCCTATATTTTATCAGCTCGGTGTTTTTTAACCCTAGCTGCATAATAAAACCATTTAGAGAGTTTTTAAAATACCGATGCAGGGCCCCATTCGGAACAAGCACTTAGAGGCTCTGGTGTGGAAGGTGGGCATCATGTTTAAAGGGTCCCCACGTGATCCTGACACACAATCGAGGGGTAACCAGTGAGAAAGCCTTGTCCTGCTTGCCTACCAGCCCCTTCAAAAGAGCTGGGTGTGTGAGACAAATAGGCACAGGTCTTCGCACGGAAAGCATGCTGGTGAGGAGCATGAAGTGGTGGAGAAGAAAATCCTCACTTGCTTTATATTTATTTGCAGATGCCTCAACCTGCTAAGAAAAGTGAAAATAGATAATTCTATAGAGTACACGCCATAAATACACATCAAACTTTGTAGAATTAAGTTTTCTTACTTTCTTTGACCTGCTTGTGATCATTTAATCTCACAAAAATGAGAGATAATTTAAGGAATTCATGACTTTTAGAATAATTGATTGCTAATGTTAAAAAAAAATCACTTTTTTCTAAAATAAAATTTTTTGCGGCACAAAGAAGGAAACACGTGCTTCTTCCTCAGCATAAAGCAAGGTGGGCTCTAAATATGTCATTTTGATTGTGAGGGAAAAATATATTATCAACCACGAGTTATCATTCATTGAACTGAGATGTGAAAGGGAGGTACTTGTTTGTTTGTTTTAATGATTTTGTAATTTTATACTAATTCATCTTGTCATCAGGCTCATATCTGGGTGGTAAAGTGTCCAGACAGAAAAATGTTGTGAACTATATTAATTTTTGTTACATATTAATATTGTATTAATATATTAATATTAGTATAATTGATGTATATTAATTATATTTACAATAATTATATTTTATGTAAGCTATTAATGTTATATGACATTAGGTTTTAACCTATTTTCACATTCCTTATCATAAGGATACCATTTTATGAAAGGTTCTTCTACAGATTTGGAATCGATTTGCTCTGTCTGACCCCAGAATGGGCACTAAAGTGAAGTGAAATAAACTAACATGAATAATGACCTAGTATTTTATAGGCATTTTAGATAACATATCTGATTTAACATTCACTACGGCCTCATAAGGTAAGTGATTCATTCCCACTCACAGGTGAAGATGGTGAATCTCAGAACGAATGCATGAGCTCCGCAAAGCCACGTGTCTAGCAAGTGCTAGAGACAGGACCAGAGCCAAACCAACAGACATTAGGGGAGCAGATTCTCAGTTCAGTTGAGAAAGACGTTTCTTATAATTGGAGCTATCTGTCATTGGGATGACAGCAGCTAGTAAGGTCTGATCACAGGGGAGATATTTCAGCAGAGGTTTAACATATGTGTTTACTCTTGAGAAGAATTTTCTTTCCTTCCGATCTGATAAACATCCTCTCATCCTTCAAAGCCTAGCTCAAAGTCATCCCCTCTGAGAGTGCATTCTTGACTTCTCTGGCCCCTGCGTCTTGTATTAAACAGGATCTTGTCCTCACCTCTAAGTTTGCATCACATTGCATGGCATGTGCTGACATCATCAAGGTTCCTACCATTTTTCTATTCCCGTTGTCTTAGTGCAGTGTTTTGCACATTGTAAGGACTTAAATAACATTCGTTAATAGAATGAATATTCAAGAATCAATGTTTTAGTCAGATTTCTCCAGAGAAACAGAACCAATAGGATGTGCATATATAATATATATATTATATATATAATATATATTATATATATATATATTATATACATGGAGAGAAATTTATTTTAAAGAATTGTCCCATGTGATTGTGTGGCTGGCAAGTTTGTTTTACCTTATTGCAGATGTTTCAATTATATTTTTATTTTTCCTAATATATTTTTATCTTTCTAATTTTATTTTGTTTTATATTCTTTGTTATTGACTGCTTTTTTTTTTCTTTTTTTTTTTACCTTACCAGGTGGCTTGCAGGATCTTGGTTCCTAGGTTGGAATTCAGGCTCAAGCTCCTGTGGTGGGAGCTCCGAGTCCAAACTGCTAGACTAATAGAGAACCTCAGACCCCAAGGAATATTGATCAGAGTGAGGCCTCCTGGAAGT
Organism: Globicephala melas; assembly: GCF_963455315.2. Classification (NCBI taxonomy): domain Eukaryota; kingdom Metazoa; phylum Chordata; class Mammalia; order Artiodactyla; family Delphinidae; genus Globicephala; species Globicephala melas. Next base: position 85,793,156 of record NC_083325.1, on the reverse strand, counting down.
CCTCATCTCGGCACCAAGACCCAGCTCTTTCCAACTGCCTGCAAACTCCAGTGCTGGATGCCTCAGGCCAAACAACCAGTGTGACAGGAATACAGCCCTGCAGATTAAAAAAAAAAAAAAGACAAAAGAAAATGTTACAGATGAAGATACAAGGTAAAAACCTAAAAGACCAAATAAATGAAGATGAAATAGGAAAACTCCTGGAAAAAGAATTCAGAGTAGTGATAGTAACAATGATCCAAAATCTCAGAAGCAGAATGGAGAAAATACCAGAAACGTTTAACAAGGATCTAGAAGAACTAAAGAGCAAAAAAAACAGTGATGAACAGCACAATAACTGAAATTAAAAATACTCTAGAAGGAATCAATAGCAGAATAACTGAGGCAGAAGAACAGATAAGTGATCTGGAAGATAAAATAGTGGAAATAACTGCTGCAGAGTAGAATAAAGAAAAAAGAATTGAGGACAGACTCAGAAACCTCTGGGATAGCATTAAATGCACCAACATTTGAAATATAAGGGTCCCAGAAGAAGAGGAGAAAAAGAAAGGGTCTGAGAAAATATTTGAAGGGATTATAGTTGAAAACTTAACTAACATGAAAAAGGAAATAGTCAATCAAGTTCAGGAAGTGCAGAGTCCCATACAGGATAAACCCAAAGAGAAACACGCCAAGACATATTAATCAAACTATCAAAAATTAAATACAAAGAACAAATATTAAAAGCAGCAAGGGAGGGCTTCCCTGTTGGCGCGGTGGTTGAGAGTCCACCTGCCGATGCAGGGGACGTGGGTTCGTGCCCCGCTCTGGGATGATCCCACATGCCATGGAGTGGCTGGGCCCGTGAGCCATGACCGCTGAGCCTGCGCGTCCGGAGCCTGTGCTCCACAACGGGAGGGGCCACAACAGTGAGAGGCCCACAAAAAAAAAAAAAAAAAAGCAGCAAGGGAAAAGCAACAAATAATATACAAGGGAATTCCCGTAAGGTTAACAGCTGATCTTTCAGCAGAAACTCTGCAAGCCAGAAGGGAGTGGCAGGACATATTTAAAATGATGAAAGGGAAAAACCTACAACCAAGATTACTCTACAAGGATCTCATTCAGATTCAATTGAGAAATCAAAAGTTTTACACACAAGCAAAAGCTATGAGAATTCAGCACCACCAAACCAGCTTTACAACAAATACTAAAGGAAATTCTCTAAGCAGGAAACACAAGAGAAGAAAAAGGCTCACAAAAACAAACCCAAATCAATTGAGAAAGTGGTAATAGAAACATACATATCAATAATCATCTTGAATGTAAATGAATTAAATGCTCCAACCAAAAAACACAGACTGGCTGAATGGGTACAGAAACAAGGCCCTTATATATTCTGTCTACAAAAAATACATTTCAGACCTAGGGACACATACAGACTAAAAGTGAGGGGATGGAAAAAGATATTCCATGCAAATGGAAATCAAAAGGAAGCTGGAGTAACAATACTTATATCAGATAAAATAGACTTTAAAATAAAGACAGTTACAAGAGATAAGGAAGGACACTACATATGATCAAAGGTTCAAGCCAAGAAAAAAAATAGCATTATAAATATTCATGCACCCAACATAGGAACACCTCAATACATAAGGCAAACGCTAACAGCTATAAAAGAGGAAATTGACAGTAACACTATAATAGTGGGGGACTTTAACACCCTACTTACACCAATAGACAGATCATCCAGACAGAAAATAAATAAGGAAATAAAAGCTTTAAATGACACAATAGACGGTAGACTTAATTGATATTTTTAGTACATTCCTAAAAAGCAGAAGAATACACTTTCTTCTCATGTGCACATGGAATGTGCTCCAGAATAGATCACATCTTGGGTCACAAATTAAGCCTTGGAAAATTTAAGAAAATTGAAATCATATCAAGCAACTTTTCCAACCACAACACTATGAGATTAGAAATCAATTACAGGAAAAAAAAAACAGTAAAAAACACAAATACATGGAGGCTATACAGTGTGCTGCTAAATAATCAGGTGATCACTGAAGAAACCAAAGAGGAAATCAAAAAATACCTAGAAACAAATGACAATGAAAACATGATGATCCAAAATCTATGGGTTGTAGAAAAAGCAGTTCTAAGTGAGAAGTTTATAGCAATACAATCCTACCTAAAGAAACAAGAAAAATATCAGATAAATAATTTAAATTTACACCTAAAGGAACTAAAGAAAAAAGACCAAATAAAATACAAAATTAGTAGAAAGAAAGAAATCATACAGATCAGAAAAGAAATAAATGAAATAGAAACAAAGAAAACAAGAGCAAAGATCAATAAAACGAAAAGCTGTTTCTTTGAGAAGATAAAGAAAATTGATACTTTTAGCCAGACTCATCAAGAAAAAAAAGGGAGAGGACTCAATTCAATAAAATTAGAAATGAAAAAGGAGAGATTACACCTGACACTGCAGAAATACAAAAGATCATGAGAGACTACTACAAGCAACTATATGCCAATAAAATGGGCAACCTGCAAGAAATGGACAAATTTTTTGAAAAGTACAACCTTCCAAGATTGAACCAGGAAGAATTAGAAAATGTAAACACACCAATCACAGTTAATGAAATTGAAACTCTAATTTAAAATCTTCCAACAAAAAAAGTCTAGGATTCACAGATGGCTTCACAAGCGAATTCTATCAAGCATTTAGAGAGGAGCTAACACCCATCCTTCTCAAACTCTTCCAAAAACTGCAGAGGCAGGAACACTCCCAAACTCATTCTACGAGGCCACCATCACCCTGATACCAAAACCAGACTAAGATACTACAAAAAAAGAAAATTACAGCCCAATATCACTGATGAATATAGATGCAAAAATCCTCAACAAAATACTAGCAAACAGAATCCAACAGCACATTCAAAGGATTATATCCCATGGTCAAGTGGAATTTATCCCAGGAATGCAACAATTCTTCAATATAAGCAAATCAATCAATGTGATACACCATATTAACAAATTGAAGAATAAAAACCATATGATCACCTCAATAGATGCAGAAAAAGCTTTTGACAAAAGTCAACACCGATTTATGATAAAAGTCTCCAGAGAGTGGGCATAAAGCGAACCTATTTCAACAAAATAAAGGCCATATACAACAAACCCACAGCAAACATCATTCTCAGTGGTGAAAACCTAAAAACATTCCCTCTAAGGTCAAGAAAAAGACGAGGATGTCCACTCTTGCCACTATTATTCAACATAGTTTTGGAATTCCTAGCCACAGCAATCAGAGAAGAAAAATAAATAAAATCAATACAAATTGGAAAAGAAGAAGTAAAACTGTCACTGTTGGCAGATGACATGATACTATACATAGAGAATCCTAAAGATGCCACCAGAAAAATACTAGAGCTAATCAATGAATTTGGTAGTTTCCTGATACAAAATTAATGTGCAGATATATCCTGCATTCCTATATGTTAATAACAAAAGAACAGAAAAAATAATTAAGGAAACAATCCCATTCACCACGGCAACAAAAAGAATGAAATACCTAGGAATAAACCTACCTAAGGAGGTAAAATATATGTACTCAGAAAACTATAAAGCACTGATGAAAGAAATCAAAGATGAAACTAACAGATGGAGAGATATACCATGTTCTTGGCTTGGAAGAATCTGCATTGTGAAATTGACTATACTACCCAAAGCCATCTACAGGTTCAGTGCAATCCCTACCAAATTACCAATGGCAATTGTTACAGAACTAGAACACAAAAATCTTAAAATTTGTATGGACACAAAAAAGACACCGAATAGCCAAAGCAAACTTGAGGGAAAAAAACAGAGCTGGAGGAATCAGACTCCCTGACTTCAGATTATACTACAAAGCTACAGTAATCAAGACAATAAGGTACTGGCACAAAAACAGAAATATAAATCAATGGAACAGGATAGAAAGCCCAGAGATAAACCCACATGCCTATGGTCAACTAATCTATGACAAACGAGACAAGGATATATAATGGAGAAAAGACGGCCTTTTCAATAAGTTGTTCTGTGAAACCTGGACCGCTACATGTGAAAGAGTGAAATTAGAACACTCCCTAACATCATACACAAAAATAAACTCAAAATGGATTAAAGACCTAAATGTAAGACCAGACACTATAAATCTCTTAGAGGAAAACATAGGAAGAACACTCTGACATAAATCACAGCAAGATATTTTTTGACCCACCTCCTAGAGTAAGGGAAATAAAAATAACAATAAAAAAATGGAACCTAATGAAACTTAAAAGCTTTTGCAGAGCAAAGGAAACCGTAAACAAGACGAAAAAACAACCCTCAGAATGGAAGAAAATATTTGCAAACGAATCAACGGACAAAGGATTAATCTCCAAAATATATAAACAGCTCATGCAGCTCAATATTAAAAAAAGCAAAAAACCCAATCAAAAATGGGCAGAAGACCTAACTAGACATTTCTCCAGAGAAGACATACAGATGGCCAAGAGGCACATGAAAAGCTGCTCAATATCACTAATTATTAGAGAAATGCAAATCAAAACTACAATGAGGCATTACCTCACACTGTTTAGAATGGGCATCATCAGAAAATCTACAAACAACAAATGCTGGAGAGGGTGTGGAGAAAAGGGAAACCTTCTGCACTGTTGGTGGGAATGTAAATTGATGCAGTCACTATGGAGAACAGTATTGAGGTTCCTTAAAAACTAAAAATAGAATTACCATATGATCCAGCAATCCCACTACTGGGCATATACCCAGAGAAAACCATAATTCAAAAAGACACATGCACCCCAATGTTCACTGAAGCACTATTTACAATAGCCAGGTCATGGAAGCAACCTAAATGCCCGTCGACAGACGAATGGATAGAGAAGATGTGGTACATATATACGATGGAATATTACTCAGCCATAAAAAGGAACAAATCAGTCATTTGTAGAGACGTGGATTGATCTAGAGACTGTCATACAGAGTGAAGTAAGTCAGAAAGCAAAAAACAAATATTGTGTATTAACGCATATATGTGGAACCTAGAAGAATGGTACAGATGAACCGGGTTGCAGGGCAGAAACAGAGACACAGATGTAGAGAACAAATGTATGGACACCAAGAGGGGAAAGTGGGGTGGTGGTGGTGGGATGAATTGGGAGATTGGGATTGACGTATATACACTAATATGTATAAAATAGATAACTAATAAGAACTTGCTGTATAAATAAAATTAATTTTTTTAAATAAAACAGAAAACAATGAGTATGAGCATGATTTTATTTTATTTTTTTTATAGCAGAGAAGTCTAAATTGGGGGAGAGGGGTTAAGGAACTGCAGTGATATCTAGAGGTGACATAAGTGCTTCTTTTTACGCTAAATTTACTTTGTGATGGTTATTGTTATTTTAATGTTTTCCACAAAAACAGATTCAAAATTTTGAATTGTCATTTATAGACAAAGAAGGTCTTATTTTAGAACATCATGGAGATTTTTTTCTTCTCACTAAGATTACTTCTTCCCATAGGTTCTTACTGATAAGTGCAAGAGGCAACCAATATAGTCCAAAACCCAGATAATTTTTTCGCCCCAGTCCCTTAAACCTCAGCCGTCAGTGATCATCAGAGTTTGGCCAGCTTTACTGCTTTGGCGTAGGAAAGATTGTCAATGGCCCTGTCCAGAAACAATGATTCCTCACCACCTTACCCCTTCCTCCTCTGCATAGAATCTGCCCCTGTTTTAGGGCCTGTTAAATGGCAAAAAGAATATGGGTACTCTTTTCACCAAACACCTAGTAGGAGCCATGCTCTAGGACATATATTCTGGAAACACTAGTTGAACACAAAACAGTGAATCGGGCAGCGGTCTCTTCCGAAGGAGCGATGTGAGGTTATGGCAGAGAACTCGGCACAGTCTTACTGAAGGCAGCTCCTTGTTCCTGCCACTCGTCAACACAAAGCTTCCCTGTTGTCACGGGTTACGTGGCAAGTGATTAAAGTAGGAGAGATTCTCATTTTCTATCACAAATATCTGTACTTAGAAGTTACAGAGATTCAAAATTAAGAGTGTATAAACACTAGGAACTTGCAGGGTTTTGTATTATCAACATTTTAAAGACCTGTCTCCAATTTGTCAGGATAATATCTCCATTTATTGTTTGTGTTCAGGTGCTAGAATCTCAATGTATACATTTGTTCGAAAATCAGCCTTATGGCATATCTTCTATTTGAATTGTTTTAAAGAGATTACAGTAACTAATTCACATATTTGACTTTAAAATCCTATATATATATATATTGTCTCCTTTCTATGATGATTTAGTGACATCTTGGATGCTCTAACTTTCATTAAAAAAAAAATAAATGTATTGCATGTAAAATGTGCCATGTCTACCTCTTTCTTTTCTCCTCTCATCAATTTTTATAGGTCTTCAGTGCTGCATGGATCTGATACTCCTAGATTATTTAAAATCGTTAAATATCCCCTGAAATATGAGAACCTAAGATTGCTGTTGGTAGAATTCATGAACTTTCCCTGGAAATGTATGTCACAGTTGCAGTTTTGAGACTTTTTATCCCTTTGGTTTGACTTTTCTGCCAGTTCTTTCCTGAGCTCTGGGTGAATGTATTTATCTTAGTTTGTCTGCAAAGGTACTCTGGGATCTACAATTTGAACTTGATTATGGATTGATCATTGAAAGTGGCTTTTAAAAGTGACATATTTGTTAAAAGTCATTTCAGCAAAGAAAAACTGCTTTTAGAAAGTGTATACATATTCAATAAAATTCTAGAGATAGGCAGGCCCTGGCTGGCAGTCAGTGAATTTCACACCAGCAATGTTTTTGAAATTCTCCAGCCTGGTTGAGAGCTATGTGTCTTCTTACAGAAGTACAGAGGCTGCTGTCCTCACAAACTCCTTTCCCTAGGACCAGAGGAAAGCAAATCACATGACCAAACACTTGGTTTCAATTTGGGATATAGTCTATTCCTGTGAGGATCCTCTCTTGAGCCATCATCTTTCTATTGAGATATGAAAATATGCTTCACACAGTCTCAGGAAAATAAGCATCCCAGTGATGGATCACCAACTGATTAATTTTAGTAAACCTAAGCCTAGAAAGAAGCAGTTGTGCACAGAAGAAAGCCACTTTTCACCTTGTATCTGCAGAACAAATGTCCTTAGGAACACAGCTTTACCTCTGCAGAATGGACTTAGGTAGTTGAAAGATACCCCAAAATTCCTTTTAAAATATATACTTTTTTAAGGTATATAAAATATATACCTTAGTTTTAGTAACTATTATGATTATTTCACTTGTAATCAGTATCTGCTTATTAAATAAGAATGAACAAGTTATTTTATAAAACACCTCTTTGATATAGACTACTGCTAAGACTTCGATAGAGCCTGGGAATCACACCCAGACATACATTAAAATCAAAATATATGCATGATCCATGAGGCAGATACAGGAACAAATAAAGGTAAAATAGAATTGATGGAAAGAGAGAATCAAAACAGACTTGAAGGAGAAGGGATAATGGAGAAGGAAAGAAGAGAAGATCTGGAGAATAAAAAATGAAGAATAAAGTAAGTTTCCATTAGACTGTGAATGGCCTCAGCTCCTCAGGGCTTTGAGAATTTAATTATCTGACTAAGAACTGTTCACAGCTCTTGAATGGCTCTCTTCCTCCAAACTTTAGAGCCTTTGATGACTAGAATAACCAGAGCAGCCCTCAGGATGAAAACTGTTTTCTGTGCGGTAACATCAGTGACCATCTATGGACACCTAGAGACCAAGCTGGGGGCTGGACCTGGCTCCCAGGTCAGAAGTTCAACGTCTCCATCCCGCTCAGCTTCAGATGTGGTGGATGTGAGGACACACACAACCCCAGGACCACCAATTACCACATGTACTGAAAACTGGCCTAGAAATGACTCTCTATCTCAAAAAGAGGCATGGCTTTTCTCCAGTGCATTTGTTTTTAATGTTTAACAAGCTGACAGGAGTGATTACGCAAGGACTAACAGCAGACTTACTGGTTACTGCAACACAAACAAATCGTCACCAGGCTGTCAGGACCTGCACAGTGTCCATTTTACTAAAGATGCTGAATGCACCTCCCACCTCTGCATGCAAAGTGAGCCGCACTCTCAAATCCCTCATCCCCCCATACAGTTATTTGTTGTGTTTTTACTAAAAGGTAGGAGGGAAACTTTTCCACAAAGGGGGGTTGTGGGAAACACACAAAATCAGGGTGGGTTTAGAATGCTCATCAACAGGTCACCATCTGGTTTCATTCCTTAATCAGATAAAGGCTCTCCTCTGAATCATGTACGCCCCCAGCTAAATTTTCTATAAAGGTGCTGTGCCCTTGAGCCTCAGGCATTCAGAAAAAGTAAACCCAACTGCAGTCCACGTTAGGAAACATTCTGAAACACATCAATGGACGAAACTTCAGTCCCTCGTAGAAGGAACACATTTTTTAATGTGTTCGCTGAAATATAAATCTAGTTCAAGCTTTCAGTGATTTAATGCTGGTCTTCCTTTAAAATCTGGGCTGGGACTCCCAGCGGGGTTTGCCACAATGAAAGGGGAATTGGGTGTTGTGGTTCCCAATTCATGAAAGTCTCTGAAGGGGACATGCAGGTGTGCTTGTCGTTTCTGACCTGCGTGTGAGAGCTGGCCTCCTTCTGCTCTCTCAGCCTACTGCCTTCCTGCCTCTGTCACCTTCCTGAGACCCTAAACAGAGTCATCGAACCCCTTGGAGCGGGCGGCAGCGTCTGACTTCACAGCTGTCCCTGTGTACTCAGAGTATCACAACAGCTTAAGACAGATTAGAGAAAGTCACTTTTGACAATCATATTAGGAGAGTCGGCCATCTTTAGCATGGTAACCTAGGTGGCCCAGACCTGCTGGGGCCCCAGTGCGCTCCAAGACTGGCTTTCCAGCCTTTGATTAATGGATGGCATCAGCAATTAGGAGACCCTCACGTGATGGAACCACTGTACCTCCCATGGCAATTTTATCTTTTGCTCAAAGGTAATGAAGAGTAAACAAGGAATTGAGATAAACTCTGCCAGACAAGAATCAAATACCCCATATCACCACGATTCTTCATTTCTGCAGTTCTGAGACTTCAGCCCACCAAAGGGGCCAAATAGCTCAAATGACCCATTTGTTTGCAAGGGTTGATTAATAATTCTTCACTTTTGACTCAGCTGAATGTTTTCTTTGCATTTGTCCAGGTATTTGAGGAAGATAAGAATTAAATGACAGACTAAAAGGTATTAAATAGATGTATACACAAACATACCCTATCACATCTACCTTAGATGTCTTTCTGATTGGCAGATGTCACACCAACCCAGGCAGCAGGTGATACTGCTTCGCTTTCAAAAAATGTCCTGCAATCATTTGGGTCTGTTAATGTTTTTCATTGAATTAGTTCCTGTGATTTGTGTGAGGGAGAGAAAAAATGGAAAATGTTAACTAAGGCTAGCAGCCAGGTGGGCGTGTTTGTCTTCAATTTGTCTTTCATCTCTCATAGTTGAGGTCAGACACCTCCCCCTTGTGGTTCAGTGTAACTGGCTCAAGTTTGTTACAACCTGTGCCCAGGTGTTCTGCTTCCACAGGTAGATAACTGGACAAGCAGACAGTTGATTGACATTTGTGTCATTATCACCAATCACATTGTCCTCAAGTGAGAATGAACCAAAACAAATATAGGACCTTGACACAAGTGAGAATTAATTAAGCATGGAAAGATACTTATACTTGTAGACATACAGCTAATTTCCCCTGGAAAATTCAGTGTTCCATCACTGGCTATATTATTATAGCAGGTTGTTTGGATTATTAAAAAAAAAAAAACTGTGTGCAACATATATAAGTAAAGGAAAGGATTAAAAAAATATTCAAGAATATATAAAGAATACCTACAAATCAATAAAATATTTGCAAGCTAATAGAAATTGAGCAAAGCAAATGAACAGGCAATACACAAAGAACTATTACGGCCAATTAATACAGAAAAAGAAGCTTAACATCATTAGTGGTCAAATAAAAACTGATTAAAACAATAACTAAATATTATTTTTCACCCAATAGATTTGAAAAATTTAAAGTGGTGCAAAAATAAGAGAAACTGGCAGTATTATGTCATTTTAATGGGAGTGTAAGTTGGTAAAACATTTAGTAAGTGCTGATTATCAGTGTCCATAAAAAATGTAAATTTTGTTTGATCTAGAAATTGGAGTTCTAGGAAACTATTTTTATAAGGACATTCCTAAGAAGTTAAATTTTTAAGTATGAGGATATTTATGGCCACATTTGGCATAGTAGTAAGTACTACAAATGTGCATCAAATGCGGTGAAATAAATCATGACGTACTCCATGGAACACACACAGTTACCCAGTTATTAGAAATGATGAGTCAAAGGTGTCTGTACTGACCTGAAAATGCATACTCACATTATTAGCTGAAGAGCAAATGTTGAGAAACAAGTATGTTTAATATAATCCTATTAACGTTATAAAACAGGTATGCACACATGTTTATATGTGTGTAAGTACATGACAACAGGATAAAATACACATGAGATGGGAAAGGCAGTGGGAGGTGAGGGGATTTAATCAATATGCAAGTGCATTAATTGGATCATGTTGGAATGTGTTATATATTACTTGTGTAATAAAAACAGAAGTCAGAAAGTGAAAAAAAAATGTTGTTAATGGGATAGTTGGCCTTACCAATTAAGGTTACAAACAATTTTCCTGTGAGATCTTATCACATGGCCGTCATATTAAGAATTCTAATCAGAAGAAAAAGATGCACTGAGGGGCAAAGTCATTTCATGTTTTCTTTCTTCTTCACCTTTCCTCTCCTGTTACCTCTCTTTCCACAGTACGTGAGTCATCACTGTATGTCCAGCACTGGGTACACACTAAAGAATGATTAAACACGATGCCTGCCCTTATGTTGCTCATAGATATTCAGAAACATTCAGAAAAAAAAACTTAATTACTCTTAGGAAATATCACACATTCTACAAAAGAACTAAAGGTCTTTCAGTAATAGAAATGCTAGGAGGACTGTCGGGACCAGTGGTGGGTAAACATATCTCCAAGAAGGCTGTGTATGAGTTTCCTGGAGTGGCCATAACATCGCACAGTAGTAAATTGTTGACACCTTGCACGTCTTAAAATGTCTCTACTCCATCCTCATACCTGATTGATCGTTTTCCTTGGTAACGAATATAAGTCTAAGATCAAACTTGCTCAGAATTGGAAAGGCATTATTCCATTTTCCTGCAGCTCCTAGGGCTGCTATTCTCAAGTCCATAGTGTTCTGAGTCCAAGTTTTTAGGATCATTGTCTCTAGTGCCTGAAACGTTATAATAATATGACTCAGTCTGGGTCTTTTTCTTTCCATTGTGCTGGATACTTTCAATTGTAAAACCAATGTCCCTTATATCTCAGAAATGCTCTTCAAGTGTTTTATTGGAGATTTTCTTCTCTCCTTTTCCTTTGATTTCTCTATCTGTAAATGCTATTACTTGGTTGTTGTACCTTCTGGGCTGAACCTCTAATTTTATGAATTTTTCTATGATCTGTTGCTTGACCGTTTTGCTCAACTTTCTGGGAAATTTCCTCATATTTGTCTTCCATTTCTTTTGCTCAGTTACTAAGTTTTTTATTCAAAGAGCTGCTCTGAATAATTCCCTTTATGTCTCTGGTTTGTGGGAACATAAAGTCATCAACTATCCTGGGAGTGTTAACACCCTTTCTCTCCTCCCCAAAAATCATGTTAGTTTTGATCCGGCCACACCACACAACCTGAATAATGTTCCAAGAGTTATTTGCTGCCACTTCTTGTGCCAAACAGCACAACAAGTGTGAGAACTAGCGTATTGCATAAACCCCCTTTCTTATACGGCTGCCTACTATTCCGTACATTCAGCTAAATCCTACCCCAAAAGCCCAAATAAGTGCCAGAGAGAATGGTGCTCATCTCCCGCTGTTGGAACTCCCACAGAGACTGGAAGAGTCACTTCTCATAGTCTGTTCTAAGTTCTTTGAAGAGAATCATGCCGAATGCCTTGGCTAAACACATCTTTTACACACTTGGGGCAAAGAGAAATCGATTAAGTATGGGCTGCATGGGATTAGGAATGGCTTCTGGGACTGGAAATCTTGGCTCCTACCTACTTCCCGGTGTTCATGAAGATTGGAATGAAGAGAACTTTAGCAGTAAAAAGGATAAACATCCTCCAGAAAAACAGAGCGCCTTAGCAACAGAGAACAGCCAGTAGATTCGTGGTTAGAAAAAGAACATCAGCGCGTGCCCTGGTCCCTCCTGAATTCTCAGTCACAGCTTCTCAGACATTGTGGTCCCAGACAGATAAGCTGAGCTGGCTGACCACAGAGGATAAATTACACCTGACCCATCAAGGCAGTTACCTTTATCCTCCAGACTATTGTGGCTTCTTCTTTTCTATCTTCATTTTGGTTTAGCTTATTGTCAGGGTTCCTAATAGTGTGGATAATATTCGTAAGAAGAAAAGACATCAATTTGAACATTTACAATATACCAGGCACTGGGAGGTACTGTACTTAAATAATTTCAGTTAACTCAGAAAATGATCTATTTGAGGTAGATGATATTATATCTATTTTGTACATTATAATTTGAAGCTCAGAGAGTTTAAATGACTCACCCATAGTCACACACTCACATGTGTTTTCCATCTATTCCAACTTCCTTTGGTTTTCATTTTTAAATCCTCAACTCTGTCTAAAATGGCAAGATAACAAAATAGAAGAAGATTAATGGGAAACAACAAACCCAAATGTGGCTAAGAAATCCAAAGAAAACAAAGAACATGTTTTTTTAAAAGATCACAATTTACCTATTTCCATTCTATTTCAGTGGGCCTGAACCTCATTTCACTTGACTCTTGATGGAATAAAATTCAGAGAATCGGCATTGCAGATTACTCGAGATGATAGCTCCCTATAGACATGAAAGGCTCCCTTATTGGAAGAAATAAAAGGAAAATGACCCCAAAATCACAACCCTAGAATTATAACCTTATTCAAAAGCTATAAAGCGGTACCAGTTATCTGTTAAATTCATGCATAGTTAAAAACTCAATAATGACCATGTTGTGAATACCGACGACAAAAAATGATCAGACTTCTGTATAATGAAAATGCTTTCATATAAAAATGGAAATAAATGACAGTTTTCTGCCATAGATTAGAATTTTTGCCTATCAGTATTTTCCAGAACATTTCTGATTTAAAACAGCATATCTGTATATATCTATATATACTATATCTTAATTGTTTTTATTAAATATATATGGTTACTTTAGATTTAAAAATTGAAGATCTTGTTATCTGTGATCAAAAAGCATCTCTATCAAGAAAAAGAGACCTCTGTTATCATCTTCATTTTGATGTAAAAGAGATAGAAAGAAGGTAATTATTCACTTAGGTTACCTGCCAAGAACAATAGAAGACACAGGCATACACATACCTTCTGGGCTCCCAGTGTTTTTTCTTTTCTTTTTTTTTTCACCAGAGTTCTCCATGTACACAGCATGGAATTTTGCAAAGATAAGAAGAGTTATTGATTTAGGTTGTGGAATTGATATTAGTGCCTTATCTTCACACTGAGCACAAAAAGGATCACAAACATACTTGGGGATGCTTAGCCTCTGTGGTAACATAATCAGACAGGAGAGCCGAAAGAATGAAATAAATACACGAAAAGGCTAAAATGTTAAAATAATTACATTCCATTTTTTCAGGGGGTAAAGTAATTTGATCAGAGAAGTGTACATCATAGAATTAAAATAATTTGATGTAATTGTTTTTGTTTTTATTCCTGTGTCAAAACATGATGAGGAAAGGGCTAATTCACATGATCTTAGGGCACAAAAAGGCCAGAAAGGCCTGGTTTTAAGCAGAAGAAAATAAAGACCTGTAAGGTGTTCCCCAAGGCCCTGGGGACCACCATCACCCAAGGCTGTATTCATTAGAGGAGGCATGTGCTAAAATAACAGAAAGCACTTTTCTGTTTTATTCCTGGTCATCTAATGATCCAAAGCCAGGTGGAAAGTGAATGTATTCAGCAGCTAAATGAGGACAAGAGTCTACCAGTTAAAAACGAATGAGTTTGTCATTTAAATATATTAATAGCTGATAAATATGCAGTTATCTTTTGTGTCATAGCTGGGAAAAATGAACATCTGAACACTGGTTATTTAATTATCTTGGACCTATCTTTCCCTTTCTTATAATATGATAAAATGCTTTAAAAACTCAGTTGTGGTATTGATTTTTTACTTTGTTTTTTGTTTTCATTTTAATTATAGAGCCACAAATCTGAGAAATTATACTTGGAAACTTATCTTTGACAAGTGGCTGAAAACTCTATTGAGTTGGGGATTAACTAAATTGAAATCATATTACTACTTGGGTAAGTATGAAAGTCTGAATGGGATTTCATGGAACAAAATATTTGAAATCAGGTCTCTCTGTGTCAGGGAAGTTGAGACCTTCCACAGGACACAATAAATTCAAGTCTCTTTCAATCTTTGCATTACACACGCTTACCTATACTGAAGTTTGAAATAGGCTGCTTCTTTGCTGTTGTCTATGTGCTGAGTAAGACATTTCAGAATTACTGGTAATTGGAACCACAGGCTTTCTGTGCACAAGATAGAAGAATATAGAAACACACAAATTTCCTCTCTAATTCTTTGGCTCCAATCTCACCCCAGCCAGAGAAAATGGATGGTTCACCAGGACTGTTTTTCCCAGAGAGCACATGCCGAAATATTCAGATGGTATTTGCCCAAGCCTGCTGGTGCTTTCCTCTAGATCAAAATACGTATAGGTTGTCTTCCTGTTACTTTATTTTTTCTTATTTTTTCTTACTCTTTCCCTCTTTCCGTTCCTTCCTTCTTCATTTTTTTTTTGTTTTGTTTTCTTTCATTATTTCCTTCTTAAACAGATGATGCTCTAAGTTCAAGCAAAAGTCTGGGGGTCTGGGACATTCCATATTAGGGAACACAGGCCTTTACCCTTCTTCCTAAACTGCCAGTGTTCTGTGAAAAACAAGACCCAAAGGTCTCAGGTGCAAAACTCCATTAGCAGTTTTACATGACCTCTATCAGAGAGAGAGATAGCCTCTAAGACTTTGGGGGACCCAGAAACAGATCCTCTGACCACAGTGCTCCCGTCGGCTGTGCAGCTGTCCCTACAGCCAGCCCATGCTGCTCCAGGCCACGTTCAGTAAAGGCCCAGCTGTTGCCACCCCTGCTCCACAGACAGCTGCTGCAACAAACCGACCCTCCTCTTTACGGCCCTTGAATGGGAAGATTGCCTTTCAGCCCATTGTTCTGTGTAGACTCTGATTAACCCAGCTGCATTTAGAGCAGGGGATTGCATCAATATCTATTGATTAGCAGTGGTAATACAATAATCCTCCTGCTCTGATCAATGCAGCCTGCAGACCAGGCCTTACTACCCAGCAGCGTCCTTTTGCCTGGTCATTGATACCCTTGTCTGTGCTTGTCTGGACTTGTGAGATGCTAAAGGGAAGGTAAGCTGTCATGTTGAGTGATTACAGTTCTGGGAAATTCCTCGTGATTGGATATCTGCTTCCATGATAATCCTCTGCCAGTTCTAAGCAACATTAATCACTTTTACCAAATAAGAACACTGTATGAAACAAAAGTAAAATACTCTGACTCTCATTCCTTGATTATAAATCACAGTAATCCTCTGGCCAGGTAGAAACTGACACAGGCAACTTTTGAGATCTGAAATCTGTCCCATATCCGTGACAGCAAAACCATTCCACAAATTTGGTTTCATTCTTGAACTGGAGTTTATACATTGCTCTTTGTAATAGTAAAGTGGTTACTTTTGGCTTATTTGTCTTGTTTGGGCATTTTCATTAGCAAAAAATATTACTGAGAAACAACCATGTTGTGTATTTGATTTATATTGATCTATTTTTCTTTTAATTGTCCCTAAAACAATTAAATGTATTGATATATTTAAGGAATCTACCTGTGAACTCATGATTTTTAAAGGAATATTAAACAAGTGCGATCCAAATAATGTCAACTTTGTCCTTATAATATTGTACAGTTAACCTGCTTTAAAAATAAAGCCAAAGGTAGGAGAAGAGGAAGACTACTCTGGAATTGTGGACGGTCCACTTTTTTATTGAAGTATAGTTGATTTACAATGTTTCAGGTGTACAGCAAAGTGATTCAGTTACGCATATATGTATATTCTTTTTCAGATTCTTTTACATTACAGATTATTACAGAATATTGAGTAGAGTTTCCTGTGCTATACAGCACGTCCTTGTTGTCTATTTATTTTATATATAGTAGCCTGTATCTGTTAATCCCTAATTCCTAATTTATCCTCTTTCCCCTTTGGTAGCCATAAGTCTGTTTTCTATGTCTGTGAGTCCACTTCTGCTTTGTAACTAAGTTCATTTGTATGGAGGATCCACGATTGATGCAGCCGAGGAGGCAGAGATCAGCATTTCCTCTCCTCTCTGTGGTCCACCAATCACCTTCCCATAACGAAGGGTCTATCCCATCTCCACACATGGTGATACTTAACCTAGAAGCTTTAAAGAGAGAAAATGGAGTGATCCTGGCTCCCACATTCAGGATTGTGTGATGCTTTCTTCAGACGGCCCTGCAGCTGAAACTGCTGCCTGGGAAGGATGCAATGAGCCCCCTCCAGGACCCCAACCGCCATGCACACACGTCCTTTTATGACCCACTTGATTCTGAAAGAAGTCCATCTAGCCACCTCTTTCAAATCTCCACTACGTAAAATGAATTAAACTGAATAATAAGCAGGGAGCAGTGCATGGGGAGTGATGTTTAAAGTTTAGATAGAAATTCATCTATCAAAACCCATATGGCCTGGCCTTTAAATGTGTGTGTGCACGCACCTTCACACCACACACTTGCACACACACACCACTCACCCACACATGACACCACACAAACACACACTAAAATACAAACCGCTTGCTCACTCACACATACCACCCTTCCCACACACACAACACACACAGAATTGCTCACTCTGGTAGAATAATTATTAGAATAGTTTTGATAACACAAAAGAAAAGTATTAAAACACATTAAAAGAATGTGAGCTTTGTTTCCAAATATTGTTCTACATAGATGTGAAGTTTCAATACGTAGGTGTACACATTCCTGTAACGGTAACATCAGATATATTCATTACCAAGAGGAAGCTTGACTCACAGAGGCACTTTGTGGATATTTCACAAGGGGCCCTGGAATCCAAGGTCTTCCTAGTAAATTAGGAAAGTACATGGACTCCAAAATTAAAATGGAATCTAAAAAGGGAGATTAATTTAGTTCTATTTAAAATCAGTATTCTATTTAATAGAAGTAAAGTATATGTCCTACATTTATGTGCATGCACACTGTGTAGATGAATTAATTTGTACAAGGGCAAATTTTGTAAAGAAAATATTTGAGAGAAGACCTTCAAGATGGTGGAGGAGTACGATGTGGAGATCCCCTTCCTCCCCACAGATACATCAAAAATACATCTACATGTGGAACAACTCCTACAGAACACCTTCTGAATGCTGGCAGAAGACCTCAGACTTCCCAAAAGGCAAGAAACTCCCCACTTACCTGGGTAGGGCAAAAGAAAAAAGGAAAAACAAAGGAAAAAGAATAGGGACGGGACCTGCACCAGTAGGAGGGAGCTGTGAAGGAGGAAAAGTTTCCACCCACTAGGAAGCCCCTTCACTGGTGGAGATGGGGGGTGGGCGGAGGGGGAAGCTTTGGAGCCATAGAGGAGAGCACAGCAACAGGGGTGCAGAGGGCAAAGTGGAGAGATTCCCGCACAGAGGATCAGTGCCGACCAGCACTCACCAGCCCTAGAGGTCTGTCTGCTCACCTGCCGGGGCAGGTGGGGGCTGTGAGCTAAGGCTCGGGCTTTGGAGGTCAGACCCCAGGGAGAGGACAGGGGTTGGTTGTGTGAACACAGCCTGAAGGGGGCTAGTGCACCACAGCTAGCTGGAAGGGAGTCTGGGAAAAGGTCTGGACCTGACTAAGAAGCAAGAGACCATTTTTTGGGGTGCGCGAGGAGAGGAGATTCATAGCACTGCCTAAAAGAGCTCCAGAGACGGGCATGAGACTCTAAGGCTGCTGCTGCAGCCAACAAAATGCCTGTGTGCAAGTACAGGTCACTATCCACACTTCCTCTCCCGGGAGCCTGTGCAGCCCACCACTGTCAGGGTCCTGTGACCCAAGGACAACTTCCCCAGAAGAACACACGGCATGCCTCAGGCTGTTGCAACATCATGCTGGCCTTTGCCACCACAGGCTCACACCACATTCTGTAACCCTCCTTTCCCCCAGCCTGAGTGAGCCAGAGTCCCTTAATCAGGTGCTCCTTTAACCTTCTCCTGTCTGGCCGAAGAACAGATGCCAGAAGGCAACCTACATGCAGAGGAGAGGCCAAATCCAACCCTGAACCCCAGGAGCTATGCAAACAAAGAAGAGAAAGGGAAATTTCTCTGTGCAGCCTCAGGAGAAGCAGATTAAATCTGCAAAATCAACATCTGTGGAATACCTGAATAGACAACAAATCATCCCAAAACTGAGGTGGTACACTCTGGGAGCAAATATAGACTTGGGGTTTGCTGTTTGCGACAGACTAGTTTCTAATTTTTATGTTTAGCTTGGTATAGTTTTTAGTGCTTGTTATCATTGGTGGATTTGTTTATTGGTTTTGTTGTTCTCTTCTTTTTTTTAATTACTTTAAAAAAATTTTATTTTAATAACTTTATTTTATTTATTTTATTTTTCTTTCATTTTTTTTTTCTCCCTTTTCTTCTGAGCCATGTGCTGGAAGGGTCTTGGTGTGCCAGCCAGGTGTCAGGCCTGAGCCTCTGAGGTGGGAGATCTGAGTTCAGGACATTGGACCACCAGAGACATCCCAGCCCCATGTAATATCAGGCAGTGAGAGGTCTCCCAGAGATCTCCAACTCAATGCTAAGACCCAGCTCCACTCAATGACCAGCAAACTCCAGTGCCGGACATCCCATGTCAAACAACTAGCAAAACAGGAATGCAACCCCACCCATTAGTAGAGAGGATACCTAAAATCATAGTAAGTTCACAGATACCCCAAAAGACACCACAAGATGTGGTCCTGCTCACCAGAAAGACAAGATCCAGCCTAATCCATCAGAACACAGACAACAGTCCCCTCCACCAGGAATACTACACAACCCACTGAACAAACCTTACCCACTGGGGGCAGACACCAAAAGCAATGGGAACTATGAACCTGCAGCCTGCGAAAAGGAGACTCCAAACACAGTAAGTTAAGCAAAATAAGAAGACAGAGAAACACACAGCAGATGAAGGTGAAAGGCAAAAATCCACCAGACCTAACAAATGAAAAAGAAATAGGCAGTCTACCTGAAAAAGAATTCAGAGAAATGGTAGTAAAGATGATCCAAAATTTTGGAAGTAGAAAGGATAAATTACAAGAAACATTTAACAAGGACCTAAAAGAAATAAAGAGCTAACAAACAATGATGAACACCACAATAAATGAAATTAAAATTCTCCAGAAGGAATCAAACGCAGAATAACTGAGGCAGAAGAACAGATAAGTGACCTGGAAGATAAAAGAGTGGGGATAACTACCGCAGAGCAGAATAAAGAAAAAACAATGAAAAGAATTGAGGACAGTCTCAGAGATCTGGGACAGCATTAAACGTACCAACATTCAAATTATAGGTGTCCCAGAAGAAGAAAAGAAAAAGAAAGGGACTGAGAAAATATTTGAAGAGATTATAATTGAAAACTTCCCTAATGTGGGAAAGGAAATAATCAAGACCAGGAAGTGCAGAGAGTCCCATACAGGATAAATCCAAGCAGAAACATGCCCACACACATATTAATCAAACTATCAAAAATTAAATACAAAGAAAAAATATTAAAAACAGCAAGGGAAAAGCAACAAGTAATATACAAGGGAATCCCCATAAGGTTATCAGCTGATCTTTCAGCAGAAACTCTGCAAGCCAGAAGGGTGTGGCGGGACATATTTAAAGTGATGAAAGGGAAAAACCTACAACCAAGATTACTCTAACCAACAAGGATCTCATTCAGATTTTATAGAGAAATTAAAACCTTTACAGACAAGCAAAAGCTGAGAGAATTCAGCACCACCAAACCAGCTTTACAACAAATGCTAAAGAAACTTCTCTAGGCAAGAAACACAAGAGGAAGAAAAGACCTACAATAACAAACCCAAAACAATTAAGAAAATGGTATAGGAACATACATATCAATAATCACCTTACATGTAAATGGTTCAAATGCTCCAACCAAAAGACATAGACTGGCTGAATGGATACAAAAATAAAGGCCATATATATGCTGTCTACAAGATATTGACTTCAGACCTAGGGACACATACAGACTGAAAGTGAGGAGATGGAAAAATATATTCCATGCAAATGGAAATCAAAAGAAAGCTGGAGTAGCAATTCTCATATCAGACAAAATAGACTTTAAAATAAAGACTATTACAAGAGACAAAGAAGGACACTACATAATGATCAAGGGATCAATCCAAGAAGAAGATAGAACAACTGTAAATATTTATGCACCCAATATAGGATCACCTCAATACATAAGGCAAAAGCTAACAGTCATAAAAGGGTAGTAGATAGACAGTAACACAATAGTAATAGGGTACTTTAACACCGTGCTTTCACCAATGACAGATCATCCAAAATGAAAATAAATAAGGAAACATAAGCTTTAATGATACATTAAACAAGATGGACTTAATTGATATTTATAGGACATTTCAACCAAAAACAACAGAATATACTTTCTTCTCAAGTGCTCATGGAACATTCTCTAGGATAGATCATATATTGGGTCACAAATCAAGCCTTGGTAAATTTAAGAAAATTGAAATCATATCAGGTATCTTTTCTGACCACAATGCTATGAGACTAGATATCAATTCCAGGAAAAAAAACATAAAGAATACAAACACATGGAGGCTAAATAATACACTACTAAATAACCAAGAGATTACTGAAGAAATCAAAGAGGAAATCAAAAAATACCTAAAGATAAATGACAATGAAAACACGATGATCCAAAACCCATGGGATGCAGTAAAAGCAGTTCTAAGAGGGAAGTTTATAGCAATATATTCCTACCTCAAGAAACAAAAATATCTCAAATAAACAACCTAACCTTACAACTAAAGCAATTACAGAAAGCAGAACAAAAATTCCCTGAAGCTAGCAGAAGGAAAGAAATCATAAAAATCAGATCAGAAATAAATGAAAAAGAAATGAAGGACACAATAGCAAAGATCAATAAAACTAAAAGCTGGTTCTTTGAGAAGATAAACAATATTGCCAATAAAATGAAAAACCTGGAAGAAATGGACAAATTCTTAGGAAGATATAACCTTCCAAGACTGGACCAGGAAGAAGTAGAAAATATGTACAGACCAATCACAGGTAATGAAATTGAAACTGTGATTAAAAATCTCTCAACAAACAAAAGTCCAGGACCAGATGGCTTGACAGTCAAATCCTATGAAACATTTAGAGAAGAGCTAACACTTATCCTTCTCAAATGCTTCCAAAATATAGCAGAGGGAGGAACACTCCCAAACTCATTCTACGAGGCCACCATCATACTGATACCAAAAGCAGACAAAGATGTCACAAAAAAAGAACACTATAGCCAATATCACGAATGAACATAAATGCAAAAATCCTCAGCAAAATACTAGCAAACAGAATCCAGCAGCACATTAAAAGGATCATACACCATGATGAAGTGGGGTTTATCCCAGGAATGCAAGGATTCTTCAGTATATGCAAATCAATCAATGTGACACACCATATTAACAAACTGAAGGATAAAAAGCATATGATAATCTCAATAGATGCAGAAAAAGCTTTTGACAATATTCAACACCCATTTATGATAAAAACCCTCCAAAAGTAGGCATAGATGTAACTTACATCAACATAATAAATGCCATGTATGACAAACCCACAGCCAACATCATCCTCAATGGTGAAAAACTGAAACCATACCAATAAGATCAGGAACAAGACAAGGTTGCCCACTTTCCTCACTATTTTTCAACATAGTTTTGGAAGTTTTAGCCACAGCAATCAGAGAAGAAAAATAAATAAAAGGAATCCAAATTGGAAAAGAAGAAGTAAAGCTGTCACTGTTTGCAGATGACATGATACTATACATAGAGAATCCTAAAGATGCTACCAGAAAACTATTAGAGCTAATCAATGAATTTGGTAAAGTAGCAGGATACAAAATTAATGCACAGAAATATCTTGCATGACTATAGACTAATGATGAAAAATATGAAAGAGAAATTAATGAAGCACTCCTATTTACCTCTGCAAATAAATAAAAAGAATAAGATACCTAGGAATAAACCTACTTAAGGAGAAAAAAGGTCTGTATGCAGTAAACTCTAAGACACTGATGAAATAAATGAAAGATGATACAAACAGATGGAGAGATATACCATGTTCTGGGATTGGAAGAATCAATATTGCAAAAATGACTATACTACCCAAAGCAATCTACAGGTTCAATGAAATCCCTATCAAACTACCAATGGCATTTTTCACAGAAGTAGAACAAAAAAATTCACAATTTGTATGGAAACACAAAAGACCCCGAATAGTCAAAACAATCTTGAGAAAGAAAAACGAAGCTGGAGGAATCAGACTCCCTGACTTCAGACTATACTACGAATCTACAGTAATCAAGACACTATGGTACTGGCACAAACACAGAAATATAGATCAGTGGAACAAGATAGAAAGCCCAGAGATAAACCCACATACATATGGTCACCTTATCTTTGATAAAGGAGGCAAGAATGTACAGTGGAGAAAAGACAGCCTCTTCAGTAAGTGGTGCTGGGAAATCTGGACAGCTACACATAAAAGAATGAAATTAGAACACTCTCTAACACCATACAGAAAAATAAACTCAAAATGGATTAAAGACCTAAATCTATAGGCCAGACACTATCAAACTCTTAGAGGAAAACATAGGCAGAACACTCTATGACATAAATCACAGCAAGATCCTTTTTGACCTGCCTCCTAGAGAAATGGAAATAAAAACAAAAATTTAAAAATGGGACGTAATGAAACCTAAAAACTTTTGCACAGCAAAGGAAACCATAAACAAGATGAAAAGACAACCCTCAGAATGGGAGAAAATATTTGCAAATGAAGCAACTGACCAGTGATTAATCTCTAAAATATACAAGCAGCTTATGCAGCTCAATACCGAGAAAACAATCCAATCCAAAAATGAGCAGAAGACCTAAACAGACATTTCTCCAAAGAAGATATGCAGATTGCCAACAAACACATGAAAGGATGTTCAACATCAATAATCATTAGAAAAATGCAAATCAAAACTATAATGTTGTGCCACCTCACACAGGTCAGAATGGCCATCATCAAAAAATCTACAAACAATAAATGCTGGAGAGGGTGTGGAGAAAAGGGAACCCTCTTGCCCTCTTGGTGGGAATGTAAATTGATACAGCCACTATGGAGGTTCCTTAAAAAACTAAAAATAGAACTACCATACGACCCAGCACTCCCACTAGTGGGCATAACCATAATTCAAAGAGTCATGTACCACAATGTTCATTGCAGTACTGTTTACAATAGCCAGGACATGGAAGCAACCTAAGTGTCCATTGACAGATAAATGGATAAAGAAGATGTGGCACATATATACAATGGAATATTACTCCACCATAAAAGGAAATGAAATTGAGTTATTTGTAGTGAGGTGGATGGACCTAGAGTCTCTCATAAAGAGTAAAGTAAGTCAGAAATAGAAAAACAAATACCGTATACTAACACATATATACAAAATCTAAAAAAAAAAAAGAAAATATTTGGATTGTTAGCAAATTAAATTGTTAGCCTTTTTAAGGTTAAGGCATGCATCTTGCCTAGAAATAAAATAAAGCAAATTCAGTACAAACTTACAATATTTCCAAGACTGGCTCAGGTCCAGATATGATTTGCCAATTCTAGGGTGGTTTAAACCAGAGTCTTCAAATTTTTTCAAAAGGCCAGGAACTAACCTGGATTTTCTGGGGTCCAGATAGTAATGTGATAGGTGCACATAGTGTAATAGCCTTTGGTGTTGGGACAAAGACCATTCCCTGTTGGACCCCTTCCTCCCTCTCCCACCTTCCTCTTTCCCTCCTCTCTTCCTTCCTCCCTTCCTTCCTTCCTCCCTTCCTTCCTTCCTTCCTTCTTTCCTTCCTTCCCTCTTTCCTTCTTTTCTTCATTCTAAATACTTACTTCATATCAGACTTATTATTTTTATCTTTATATCAATGAATAATCCTACCAGTTGGTAATTATTATTTCTTAAAAAATGAAATGCAGTCAACAGGGACCCTAAACACGAGAGCGTTTCCAGAGGGAAGGAACCATCCTCTGCACATCTGTGTGTCCAATGTTCTAGGGAATGGAAGCTCCAGAGCTCAGAGTTGCCTGAGGAATGGTCTTGGAAAGAAGGAAGGGAGGGAGGAATAAGGAGAGATTACAGGTTTTACATAACAAAGGCTTTCTCCTTCTACTACACTCTGCCTCCTACCTCCTGACTTTCTGTTCAATGAAGCAAGAGAAGAACTGGGAAACTCAGACACAATCTTACCTATGAACTGGTCTTCTGGTCTTCCTGTGAACTAAAAGATAAGCTCAGGGATAAGGGATCACCTGGTGGCAGGAGGAAAACCAATTTCCACCCCACACTTCGAGTCAGGAGGACATTGTCCACTGCAACTGGAAAACACAGGGTTGGAAAGAAGAGAGGCTCTTTTCCAGAAAATTTCCCGGCACAGATTGCTGCAATGTCCTCCTCCAGCTTCCAGAAGAGCAATAGAGATCAGTTTTAATGACTGAAGTCCAAAAAATCTAAGTATTACCACCATGGTAAAGAATTTATTCATTTTAAAGTGAATTAAACTAATGGTCAAGGTTTGGGATTTTTTTTTTCTTCTCTTTATATCCTGCAATCCTTAGTTGTATGTGTCAGTTTGGCTAGACTGTAGCACATAATCATCCAATCCAATGCAAATCTAGGTGATTCTTCAGAGTGCTGAAAAGCTATAATCAGTTGGTTTTAATTAAAGGAGATTTTCCTTGATAATGTGAGTGGGCTTCATCCAGTAGGTTGAAAGGGCTTAAGAGAACAAACTAAGGTTTCCTAGAGAAGAAATTCTGCCTCAAGACAGCAGTACCAACTCCTGACTGAAATTCCTGCCCTAAAAGTCTCAGACCAGCAACGCTCACAATCATGGGAACCAGTTCCTTGAAATGAGTCTCTCAGTGTGCACATGTGTTTGTGTGTGTGTGTGAATACAGACTATAGTAAAGGTAGATTACATATTTGGTTAAAAAGTCATATTTTTAAAAAATATATTTTTAGAAAATATATTTAAACCCTGCCCCAGAAGCTACTAAAATGAACTTTCAGGGAATGTTAGATGTTAAAGCTAGAAATACCCCCAAGAAGCCATCAGATCCAGTCTCTTTACTCTAGGCAAGTGAAACTGTACAGTCCTTATTTCACCTCTGAGACCACGCCTTGTTCAGTCCTACAGCCACACACCTAGTGATGTAGTTCTGAGGGACCAAGGTGTGAAATATGTTACTGCTGCACTACTGGAAAAACACAAATGGCACCATCTCTCTGTCAGTAACAAAATCCGTTAGGCCTCACCTAGTCAAAGAGACTATTTTCCAGAAATGTTTCTGTTCAGCAGTGGAGAATTCTGTAAGACCTTCTGGGTTCTAGTCATAAATAAACCTCTCTTGATTGTCAACCGTAATACAGGGTTAATATTATTGCAGAATTACCATGAGGCCAAACTCAAATCAGCTCCCTTTCCAAGTGTATTGCAACAGCAGCAAGCAAAATTCATGTGGCAAATTTCTTCACCCAGACAATAATTTTGCATCTCAATATTTCTTTCTTCCTATTTGGCAAACTCTTAGAGACTTAGTCTATTCAGGCTGCTATAAGAAAACACTATAGGCTGGGTACTTTATAAGCCAAACAAATTTATTTCTCACAATTCTGAAGGCTTGAAAGTCCAAGATCAAGATACTGGCAGACCCAGTGTCTGGTGAGACCCTGCTTCCCAGTTCATAGACGGCCGTCTGCTCACTGTGTCCTCACGTGGTGGAAGGGGAAAGGAGCTCTCTGGGGTCTCTTTTATAAGGGCACTAATCCCATCATGAGGGCTCCACCTTCATGACCTGATCACCTCCCAAAGACCCATCATACTGGGGGTTAAGGTCTCAACATATGAATTTTAGAGGGGCACAGATATTTAGTGTATAGCGAGACCATCAAAATTTCAAACCTCTGAACACACCATTAGAGCAATAAGTTGAGATGCACATTGATTTTGTCTATGCAGATAAGCACTTTAAAGAATTCCTTGCATTGCTTCCAAAGTGGCTCTCAGACAGAGCCAACTTCTGGCCTGCTGAGGAATGACCCCCAGGAGATGACCTCCAATCCCTTAACGTTGCTGGATGCACAGTCACTCAGGATTTTGCTGAGTTTGTTCCACATGAATTATATGCAGCTCCTCAGAGGAGGCAGAGTCTCCAGAACTATCAAGAGAAAATGAGTTTGCCTTCAGAATGACAAAAATTATTTTACCTAGCAAAACCCTCACTCCACTTAGGCAGTAACATCCTCATACTTCATTGTCATAGCAAACTTTGAGGATGCTTAGAAGCCAATTCTGTCGGGGAGCATGTTTTATCATCTCCTGATTCTGCGGTCATATTCTGAATTTTCCACATCTTTTGCCATTAAAGAAACATTACACCCTCTGTGTCTATTGGCCTCTTTCCAGCAAACATATTACCATTGAATGTGACAACCACACAGTTGATGCTATTGGGGACTGTTAGCAAAATATTTCTAAAAAGCTGTAGTGGAGTGCTTTTGATGAAACTTTAACAGGCAGATGTTTTGATTCACTGTCTATGGTTTGTTTCACCTGTAAGTCAATCTTGTCAGTAGTTGGCATTTGCACCTTCAGACTCAAATCATTCATTTCTTCTGTCAGTGATGCTGAGGTTTTTTTTTTTTTTCATTTTTTTAAAAAATTTCTTAACTTTTTGCAGATATTATCTCTGCTTTTCTGCAAAGTGTTCAGTCCAGTGGTTAGTGATGCGTAAAGATATGCTGAAAAGGCAGAAAAGCAAATTGATTGTAAATGAGGCAGCAGAACAGGTAGAGTGAGTGTTATTCCATTCACAAAAACTCCAGTGAAGGAGAAGAGGACATACCAGCCAAAGGTATCCGTGACATCTTGTGAACGGCCCTGAAATATTGCAAGGCAGGTTTCGTGTAGTGGAAAGAGCTCTAGATTTAATAATCATGAATTGTGACCAGGGGACCATTGACATACATAAAGCTGATCTCAGTCTTCTCATCTATAAAATGGAAATGATATCAATTTTAGAGGGTTGAGTGGAAAAATAAACAAATCTTTTGTATAATGTCGAGTTTATATATCATTTGACACTTTATTATTATTTATATTGCTAACAAAAGCACATTTACAATACCATCAGCTGTGGTTTCATTCAGTGCAAAGCTGTAGGTGTGATATGGTTCCAGTCATCTAGAAACTTAGAATCAAGTTGGTGAGATAAGACAAGTACACCAAAAATTAAGAAACAGATGAATTATTTAATGTAATTATAAAATTGCAGTAGACTAAATAAGGTTAATTGCTAAGTAAGAATTTGAGGCAACAGGTGCAGACCATTTAATTTACATATGAACTGATCCATAAGGCTTGCTCCTTCAATATTTACCTGCAAAATATCTCCAAAATAAAGTGTTTCATGTGCCCTTGTCACTATGGTTATTCTGAAGATATGTTATTGTATAAAAATATGAGGACACATCCAACATACAGCACAAATATATATTTAAATTTCTAATACTATAAATGGTATTTCACAATTTATTTCAAAAGACTAGAATAGTTTTCAATCAAGAGAAAATATATTTCTACATTGAGAAAGCTTTTCTAAATTACCAATCAGAAAAGAGATCCATGTTAATTTAAGATTAGTAATCAAGTGAAAGATATAATCAGTGCACGGCTAATTCTATGGCAAGATGTATTAGTCATCTTTCAAACTGAGCTTAAAAAAGCAAGTTTATTTGATAGGTATGAAAATCATGTACCATATAATGTGCATGATGACTGATTTTATGTTGAATTTGGTAGGTATAATCAGCAAATTTTATTTCATATTTTTAATGAAGAACACTTATGGAAGAATGTGTAGTCCAAACACATAAGTAATCTTTAAGCCTGATAATGAATCCACGAAATTGTGGTGATAAAGTATCTCAAGATTTGTGTTACCAACTGGCTCGAGCTGCTCATGATGGGACATGGGTTTTGTGAATTTTTAGAAAGCACTAAATCTATCAAACTATAATGAAATGAAAGAAGTAAAATTAATGTTTCCAACTAGTGTTTATTTAACAGCCAGTATAGTATGTGCAAGACATTATTCTAGGTACCAGGGATATGACAGGAAAAAAAATATCCTTTTTTCAGGGAGCATAGATTTGAATGAGGAGAGATGG
Organism: Globicephala melas; assembly: GCF_963455315.2. Classification (NCBI taxonomy): domain Eukaryota; kingdom Metazoa; phylum Chordata; class Mammalia; order Artiodactyla; family Delphinidae; genus Globicephala; species Globicephala melas. The sequence goes on along the minus strand of NC_083325.1, from coordinate 85,764,324 downwards.
ATGAGAAAGAAATATGCGTAATAAGTCAGGTGTGCTAAGGATTATTTCAAAAATAGAGAATAAATGTGAGAAATGAAGATTGATGTGACGGAGTTGTTTTTTAGGGCACACTGCACTGGCATTTCTTACAAAGCAAAATTTGAGCAGTGACAAATAATTTGAGGAAGCAAGGCATTGAGATGTCTGGGAGAAAGCATGTTTTGAACAATTTCAAGGAAACCAGCAGAGGTGGATCTGTGTGAGCAGAGTGTGGGCTGGGAATAAAAGGATGGGGTTGGTGGTGGAAGAGGGAGAGGAAGAGTGGTTGTGTAGGGCTTTATGGCATTTAACTTGGGTGAGAAGGGAAGCCACTGCAGTGTTTTTGAGAATGAAGTGTCCACAGCTGACTCTTTTCCCTCGGCAGCAAGAGTGGGAGCTAGAATCCCATTGAAATGTTATTGTAATAGTCAAGGCAGGAGACAAGGGCTGCTTGGATGAAGATTTAGCAGTGAAGGGGCTGAGATGGCATCAGAATCTCAATCTATTTTGGAGATTTTGACAGGTTCAGCTGGTGTCTTGCACCTGGGGTATGATACAGTGTAGTAGACAATGGTGGATCCCACAAGCATCATTATTAATGTTGCCACAGAAAAAGGCCAGCAACGTTCTGTATCAATATTCTGATTTCTCATCAGATTTTACATCTTAGTTCAAACTTACCCACACATCAATAGTCCTTCCCTTGGAAAATATCTTTTTATTACAATACTTTAATGGGACATAACTTCTGAATTTCTTTTTGAGTTGATTCAAATGGGTGGATGTTCATGCATAGTCGGGGGCATAGAAAGATTAACTTCATGTACCTTAAAAGAGTTCAAACAGAGCAGAGCTATTTTTATTTTATTAAAATAATCTATATCACATCAATTTTAATGCTTCTTGAAATCCTATGGTCAGAAAGGGTAGCTTATCTGGTTGTGCATAAATGGGAGTCCATTTTCTTCATGTCACTGTTTTGTCTTCAGTCCTTTTGATTGTTAAGGTTTTTTTTTGTTTGTTTTTATTTTGTTTGTTTGTTTTTTGTTTTTTTGGCCACACCTGCACAGCTTGCAGGATCTTAATTCCCAGACCAGGGATCAAACCCAGCCCATGGCAGTGGAAGCATGGAGTCTGGACTGCTGGACCACCAGGGAATTCTCAAGTCTTGTGTTCTTTTAATTGATAAGTTGAATTGAACATTTTTTTTTAAATAAACAACAGAAATTTATTTCTCACAGTTCTGCAGGGTGAGAAGTCCAGGAACAAGGCGCCTTTTTATATGTTGTTAGAATAAAAATCTTAAATAAACCCAAATTCAATCCAAAACCCCCCCACCTGCTTTGCTTTCAGCAGTTATTCCCATGCTCTTTATAGCTCTTCTTCAACCAGCTTCCAGTATCAGGAAATTTGTCAATACTGTTGTCCGAAGGATTCAACTTTAAGGAAATTTTTTTTGCAGGGAAGGATGTCATGGAAGAAGAGACCAAAATAAATGTACAATAAGTACAGAATATATATATATATATATATATATATATATATATATACCTGTACTTAAAAATTTTCATTTTGGAAAGAAAAGCTTATCAAAGCATATCATTTTAATTATACTTCTATTATCAAGGGACTACGAAAGTGTATATTAAATTAATGGAATGGATTGCCTTGTTTCCACAGTGGTTATTAGCAGAAAGAGCTCCCGGTTTTCTTATTATGTACATCACTAACTTTAATTGCATTAGGCTGGGCTGGGAGAGCTATTTTTAAGAAATATTTCATCCACAAAACAATTTCTGTTGGCTGTCTGCCTACTAAAACTCCAAGACTGAGGTTTCTCTCATAAATGTTAACTTATTATTTCTGTCAGTCATGCTTTAGCACATACTACCTTATTAAAACTATCCAAAATGACTTTGGCCCTCAAGACCAGCCACTGAAGTTCCCAGGAGGAACCTGGTAGAGCAGGTCAGGCAGGTTTCCTCTGTTGGCCCTTGGGGACAAGTGTGTGGACACAGTGCCTGAGTGACATACATGCCATGACCCACATCAGTAAATGGGGTGGCAATGACATAGTTGGGGTTCCTGCAGATGGGGGACATCATTGCCCACTTAATCCAGAATATGAAGATTTTATGCAATTAAAAACTTAAAAGCACAGAGTAAAGTAGCTCTTAGCTACTTGTGCCTGGAAACTCACTAAGTTGTCTGAATTTGGCCTCCAATTATTGCTGCATTCTGTGATAGTAAGTACAAGACAGTTCATTAGTGTCCTAATATTTCTGGTCTGGTGCCAAGGTCTTGATCAGTACCTAGCAATTGTAAAATTGGAAGGTAATTTAAAAATTATGTACTCCAAGCCTTCCACATGATGTATGAGTCTGCTAATGAACAATTGACACAGCTTTTGAGAAGCAAAACTTGGTGGAGCCTCTCAAAATGTAAGACATGCATAGCTTCAACCCAACAAGTCATCAACTCTAAACATACCTATATACATGCTTATAATACGGGCAAGGATATGTGTAGCACTGCTTAAAAGAACAAAAAAATAGAAATAAACTGAATACTTCTTAATATGGAATATTTAAATAAGCCAAGGTGTTGTCATACCATGAAACAGCAGGGAGTTTAAAAAGATATATGGTACAGCTCATACGTATCATTACAAGTTCTCCAATACATATTAATTGTAAAACGCAATTCATGGTATACTAAACAGAGTATGGCCCTTTTATGTAAATAAACTATGCCATGCAATTTATAAATTATGTAATATAGAGGCCTACATGGACATACACAGTATATGTGAAACATATCTATATTTCTCTATATATTTTACACTTATGAAATAGATTTTTTATATATATTCCATTATATTACACATAACATATAACTTTAAGGAAGGTTAAATAATAAATTTTTAACAGGGATGACAACTGAGTTTGAAGACAGGGTGATGATTATGGGTATTATACTTTGTATTCTAGATTCTTTTACATTCTTCATTGTATCCATAATAGCCATGTATTTATATATTACTTGTGTAACTAAAAAAATACATACAAACTGAAAAGAAACCAGAACCAATAGAGGTTATCTGCATGCTCCAAGTAACTCCACTAGTTTGTGGTAGAGCCAAAATAAGATAAAATATGAGATTTCTGGATAAAATCATTAGTGTAACAGACCTTAGCACTGAGAGGGACCCCAGGAGTTAATAACAATGGCAAACCCTTATTTAGTACTTACTGTATTCCAGGCACTGCTTTAAATGCCTCATGCATGTAAATGTATGTAATCCTCAAATAACCCTAGTAGGTAGCTGTTATTATCCCCTTGGTAAAATGTTTGCAATACGGCCACTATAATCTCCTCTCTGTATACACACCTGCAGCAATTGCTCCCTGGCACTGACTCTGAGTTGGCTTTGGTCAATGGGACAATAGCCAATGACACCTAAGCAGATGCTTAAAAAGTGTAGCAGGTTAGAGCCTCCAGGTTCTCACTGCGGGACCATTTCATAATCATGTGCTCCAGCCTAGACTAGCTTCCTGGAGGAAGAGAGAACACCTGGAGAGAGCTGGATACCTCCCTGCTGAGTCAGCATCCCAGCTGAGGCCTCAGCCACATGAAAGAGGCCCTCCCAGACCTCAGCCTCATGTCTGCCAGTGGGCTTTACCCAAATTTCACAGACGAGGAAACTGAGATCAAATGAAAGCCATGTATGGCAGCCTTGGAGTGAGGCAAGAATCATCCAGCTGGAGACGATCTTGGGAACCCTGCATGGCTAATACTTCTGAGACAGGAGTGACCTTTGTCAGCCTGATCCAGGAATTGGGAGAAAGCATACTGGGACATAGAGGTAAACCCTCCACCTCCCCACCTCTCTAGGGAAGGTCGTCTGGTGCTTTTTCTCAAGGACATATTCTCAGCACCATATCCTCCTTGGTCCCTCTCTCAAGTTCTGGGAGAATGCCAGTCCACCACCATCTGAGAACAGGGAGGGTGGGTGCAGGATCTGAGCCGATCTCCCTTTGCATTAAGAAGTGGTATTTTTTGCTGGGTTTTCTGTGCTTAATCTCACTGAGTTCCACTTTTAAACTAGGAAGTTGAGTCTCAAAAAGTTTGTTCCACGAAATATGTCACAAAAAAAAGAGTAGAAGAAAATCAATTCCAGATGAATGTAACTCCACAGCCTATACATTTTCAGTAAACATCTGAGCATTAGGGAATATTTATTTTTCTCAAAATTCAGTTTCTGACTTAATTTAACTTTATGTCTAATTTATGATATGAAGTCCATATTCGCTAATGCTTACCTTAATTAGACTCTTTCTGTTTGTGTAAAAACAAAGATACAGGAAAGTAGGGAAGCAGAGAGAAGTGTTGGCAGCTGTGCCATCAGACCTTATGGAGAGGGAAACACCATTATTTCAAAGATAAGAACTACAGGTCCACTGTTTCACAGCACATCCTCCTTTGTTTCTCTTTATATCTGTTTTTTTTTTTACTTTTTCTTCCTATTTTCTCTTTGCTGTGGACTAAATATTTGTGTTCTTCCAAAATTCATATGTTTAAACCAACCCCCCAAGGTGATGGTGTTGGGAGGTGCAGACTTTGGGAGGTGATTAGGTTGCGAGGGTGGTGCCCCCAGGAATGGGATTCAAACCCTTATAAAAGAGACCTCAGAGAGCTCTCTCATTCTTGTGCTACCATATGAGGACACAACCATAAGGAGCTTGTCTGCAAACCAAAAGGGAGTCCTCACCAGAACCCAGCCATGCTGGCACCCCAAGCTCAGACTTCCAGCCTCCAGAACTGTGAGAAACCAATTTTTGATGTTTTGAAGTCACTCAGTCTATGACACTTTGTTATAGAAGCCTGAACTAAGATATTTCAAATTAAAATACCCAGTAAAAGCTTATAACTAATGCGTCGCTATCGTGTTGGGAGCTCATCAGCCATGTGACTTGTGAGAGGCAGTGGGTGGCAGAGAGTATGGATGACGTGATACTAATCACCACCTCCTGGGAGTGGGGTTGATGAGAAGGGTTTAAGAAAAACCCCTTCAAATTTATGAAAGTCCACTGACTAGAGTCTGTGGCCAGGACTGGATGGTCTACATCCAACGAAGTTCCCTCAGCCTCCCCGTCTCTTCTCTTGACTCTGCTCTCCTCCCCTATCTCCTTTCTCCTCTCACCTGGCTCTGAGAGCCTCTCATTGATCTGTGGCTTCCTCATAAATCGTCCTGCCTGTCCTTGCCATGAATGCAGGAGTTATAAATGCAGAAAGCTAGAGTTGAAAGCCTCTAAAAAATCATTTTCTTCTATATTATCGTTTCAGAGATAAGTAAACTGAAGTCTGAAGAAAGAGTTATTTGATATCGTTTTGGTGTCAGCGATGTCATGAGGCAGCCCCTCCAATGCTCAGCAGACTGTCCCTGAGCAACAACTAAGACAGACCCGGGATAGAGAAGGTCCAGACGAGCTTCACTACCTTCAGTGAGCAAAAGAAGCCAAAGGAGGTCCTCAAAACCAAATTCAAACCTTGGCATTGAATTATGCATGGTATTTGGAAGCCAGAGTGTCTCCCATGGAAAACTGTATTGAAAACAAGAGCGATAATGACAATAAAAATATGAATGCCTACCATGTACCAGGCACTGGACTTGAGGCTTGAATAATGAGCACAGAAATGAAAATAATAATGTATAATGAAACAGGGAGCTAGTGTGGTAATTGGCTTACTCACATCAGCATCGGAAGTGTAAAATCTTATCTATGGCTGATTTCTTGTGAGCCCACACACACCAGATAGAAGTGTGTGTCTGCGTTTGTGTCTCTGTGTCTGTCCATGTGTGTATGTGTTTGAAACTTAAGCCAATGTGATAATTTAAGCAGCCCTACAGGTGATGCTCAATCTTTGGACTCAGTCCCCTCTCTTCCCCTCCTGCCACCTTTTCTTCCTAAGCTGCCACCTGAGGGAATCACATGACATGGAGTTTCAGCGTTGGTCCTTGGCCTGCCCAGGTTTGTGGCCACCTGATGTGCAGCTAGAATACACAGCCGATGTCCATGGCTATCGGAATTGTGAGCCCGGCCATGTTGTCTTGTGTGTGTCCCACCTACTCCACCTTACTGATGCTCTCACTGGCGCCATAAAGCTGTTTGAAGAGTCCCAGTTGTATTTTCCATCCGGCTCTCCCTGACAGGAAACCCCACCCCAGGCGTTGCCATGGTTGCATCCTGCCTTATCACGAGGACCTTGATGTGGCCAGTGTCCCACTCCCCTGCCTTACAAGTCCCCACCTCCCGCAGGAGGTAACTTGGGCTTCTGAGTCCCAGTGACTCTACTTGAGAGCTAAGACCAAGGGTCTCTTTCTGAATATCCTCATGGCTCAGCCACCTTGCTGTGATGACACTGTGCTGGGTCCTTCTGTCCCCCAAGCTTGCTCTCCTTGACCACATGCAGGCCCCTCTGAATCCTTTTCTCTACTAGACCTCCATCTTGGTCTATGAGGACTGCAACCTCAGCACAAATCATTTTGTCCCTGCCTCCCACCCAAACTAAGAGATCTGAACAGACTCAAGCATGTTTCTAGCAGCTCAAGACCATGTCCCCAGCATGAGTCCTGCAATCTCCTCACTCCTCTGAGTTGCTGCTCAGGAGATCTCAGGGCTGTAAAGAATTGGCTATTTTGCTGAGGCAGGAGCCCAACTTACATAGCTTAGTTAGCAAACCCAGGTGGATGTCAGGGACCAACACTCCTTCCTGCTTTTTGTTAATTTCCATTTCCCTGACCCTGCTCAGTCTTCACTCATCCACCCTCCTTCCTCCCTCAGTCTCCCTTTAAAACACCCAGTCACCTCTGCACAGACCAAAGATGAGCTCGGCTTACACTGGACTCTCTTATTGCAATAGACAATAAAATCTGTCTTCATTACCCTTAACTAGTGTCCAGTATTGTTTATCTTTGACATGTTCTCCTCCTTACCCACTCTAGCCTAACAACTAAGTTTTAAATGGAAGGTAATTTTACCGAAATGTTGTCTCCATTACACATGTTTTAGGTCATTTAATTCTTACAAAAACCTTCCACGTAAGGAATACTATCTTTATTTTTCCAGATGAGGAGAGTGAGGTTGAGAGAGGATAAATCATAAAGTGACAAAGCAGTTCAACTGGTAAGACCTGGATGCAAACCCAGGTAAGACCTGGATGCAAACTGTGTAACACTGTGTTTTCATGCTGTTTTCCAGGTATTAGGTAGCTATTTAAAATCTTAATGGAAATTAACATTTACACATTGTTGTGAGCCACTGGCTCTAATTACCAACTGAAAAGAAAGTTAAGAAGTCATCAAATCCAACCATTTTTATTCCCATTCCACCCAGATTATCCGAGAAAGCTATGGACATTTCTAAGACATGTACTGCTTCAGATTTTGCTTCTGAATCTCCAAGACAGAGAAGCTAAATGTCTTCACCAATTTCTTATATGGAATGGCTTTAATTCTTTCACCAGGCTGGCCATTCTTCTGTGAATATAACTGACAGACATTGTCTATGGAAAACCTAACTTCTGATCACCCAGCAGCCCGTACATACCTTTCTCCCCACACTATGCTTAGAGTAATTCAACCTCATGCCATATTGATTTATTTGGAAACCACATTGCAGCGTTTAAACATATTTACTTTTATGTGATCATCTAAAATTCATAAAATTTTTTCACATGTCTGATGCTAGGCCAAATCTTCCTTCTTGTCCAGTATTTCTGTAACAGGTTTTCTTCATTTAAAGTGTGGATCTTAATATATGGTCCAGTTTAACTGTAACTTAATTTGGTTTTTCCATTGTTTTGGTCAACTAATAATTTTCTTGATCCTGATCTTTTGTATTTCCTCGGATCACAATTCAAAGATGACTAGTTAAAAACCATATAGGGTTTTGCTCAATTTAAGACACCAAGTGAAAATATTCTCAGCTTCTTTGGTTGCCAGTAGAGGGACAGCTCCTATGAGACTAATTTCCAATTTCTGCATAGTTAGGAGCATTGCAGCTTTATCACTTCACACCCAGATAAAGATTGCTTTGTTCTCATAGTGTATACATTTTGCAGTTAAATATTTTTTTCCAGAGATAGTGACAACAATTTGTGTTTTGTAATGAAAAATCTGTCAATGCTATGGATCAATGATATGTTATGTTAAGAAAATGTAATTAAGCAAATCCAATAGAAATTATAATAAATGTATAGCAAATTTTCCTACAAATGTGCATAATAAGTAATATTTATCACACACTTTACATTAAATTTATTCTCTAATTTGATAAGCCCAGCAGTGTCTGATAATTTGTGTATTGGTAGGTGGTATTATCTACCTCACTGTCAGAATGAAAAAATCAAGGATTATATTTATTTGCCAAATGTTTGATGTCACATAAGCTACTTAACTGTTAACGTAAAAATTTCAATAGACGTAGTGGTGTGATGAATTGGGAGATTGGGATTGACATATATACACTAATATGTATAAAATGGATAACTAATAGGAACCTGCTGTATAAAAAAATAAATTAAATTAAATTTAAAAAATAAATAAAAATTTCAGTGGGTGAACATCCATTTCATTACACTGAACTTAATATCCATTTAGCTCTTCCCCCAAGTGAGGAAAATTGACGAAGTTTTAAACAAACAAAAAGTAATTACTATACATGTAATTAAGAAGTAACTACTCCAATTAAAATTGAATTTTCAAAAATATATATTGCTTAAAAGATATACATTTAAATAAAAGGGGAGACAAATGTAAAAACTAAAGAAAGGAGAAAAGATAACCAAAAGAAAGCCAGTACATGTCCCCTAATTTAAGACAAAGTAGATTTTATGGCAAGAAAGATTACTAGAAAGTAAGGAGAACATTCTAAAATAATAATAGAGTCAAATGAATAAGGACACAGTAGTACTAAATATATATGCACTTAATAACCCAGCTTCAAAATACATAAAGCAACTGTTAATAGAATTAAAAAGACATAACAGGAAATGCATGGTCATAACTGGAGATTTTAATAAACTTCTCTAGCCATTAAATAATGAACTACTGCCATGTTCAGCAGCATAGATGATACACAGAAATATAATATTAAGTAAATGTAGGCAGACACAAATATGTACATATTGTATGATTCCTTTTACATAAAGTTCAAAAATATGCAAAACTAACCTATGTTGATAGAAGTCAGGATTGTGATTGTCTTTGGGATGGAGTGAGAAATGACTTGGAAGCCCGAATAGGGAACTGTGGTTCCTCTTTATTTTATATTTCTCAATCTGGGTATTGTTTGCTTCATGAAAATCCACCAAGCTTCAATCTTGTGCTGTGTGCACAGTCTGTACCTTTATTGATATTATCATTCCATAAATAAGGCAAATTATTTAGCTCTTCTACTCTAAACCCTCCAAAATATTCCCACAAATTTTGAATAAATTTGGATATGTAGTCATTGCCTACAGTTTCCCCCTAGAGCTGGTCCCTGGGAGCCCTCAGCCCATACAACTTAGCCCTTTCTCCCTGACCTGCTCATCTGTGGCCAACTTCCCATCTCATCCTCCTCACTCCCTTTGCTTCACCTTGAAAATGACAAAGCAACTCCCTCTTACAATTTTGGATTTTCTGTTTCTTCTTTCAACAAAACTCTTCTCCCAAAGATTTAATTAATTCCCCATTCAGATGGCCAGTGTTACCTTCTCAGAAATGATCATCTAAAATAGAAGCCCCCTTCAATTTTTTATTTCCTTGCCCTAGTTTACTGTTTTTTTACAGAACTGATCTCTATGTAGACCTACATGGTGTATCTAATTGTTTATATCTCATCCCCTAGAAGGCAACCTCCATGGGGGTAAAGTTGTCATATGTCTTTTTCATTGTTAATATTCTCAGAACTTGGAATACAAGAGATATCAGTGTTGAATAACTGAATGAATAAAGGATGTGAGTTAAATCCCATCTTTCACAGTTAGAAGTTGATGGTCAACATCTGTTTTAATATTAGGAGCATATTTAGATGTAAAGGCAACTACTAGAACTAAAATGAAATATGGTGAAAGTTTTTGAGGAGGTGCTGGGGTTGAGAGTGCTGGAGCAGACAATTGTTGTTTATCATTACAAGAAATTTTGTACTATTTACTATTAATCCAGATACATGCATCATGTTTTTAGTATTAAAACAGAAAAAAAGTTATAGGATATCAGGTCCTCTGGTTCTGGATTGCATTCTTTTGTAATAAACTGTACTCTCTCTTTACCAATCTGCAATCTATGGCTGGATGATTGTTTCTACTAGATGCCACTGATACTGGTGTATGTATTTACAGTACTGAGCCATTGTTAAGGCATACTAACCTTTAGTACTCCAAAGTAATTGTTAGAAACATGGGGCAAAGTCTCTTGACTGGCTATGGTGGAATGTGAGAAATCTCCTGGATGATTGCTTGGGTATAATAAATAACTCTTGCTTTCGAGACAGGTTGAAGAGGAATGAAAAGTGAACCAAGTTTCTCTCAATCTCTAGACCTCAATCCTTCTATCTACGTTCAGCTCAAACATCTGGGCAAGAATGCAGCATCACCATCAACATACAGGAAAGCAAAAAACAATTATCTAAACTCCATGCAAAGAGGGGAAGAGTGTATCATTTACTTTTTTCAGCAAAAGAGAATCCAGAATTTTTAGGTGTGCTGACTCCTCATCATAGCAGATGTTTTATTTAAATACTACTCTTAGTGTCAGTGAAAAATGGTCTACCAGTACATACATTTAGTTGGATCTTATACTAAAAGTGTCACATATAAGCATTTAAAGGAAGCTCTAATTTTCTTTACCTCCCATGTATCTTCGATGATTGTTCTATAAGGTGTAACAAGGCTTTGGAAATCATTAGGTCAGAGCTCAACAGGGAAGAAAACTAAATCAGTACAGATTATTTCAGACTTGTAGTTCCTTAAAGGCATATGTGTTGGGATTTTTTTCCCCCACTTTTCTGTACAACCCTAATTTTCTCCAAGCAAGAACAATCTAATTGTTCTATCAAGAAAATCTAACTGATTACAGCCACATGGTATGTCTTCTATGAATGAAAATCACAGAGCTGTCCTGTACTGAGTTGTTTTTTTTTTTTTTTTTTTTTTTGTTGTTGTCTCATAAGGAGAGGGAGGTGGGTGGGTTTCATGTCCTATCACACCCTCTTCATGAAGCAGCTACAGTCCCGCGGGCATCCTCCCCACCGTCAACATGCGAAGCATGTCCCTACTTGGGGACCTTTGCACTCGCTTTGTATTCACTTCTCTCGGCTCTAACCCATGGCTGGGTTCATCTTTTCATTTGGGTATCTGCTTAAGAATCAAATCTTCCTCGAAGGGGCTTCTCCTGACTGCACACTCAGCTGCTCTCCATTCCTCTGCCTCATTTTATTTTCTTCTTAGAACTTAATTCTATTTGTGATTATTTTATTCCTGTACTTTCTTTTGTGTTTATTCTCCTCACTGGACTATGAGCCCCAAAAACATAGTGGCATTTCTGTCTTTTTAATCACAGCAGTACCTAGTGCATGAATAGGAGACAACAAAACCTTGCTGGATGAGTAAATGAAGAGGTAGATTAAAAAGGAAAAAATATAACAGATAGATGTTTCATTAGAACTGCATGCCCAATAACTAATTGTTGGAGGTGGAATGATATTCTGTATTTTTAACTATCATCCCAATTTGCAAAGTGCTTTCATACTGATTATCTCCTTTGATTATATCAATGATCCTGGGTGAGGGCAGAAAAGGAAGTTGCCTAAGCGTTATGTGACCTGTCCTATATTACCCAGCTGGGACATGGTAGAGCCCAGAACCCACGGCCACTGCCCACCACCAGCATCCATTCAACTGCAGCTGCTTCTCAAAGGGGGATTTTGATCCTTTTCTGCGCAAACATTCTTTGTAAGCTCTGGAAGTTTGCTTCATTACAGCAATGTCAATATTTGCACAAAACAAAACCAGCTGACAAATCTATGAAAGCCTTGGTTTTAGAGGTGTTTTTTTAATCCCCTCTTTTTCTTAGTGTTGCTACATGCAGTGTTGTTTTGCCAAAAATGTTACATGGAACTAGCACTTAACCTATATCAATTAAACATCTAGTTATATTTAAACATGAAGTCATTTGCACTTGAGTCAAATAATGTAGACATAAAATTTTTAAATGGATGCATTATCATTTCTCAGCACTCTAGATATTCACATGTTTATTACTGACCAGTTTGGTGAAACTTGTATAAATCTGCAATATGAATGTGTTGAGCCTTCTCTGGAGATTTAAAAAAAAACAAAACAAAACCTCACCTAGCTCAATGTAACCAGAACATCCCACTCCAGGAGACAGCTTGGACAGTTGATGGATATGATGATAAAATGAGAAGGATTCAGGAGTCAGATTTGTAGTGATTCTCTGGTGTGGTGTTTGGATTCCTAGAAAGATACTACATAAATAGAAAAGGGAATTGCTTTTAGGACCAACTAATATAAATTAGGAGATATTATTTATTTATTTGAAACACACACACACACACACACACACACACACACACACACACACACACACACACACACACACACACACACACACACACACACCATGCTCAATTACAATGATTTTCATCTGACCACAGAAGGACCATGATGGGTGCCCCCTCCCCACAGTGACAGAGCATGTTTTCCTAAATCCCTCTTTCCTTTCCAGAACTGTGAGACTGACAGCAAGTTACTTAACTCTGTCCAGCAGCAGCTGTGTGGGTTTTGCATAATTAATTATTTATACCAAGGCAGACACAGTAATTAACATCCAGATGAATATGATAGTCTGATCAGAAATACTTTGCATTTCAGCCATGCCTCAAGCAAGGAACTGTCAAAACTGGACTGTTTGACAGAGTGGGGCCTGCCAACCCCCCCGCCCCCGCCACACACACACAGACATCTGCTCTATAACAAAAAGAACAGATTCTCAAAGCAGTGTGTACATATATACACTGGTTTTCGTCGACAAGGAATAGTTGATTACCTGTTCACAAATCACGGTCAATTTTGTCCGGTTCCAAGATCATCACTCAGTATCTCACAGAAGGTGAATTTTAAGTGAGAAGTCTGTTTCTGTGAGTGCCAGCCCTGCAAATGCAGTCGGATATGAGACCCTGATCTGTTACTCTTCAGATCTGTGAATGGAAGTGTCATGAAATGACTCTCATCCTTCCTTGGCTAGAAAACCAATAGTGCCTGTGAATTATTCTTAACAACCACAGTTACTTGACACCATATTACATTGCCACTTGTATGGAAAATAGAAATACATAATATATATATAAAAAGTTACAGATTTCTCTAGAAACGGTGGAGAAATGTCATCAACGTGCATCTGTCTCGTGTCATGCTGTGCATATTAATGCGGAGTTTCCAATATGTTTCACGTGGCTTCCTGGACATAGTTGGATTCAGATGCTTGCTTGGCCATCATCAATTCAAAGCAGAGTGGCTATTTCCAAAAAATATAATTACTGCCCAGGGCTGGTGATTGTGACTATTATGATTACATGGATTAGATTATTTATAATCCAATTAATTATTTTTAAGTCAACCAGGAAATATGGATTAGGAATCAAAAGACCTAGACACTACTTTTGGTTCCATCTCCTAGGACTATTTTAACTTTGGGCCAGTCTCTTGACCCTTATGAACATCTATTTCCTCATCTGTAGAGTGGGAACAGTTATCTTGTTTATTGGTAACGTTTATTAAAGCCTTTTGAAAAGTCCTGAGACTTTGGTTATAATATAAAATTATGGGAATAATTCCAGACTGCTGTAAAGGCATATTTTGTTTTGAGGGACACTGACACATAAGTTACTTGTTTGTATCAGCTGACTCGTTTTTAGGGTTGCTAGATTTATCAAATAAACATACAGAATGCCCAGTTAAATTTGAATTTTGGATAAACAACGAATAAAGAATTTTTCAGCATAAGTATGTCCCATGTCTTATTTGGGAAATATTTATATACAATTTATTTGTTGTTTATCTGAAATTCAAATTTAACTGTCCATCTGTATTTAACCCATATTCATTCTGTATTCAACCCTGCTTTTTGGCTTGAATGAAATGTCACCTGACAAGGCATGGGAGACACACACTTCCCCGCCCTGACCACAGTGTGACGTGTGTCATGTCTGTACAACCAGGTATTTAGAAATACTGTCTTTCCTTCCACCTGCTTTTTGCAGCACACCTCAATCTACCTCTGCTGTTTTAGCTAGAATGCATGTGCTGGAAATTGCCATGGTATTCAAGTGGATGTTTTATAATTTATCAAATATAGATGCACCTATTCTTTTAATTATGCTAATTAAGAGTACTAATTAGTACGAATGCTTAATAGAGAAATTTCTCTGTGGGCTTCATTATATATGATGCCCCAGAGCACTCTTAATCTTGGAGATGGTAAAGACTATCCTGGCTGGTCTCTCCTCTGAACTAAAGATCAATAAAAAACAACAAAAAAAGCCTAAACAATAATGCATTAGATGAGCCAAGATATCCAATTTTGTCAAGACTCTATTAGCAGCTAAAATATAAATTCTACCATGAGGCATCTTTCTCTAAAAAAGAAAAGGAGGGGCAAAACATTGTATTTAAAAGAATAGGCCTGAGGAGATTTATAAACTTGTGTCTAGAAGACAGAAGGAACAAAAGAATCATTCATCTGTATAGAAATTGGACATAATTCACAAACTTAATTAATGTTGTTACCAGATTAAAATGAAAAAGAGAGAGAGATGAAATATACATTGTGGGAATAAAAGAGGTTCCCAAAGAGATTTGAGGGATTTTGCCACTTGAAAAGAAGATGGTTCAGTTCATTCGGTGACCTTGTAAGCAGAATGATCTAAGTCATATTCCAGAGAACAAAGCGTTAACTACAGCATGAGGAATAAGCATGATGTCACTGGTAACTATGTTTATTACACTTGGGATTGGGGCAGGATAATAGTATGGCTTCTCAGGAGGACTTTTAATAGAATTTATCTTTATCAGTCTGGAATGATACACGGGCAAGTCTTGTGATTCTTAAGAATCAGTGTCCACCTGTCATGATCTTGGTAACATGTATTTGTAGAAAGAAGTCAAGAAGCAAAATACTCTTACTTCTAATCCTAGCCCATATAAACTAGCACCCTCCTATATCATTCCATTTTGTGTATCTCCATTTCCTTCTTTTGCAAAATGAGGTCACGTGTGATTTTCTTGCTTCACTGCCCCTCCGTAGCGCCAAAATCCTCAGTCAGGCTACATAACTCCCACTAGTAACCACCGTCCTATTCCCAAGTCCAGATCACATTCTCAACCTCAGAGAAGCAAGGAGAGTAAGGATGCCTGACAGAGAACACTGGGCCCAACCCAATACAAAGAAGACAATTTCTAGCCATAAAAGGGGCAAAAAGAAAGTGGGCTACCTGAAGGAATGTTCAGTAGGATCCTCATGCAAGTTTTAGCTGACTATTTGCTAACAATACTATGGAGAAGTTTAGGCATTTGTTAGAGCAGCTGAACTAGATGAACCTTAAGTTCTTTTCCAAATCCAAGAGTCTGAGACCCCGTCAAATCTCTTTGGTTGTTGCTTCTACCATCCAAACATGTTTTGTTTTGCTTTGTTGTTTTAATGCTTCCCTTAACCAAGACCTTGGCCTGTACCCTAACCCTAAAGCTAACCCTAAACTTCAATTTACCAATAATTGCTCTGTAATTTCAGACTCCTTACAACACAAGTTCGGTTGTGGAACTCTCTGATGGCAAGAACTGGCTCACCATTGAGAAGTTTCACGGACTTCCAGGGATCATCTAGTCCCCTTCTGCTGGAGTGGACACCTTAGACCTAGCACTTGTTGATGGTGTGCCTGAGCCCTGCACATCCCACGGTGGGGACAGAGGGTCATGAGTGGGGGACTTTGGAATCACTGAGAGATGGCTTCTCACTTCTGCTCCATTACTTACTGGATACGTGGCCTAAAGCTCATGTCTTTTCTCTGCTAGGACTCTCAGTTCCTGCAACACAGAAATGCACAGTCACACTACTCAGGGGGTTCTTGTGAGCACCAACAGAGCCAAGTCTAACACTTCGAGGGCACTGGGTTGATATTGATGAATTCATTTTCTATCTTTCCATGTTTGGGGTGTGTCAAGATCACTAAAACCCAGGCAAGAAAATCAAAGAATAAATTGTTTGAATACATAAACTTCAGCCCTATGACCTTTCTATACCTCTGATCCTTTGTGTTGTCTTTTCATGTGAATACTGCCCTTTTAGTGTTAAGCTTCCATAGATTTGGTCCCAAATACAAATATATCCTTAAACTCTTTGGTGTCACTGCCTCTTCCAAAACTGAGCCCTGCAGTAGCAGGTGCATCTAAGAACAAACAAAATCTGTCCTTCTACTGAGTTAGCCACTTTTGCCCCTGTGAGGTGCTCCTCACCCTTGCTTTAACATTTTCCCTCGTGAGTCCACTTTATTGTTGAAATCCTAAACTCAGGGTCGGTACCTTGTTTTTTTTAGTATTCTTATTTTTCTGGACTGGAACAATCCCATTTAGTCATTTGCAATCTGGTATAAAACAATGGATTGCAACCATTAAAAAGTAATGTTTAGGGCTTCGCTGGTGGCGCAGTGGTTGAGAGTCGCCTGCCGATGCAGGGGACACAGGTTCATGTCCCGGTCCGGGAGGATCCCACGTGCCGCGGAACGTCTGGGCCCATGAGCCATGGCCGCTAAGCCTGCGCGTCCAGAGCCTGTGCTCCACAGTGGGAGAGGCCACAGCGGTGAGAGGCCTGCATACCGCAAAAAAAAAAAAAAAAGTAATGTTTATTATTATTTTTTTAGCTGTTTTTCTTCACTGGTATGACATCCTCACAGGCTATTTTGAGAAACACTGACCAGGAGAATAGCCATCCATGAATCATGCTCAGTGTATAGAAATGAAAAAGATAATTGAGTGGAAATGAAAGAGTTATGAGTTTCTGAGTCACTCATCTGGTGTGTTCACAGAGCATTGCTTTCCTTATTAATTTAGGGATATAATCTACTAAGTGCACTTCTGAGACTAAAACCTGTGATTTGGGAAACATGTGACTAACACTCTCACACGCAAATAAACACATGTGCAGTGATCGGAAATGGTGTCTGGCAGTGCTGGGAACCAGGGTGTGGAGTGTCTTGAAGCATTAAGCATTCTTGTGCCATTCCTGTGGGAAACCATCTCTGTTTTCTGAGTCTTAACTTTGTTTAGTGCAGAATCATGGGTCAAAGATTCAGCTATGACCTTTCCTAAAGGAACACTTTTAGACTCCTTACTGAATTGTCTAGATAGTTTTTGCCATTCCCACCCCAAGTGACTGAAGAAAGAACAAATGATTCTTAGAAACTGTATTTTTTTGGTTTGGATAATTATACAACTAAACACAAATTCAGAAGCAGACAAAATTCTCATTGGTATTTCATCTGAATACAACAGGAAGGTTAGTACATCCTAGCAGCTAAACACCCTAGCAGCTAAATCTCTATGCGTATTTGTCCCCTTCTCAAATTTAGGATCTTAAGGGCCAAATTTCATATTTCCTAATTCTACACACCCATGGTGCATGGGGACAACGTACACAGATATTTATCAACTTGTAGGTTTATGAGTTACAGACCTCACTCAATGTACTTGGATGAAATGTCAATTTCAAAAATTGCATCAAATACTCCTAATATATTTTAAATGGTGTACTGAACCACAAATTTATTTTAAATTTTATCTTCAAACCAAGATCATCAAAACCAGCCAAAAATTTTGTGGAATTAACAAAGAAGCATGCAAGGAATTCAAAGGAGCTAAATGACAACAAACTTTTGGTCTACTAGAACATAATCTGAGTACAACATAGGTACAGTGCATGCACTACTTTCATACATGTGTTAATGGCATACTCTGTGCAAGGCACAGTGCTGGGCACGGGGTATGTACAATATTCCCTCATTGTGGTCCCTCTTCTCTAGACCAATATTTTTCCAAATGATGTCTTTTTCCCCAGGAGGAAAAGGATGTACTCTTAGTGATCTAATAAATATTTAAGAAAATATACTTTTTAATTACATGCTTTTATTTCATAGTAATCTGAAAGATAATAAAAGCATGTTTTGGATCATCTCAAAGACCATACTATAACTAAATGTCATCACATGCTTGCAGTGGCTACATTCACTTTGTATTTATCATCACACTGGGGCCACTTTAAATAGCATTAATGAAGTTTCCTTGCATTTACGTCACACCTATTGGGAGTCAGGTACTGTTTTGATAACCTGAAATACATAAACTCATTTAATCTTCACAATAATCCCAGAAAATTCAGACTACTATCATCATATGTTAAAGTAGAAACTGAGGCCAAGAGCTAGAATGTGGCAAACTTTAGTCTGGCTGTGGAGCTCACACTCTGCTCCTCCTGAATAAGAGCTGAGGCTCATTAGGAAAGGAAAACATGTGGAGAATAAGACATCCCATGGCACATGTTGGTGTATTTCGGTATATGATGCCTGCTGTTACATAGGCATCAAAGGTGGCTATCATTCAAACATCTATGAATATAACACACATTAATTGGTTAAAAGAAACTTTGTTCTAATAGTTTCAGAACAATAATTTGATAAAATTAAACATCTATTTATGTTTGTTTTAAATCTTAACAAATAAATAATAAAGATAATGGCTTTAACCCGACAAAGTGAATCTACAAAAGTCTACAGTAAATGTCATCATTCATACCAAAATATTAAAAGGATTTACTTGAAAAGCAGGAATAAGGCAAGAATGTTTATTACCATGCTGCTTTTCAACACTGTCCTGGTGGTTCTCACCAGTGCAATAGGACAAGAAAATAATAAAATCAAAATATTAGATAATATTATTGATAAAGAAAAAGTCAAAAGATATCACATACAAATTATTAAATTACATTAAAAAATAGTACATTGGAAGGTGTGAATTCAATAATATATCAAGTTTCTATCAAGGAAAATAAGCTGCCCTAGGTTTAATTCAGGGAATCTGAGGCTATATGAACCTGGGGCTGCCATAACAATTTACCACAAACAAGGTGGTTTAAAGCAATTGAAATGTATTCTCTTGCAGTTCTGGAGGCTGTAAGTCCAAAATCAAATTGTCAGCTGGGCCATGTTATCTCTAAAGGCTCTGGGAAGAACCTCTCCTTGCATCTTTTAGCTTCTGGTGGTTGTTGGCAGTCCTCAGCATTCTTTGGCTTAGAGACATCACTCCAATCTCTGCCACTGTCTTCACATGAACTTCTTCCTTGTGTGTCTCTGACTGACTGTTTCTTCTACTCTTATAGACTCCACTCATTTTGATTTTAGGCTCACCCCATTCCAATATAACCTCATCTTATTTAACTATACCTGTGAAGACCATATTTCCAAATAAAGTCTTATTCACAGATATCAGGAGTTAGGATATCAGCACATATTTTTTTCAGGACATAGTTTAATGGACAACAGAAGCTCATGAAAACACTGAAAGGGATGGGTAATAAAGATCAAGGAAGCCGTTTCTAGTTTATGGAAACCAGAAATTGATGTTGATGACCTTAGCCACATGAAGCACCAAAGCAGTGAATTTCTGATGGATGTCCAGATGCTCGCATCTGCTGAAAAAGTTTACATGTTTGTCTGTGACTTCCATGGGAGCAAGTGAGGCATTTACTTTTCTTACACCCAGATGGCTCACTTTTATGTATGGAATCTAAACCAGCAAACTTCTGGCAAGGCTTTCTGGGAAATATGGTTTCTAGGTGAGAAATGGAATATTGCCTGACATGTCAGTAAATAAAGGATGCCCCAGTCATCAGCGATTGCAGCCACCATGGCTGGTGAGCTGGTGAGCCCTGAGGGAACTCAGGAAGGAAAAGAATACCTGCCATCTAGCAGCCATCAGACTGCAGCCACTCCCTAAGGTGAGCCCTGAGGAAACTCAGGATGTGAAAACACAGGATACTGGCCCCAGATAGCTGAAGTGAATATCAAAGGAATGATTTCTGTGAGCCCAGACACTTTCGTCTTCCCATACACAGAAAAGTGCTAAATTCCTTAAATTGAGATACCTAGTTTTCTTTTATTAAAGGTAATCTTTTGTTCCTACTACCTGCCCTTTTTTGCAAAACTCCTATATATCCTAGCTCTCCCCTCACCTCCTGGGAGCAGTTTTCTCAGGGTTACTTGAGATGCTGCCTCCTGGGTTTGAAGTCCTAAAAGTTTCTGCCGAATAAAGCATAACTCTTAACTTTTAGGTTGTGAATATATTTTTTAGTTGATATGGGTTCCCAGTCTCTGTAGTAACAGAATGTTGGGACTGATGATGAGTATCAGTGGACAGTATTAAATATAATTTTCAAAACTTGAATTTCTATTTACCAGGAGCAAACAGAAAAATCAATTTAAAATTTTAAAATAACATTTATAATAACAATATATATAAAAACTAAAAATATTTTTTTTGAAAATATATGTAATATACTTATGGAGAAAACATAAAAGTTTATTGAAATTAAATAAATTCTTAAATTTAAAGAAGATAATTACAGTGCTTAGAAGACATGTTGATTCTTGTTAATGTTTATGGAAGCAACGTTTCTAATAGAAACAAAAATAGAACACAAACTAGATATCTAATAAGAAGAGAATTAATAAATAAATTATGGTATATTTACAAATTTGAGTATTATACAATGGCAGAAATAATGAAACACAGTCACATGTAACAAAAATATTCAATCTTAGAAACCAACGTTGAGTTAAAAATATAAGCTGTGGGCTTCAAGATGGCGGAAGCATAAGACGCAGAGATCACCTAGCTCACCACAGATACATCAGAAATACATCTACACGTGGAACTCCTACAGAACACCTACTGAATGCTGGCAGAAGACCTCAGACCTCCCAAAAGGCAAGAAACTCCCCACGTACCTGGGTAGGGCAAAAGAAAAAAGAATAAACAGAGACAAAATGATAGGGACTGTACCTGCAACAGTGGGAGGGAGCTGTGAAGGAGGAAACGTTTCTACCCACTAGAAGCCCCTTCGTGGGCGGAGACTGCGGGTGATGGAGGGGGAAAGCTTCGGACCCGCTGAGGAAAGCACAGCAACAGGGGTGCGGGGGGCAAAGCGGAGAGATTCCCGCACAGAGGATCCGTTGCGACCATACTCACCAGCCCGAGAGGCTTGTCTGCTCACCTGCAGGGGCGAGCGGGGCTGGGAGCTGAGGATTGGGCTTCGGTCGGAGCGCAGGGAGAGGACTGGGGTTGGCGGCGTGAACACAGCCTGCAGGGGGTTAGTGCACCATAGCTAGCCGGGAGGGAGTCCGGGGAAAAGTCTGGACCTGCCGAAGAGGCAAGAGACTTTTTCTTCATTCTTTGTTTCCAGGTGCGCGAGGAGAGGGGATTGAGAGCGCTGCCTAAAGGAGCTGCAGAGACGGGCGCGAGCCGCGGCTAAAAGCGCGAACCCCAGAGACAGGCATGAGACGCTAAGGCTGCTGCTGCCGCCACCAAGAAGCCTGTGTGTGAGCACAGGTCGCTATCCACACCCCCCTTCCGGGAAGCCTGTGCAGCCCGCCACTGCCAGGGTCCCAGGATCCAGGGACAACTTCCCTGGGAGAACGCACGGCGCGCCTCAGGCTGCTGCAACGTCCCAGCGGCCTCTACCATCACAGGATCGCCCGGCACGCCATACCCCTCCCTCCCCCCGGCCTGAATGAGCCAGAGGCCCCGAATCAGCTGCTCCTTTCACCCCGTCCTGTCTGAGCGAAGAACAGACACCCTCCGGTGACCTACACGCAAAGGCAGGGCCAAATCCAAAGCTGAACCTCGGGAGCTGTGCGAACAAAGAAGAGAAAGGGAACTCTCTCCCAGCAGCCTCAGGAGCAGTGGATTAAATCTCCACAATCAACTTGATGTACCCTGCATCTGTTGAATACCGAATAGACAACGAATCATCCCAAATTGAGGAGGTGGACTTTAGGAGCAACAATATATATAATTTTTTCTCTTATTGTGACTGTGTATGTGTGTGCTTCTGTCTGTGATTTTGTCTGTATAGCTTTGCTTTTACCATTTGTCCTGGGTTCTGTCTGTCCAAATTTTTTTTTAGTGTTTTTTTTCTTTTCCCAGTATGTGGGCCTCTCACTGTTGTGGCCTATCCCATTGCGGAGCACAGGCTCTGGACGTGCAGGCTAAGCGTCCATGGCTCACGGGCCCAGCCGCTCCGCGGCATGTGGGATCTTCCCAGACCGGGGCATGAACCCGTGTCCCTTGCATCGGCAGGCGGACTCTCAACCACTGCGCCACCAGGGAAGCCCTAACGTGTTTTTTTTTTACTTAAAAAAAAAATTTTTAATTGTTATTTTAATAACTTTATTTTATTTTACTTTATTTACTTTATTTTATTTTATTTTATCTTCTATCTTTCTTTCTATTTTTTCTCCCTTTTATTCTGAACTGTGTAGATGAAAGGCTCTTGGTGCTCCAGCCAGGCGTCAGGAATGTGCCTCTGAAGTGGGAGAGCCAAGTTCAGGACACTAGTCCACAAGAGACCTCCCAGCTCCACGTAATATCAAACGGTGAAAATCTCCCAGAGATCTCCATCTCAATGCCAAGACCCAGCTTCACTCAACGACCAGCAAGCTACAGTGCAGGACACCCTATGCCAAACAACTAACAAGACAGGAGGACAACCCCATCCATTAGCACAGAGGCTGCCTAAAATCATAATAAGGCCACAGAAACCCCAAAACACACCACCAGACGTGGACCTGCCCACCAGAGAGAAAAGATCCAGCCTCATCCACCAGAACACAAGCACTAGTCCCCTCCACCTACAAAGCCTACACAAGCCACTGAACCAAACTTAGCCACTGGGGACAGACACCAAAAACAACGGTAACTATGAACCTGCAGCATGCAAAAAGGAGACCCCAAACACAGTAAGCTAAGCAAAATGAGAAGACAGAAAAGTACACAGCAGATGAAGGAGCAAGACAAACACCCAACAGACCTAACAAATGAAGAGGAAATAGGCAGTCTACCTGAAAAAGAATTCAGAATAATGATAGTAAAGATGATCCAAAATCTTGGAAATAGAATGGAGAAAATACAAGAAACGTTTAACAAGGACCTAGGAGAACTAAAGAGCAAACAAACAGTGATGAACAACACAATAAATGAAATTAAAAATTCTCTAGAAGGGATCAATAGCAGAATAACTGAGGCAGAAGAACGGATAAGTGACCTGGGAAATAAAATAGTAGAAATAACTACTGCAGAGTAGAATAAAGAAAAAAGAATGAAAAGAATTGAGGACAGTCTCAGAGAGTTCTGGGACAAAATTAAACACACCATTATTTGAATTATAGGGGTCCCAGAAGAAGAAGAGAAAAAGAAAGGGACTGAGAAAATATTTGAAGAGATTATAGTTGAAAGCTTCCCTAATATGGGAAAGGAAATAGTTAATCAAGTCCAGAAAGCACAGAGAGTCCCATACAGGATAAATCCAAGGAGAAACACGCCAAGACACATATTAATCAAACTATCAAAAATTAAATACAAAGAAAATATATTGAAAGCAGCAAGGGAGAAACAACAAATAACACACAGGGGAATCCCCATAAGGTTAACACCTGCTCTTTCAGCGGAAACTCTGCAAGCCAGAAGGGTGTGGCAGGACATATTTAAAGTGATGAAGGTGAAAAACCTACAACCAAGATTACTCTACCCAGCAAGGATCTCATTCATATTTGATGGAGAAATTAAAGCCTTTACAGACAAGCAAAAGCTAAGAGAATTCAGCACCACCAAACCAGCTTTACAACAAATGCTAAAGGAAGTTCTTTAGGCAGGAAACACAAGAGAAGGAAAAGACCTACAATAACATACCCAAAACGATTAAGAAAATGGGAATAGGGACATACATATTGATAATTACCTTAAATGTAAATGGATTAAATGTTCCAAGCAAAAGACATAGATTGGCTGAATGGATACAAAAACAAGACCCATATATATGCTGTCTACAAGAGAGCCACTTCAGACCTAGGGACACATACACACTGAAAGTGTGGGGATGGAAAAAGATATTCCATGCAAATGGAAATCAAAAGAAAGCTGGTGTAGAAATTCTCATATCAGAAAAAATAGACTTTAAAACAAAGAGACAAAGAAAGAAACTACATAATTTCAAGAGATCAATCAAAGAAGGTGATATAACAGTTGTAAATATTTATGTACCCAACATAGGAGTACCTCAATACATAAGGCAAATACTAACAGCCATAAAAGAGGAAATCGACAGTAACACAATCATAGTAGGGGACTTTAACACCCCACTTTCACCAATGGACAGATCATCCAAAATGAAAATAAATAAGGAAACACAAGCTTTAAATGATACATTAAACAAGATGGACTTAATTGATATTTATAGGACATTCCATCCAAAAACAACAGAATACATGTTCTTCTCAAGTGCTCATGGAATATTATCCCAGATAGATCATATCTTGGGTCACAGATCAAGCCTTGATAAACCTAAGAAAATTGAAATTGTATCAAGTATCTTTTCCAACCACAATGCTGTGAGACTAGATATCAATTAAAGGAAAAAATATGTAAAACTACAAATACATGGAGGCTAAACAAAACACTACTTAATAACGAAGAGATCACTGAGGAAATCAAAGAGGAAATCAAAAAATACCTAGAAAGAAATGGCAATGAAAACACAATGACCCAAAACACATGGGATGCAGCAAAAGCAGTTCTAAGAGGGAAGTTTCTAGCAATAGAATCCTACCTCAAGAAACAAGAAACATCTCAGATAAACAACCTAACCTTACACCAAAAGCAATTAGAGAAAGAAGAACAAAAATACCCCAAAGTTAGCAGAAAGAAAGAAATCATAAAGATCAGATCAGAAATAAATGTAAAAGAAATGAAGAAGACAATAGCAAAGATCAATAAAACTAAAAGATGGTTCTTTGAGAAGATGAACAAAATTGATAAACCATTAGCCAGACTCATCAAGAAAAAAGGGAGAAGACTCAAATCAACAAAATTAGAAATGAAAAAAGAGAAATAACAACTGACACTGCAGAAATACAAAGGATCATGAGAGAGTACTACAAGCAACTATATGGCAATAACATGGACAACCTGGAAGAAATGGACAAATTTTTTGGAAAGCACAACCTTCTGAGACTGAACCAGGAAGAAACAGAAAATATAAACAGACCAATCACAAGCACTGAAATTAAGACTGTGATTAAAAACCTTCCAGGGCTTACCTGGTGGTGCAGTGATTGAGAGTTCACCTGCCAATGCAGGGGACACGGGTTCGTGCCCTGGTCTGGGAGGATCCCACATGCCACGGAGTGGCTGGGCCTGTAAGCCATGGCTGCTGAGCCTGCACGTCCAGAGCCTGTGCTCCGCAACGGGAGAGGCCACAACAGTGAGAGGCCCATGTACCGCAAAAAAAAAAAAAAAAAAAAAAAAAAAAAACCTTCCAGGAAACAAAAGCCCAGGACCAGACGGCTTCACAGGCGAATTCTATCATTTAGTGGTGAGCTAACACCTATCCTTCTCAAACTCTTCGAAAATATAGCAGTGGGAGGAACACTCCCAAACTCATTCTACGAGACCACCGTCACCATGATACCAAAACCAGACAAAGATGTCACAAAGAAACAAAACTACAGGCCAATATTACTGATGAACATAGATGCAAAAATCCTCAACAAAATACTAGCAAACAGAATCCAACAACCATTAAAAGGAACATACACCATGATCAAGTGGGGTTTATCACAGGAATGCAAGGATTCTTAAATATACACAAATCAACCAATGTGATACACCATATTAACAAATTGAAGGAAAAAAACATGATCATCTCAATAGAGGAAGATAAAGCTTTTGACAAAATTCAACACCCATTTATAACAAAAATCCTCCAAAAAGTAGGCATAGAGGGAACTTACCTCAACATAATAAAGGCCATATATGATAAACCCACAGCCAACATTGTTCTCAATGGTGAAAAACTGAAATTATTTCCTCTAAGATCAGGAACAAGACAAGGTTACCCAATCTAACCACTCTTATTCAACATAGTTTTGAAAGTTTTAACCACAGCAATCAGAAAAGAAAAGAAATAAAAGGAATGCAAATCTGAAAAGAAGAAGTAAAGCTGTCACTGTTTGCAGATGACATGATACTATACATAGAGAATCCTAAAGATGTTATCAGAAAACTACTACAGCTAATCAATGAATTTGGTAAAGTAGCACAATACAAAATTAATGCACAGACATCGCTTGCATTCCTATACACTAATGATGAAAAATCTGAAAGAGAAATTAAGGAAACACTCCCATTTATCACTGCAACAAAAAGAATAAAATACCTACGAATAAGCCTACCTAAAGAGACAAAAGACCTGTTTGCAGAAAACTATAAGACACTGATGAAATAAATTAAAGATGATACAAACAGATGGAGAGATATACCGTGTTCTTGGATTGGAAGAATCAACATTGTGAAAATGCCTATACTGCCCAAAACAATCTACAGAGTCAATGCAATCCCTATCAAACTACCAATGGCATTTTTCACAGAACTAGAACAAAAAATTGCGCAATTTGTATGAAAACATGAAAGACCCCGAAGAGCCAAAGCAATCTTGCAAAAGAAAAATGGAGCTCGAGGAATCAGGCTCCCAGACTTCCGAGTATACTACAAAGCTACAGTAATCAAGACAGTATGTTACTGTAACAAAAAAAGAAATATAGATCAATGGAACAAGATAGAAAGCCCAGAGATAAAGCCACACACATATGGTCACCTTATTTTTGATAAAGGTGGTAAGAATGCACAATGTAGATAAGACAGCTTCTTCAATAAGTGGTGCTGGGAAAACTGGACAGCTACCTGTAAAAGAATGAAATTACAACACTCCGTAACACCACACTCAAAATTAAACTCAAAAAGGATTAAAGAGCTAAATGTAAGGCCAGACACTATCAAACTCTTAGAGGAAAACATAGGCAGAACACTCTATGACATAAATCACAGCAAGATCCTTTTTGACCCACCTCCTAGAGAAATGGAAATAAAAACAAAAATAAACAAATGGGGCCTAATGAAACTTAAAAGCTTTTGCACAGCAAAGGAAACCATAAACAAGATGAAAAGACAACCCTCAGAATGGGAGAAAATACTTGCAAACTAAGCAACTGACAAAGGATTAATCTCCAAATATAAAAGCAGCTCATGCAGCTCAATATCAGAAAAACAAACAACCCAATCCAAAAATGGGCAGAAGACCTAAATAGACATTTCTGCAAAGAAGATATACAGGTTGCCAAGAAACACATGAATGGATGCTGCACATCACTAATCATTAGAGAAATGCAAGTCAAAACTAAATGAGGTTTCACCTCACACCAGTCAGAATGGCCATCATCAAAAAATCTACAAACAATAAATGCTGGAGAGGGTGTGGAGAAAAGGGAATCCTCTTGCACTGTTGGTGGGAATGTAAATTGATATGGCCACCATGGAAAACATTATGGAGATTCCTTAAAACCTCAAAACAGAGTTACCATATGACCCAGCAATCCCACTACTGGGTATATACCCTGAAAAAACCATAATTCAAAAAGAGTAATGTACCACAATGTTCATTGCAGCTCTATTTACCATAGCCAGGACATGGAAGCAACCTAAGTGTCCACTGACACATGAATGGATAAAGAAGATGTGGCATATATATACAATGGAATATTACTCAGCCATAAAAAGAAATGAAATTGAGTTATTTGTAGTGAGGTGGATGGACCTAGAGGCTGTCATACAGAGTGAAGTAAGTCAGAAAGAGAAAAACAAATACCGTATGCTAACATATATATATGGAATCTAAGAAAAAAAAAAAGTCATGAAGAACCTAGGGGCAAGACAGGAATAAAGACACAGACCTACTAGAGAATAGATTTGAGGATATGGGGAGGGGGAAGGGTAAGCTGTGACAAAGTGAGAGATTGGCATGGACATATGTACAGTACCAAACGTAAAATAGATAGCTAGTGGGAAGCAGCTGCATAGCACAGGGAGATCAGCTCGGTGCTTTGTGACCACCTAGAAGGGTGGGATAGGGAGGGTGGGAGGGAGGGAGACACAAGAGGGAAGAGATATGGGAACATATGTATATGTATAACTGATTCACTTTGTTATAAAGCAGAAACTAACACCTCATTGTAAAGCAATTATACTACAGTAAAGATGTTTAAAGATATATATATATATATATATAAGTTGTGGAATAGTACATATAGTATGATACCATTTTTACAGCATTCAAAAGCAAGTAAAAGAGAACAAGATATTGTCTAATAAAATATGAATATATTGCAAAACTATTTTTAAATGACCAAGAGATGATTAAGACAAAATTGAGGCTGCTCATTATTTCCAGGAAAAGTAGAGGGGTGGGATCTGTGTGGCCTCTCAGTGCCCCTGGCTATATTCTAGTTAGATTGGTTGGTAAGATCAGGAGTGCTTATTTTATTAATGTGCTTTATCAATTATACATGCTACTTGAGGCCATCACCTATTAAATAGTATATATTTTCAGGAAATGAAAGAATAAATGAATGAGTGAATAAAAATGAAAGTTACAATATTTTCCTCCACATAACAATGGTCACAGTAAATACTCCACTTATGAGGCCATTTGTCTAGGATCTTAGATTTTAGTTAAGAAAGTAAGAGATAGTGTAAAATAAATTGGTTAAGTCTAGTTGAAAAGCCACATGAACAGGACAAACATCATAGGTTGATGCTAAAATAATGAAAAAGAAGGAAAAGGAAGGAGTTGATGAATCATGCAATTTATCTGCTTATGTTTATCCTGCATAATTAAATACACGCTTGTTCTTAGAGGCAAGACCTTACCTCACTTACATAATCAGTAACATGAAGCAGAGCCAAAAAGTTTTTATTAAATGTGCAAATTGTAATAAAAGCTGTATCATAATTACTGTCTAAGTAAATGCTGAACAAATGTATTCAAATTAACAACAAATGTACTTGTTAACACTACACTGATTCATGTGTTTCTATATCTTATTAACACTTATTGGCCGTCACTGTACCAGGC
This sequence comes from Globicephala melas, assembly GCF_963455315.2. Taxonomy (NCBI): domain Eukaryota; kingdom Metazoa; phylum Chordata; class Mammalia; order Artiodactyla; family Delphinidae; genus Globicephala; species Globicephala melas. The sequence goes on along the minus strand of NC_083325.1, from coordinate 85,734,956 downwards.
ACATGGTTAGAAATGAGGTCATGTAAGAAGAAACACAGTCTCAGTCTTTGCAAGTGTGTTAGACAAAAGAGAAGCCTGATAAATATAAAGAACTGGTAATCTAGTGTGACAGGTGCTAAAACAGCAGTATTACCTATAAAAGGCTGCAGGCTGCAGGATGGAACCACTCTCCAGTTCACAGGAAGGGATATGAAAGCTGCAAAGGAAAGGTAATGTGGAAGCAATCCTGAAACCAGAGCAGGACTTTTACAAGTAGAGAGAAGAGGAGGAAAGTCTGTGTGAAGTCAAATAAGTGCAAGTGGCCATGGCATATTTACCAACTTGTAAGAAATGTTAAATGTGTAGGAAAATGAAGCAGATGAGGAAAGACCCCGGGATGATGCTGCAAAGGCAAAAAGGGTGAGACAGATTGTGAGGCTCTTTATATTACTGATATTGGTAAGGGTTTGTCAAGCCGAGTGATGAGAACTACCACTACAGGCTGAGCAAAGAAATACCATGTTTACCCAGAAACATGACCACTCATCGTAGTAGCATAGACAATAGAGGGAAGAAACTAAGTCTGGGAAGCCACTGATTACACCCTTAAATGGGGATGAAGGTTTAACTATGAGAAATGAGCAGCAGGTGACAATCTGACAGAAGGAAACACACAGTAGAATGTGGAAATAAGCTGGGGGTGAGGGAATGGGAAACATCACACTGGACTTAGATGATGAACATCTAAGGAGCAACTGAAACTGCAAGATTCCTTCTGTATCTCATAAAACGAGTTAGCTGTCCTTCTTTACAGAAAAGTTGGGAGGTTACCTCTGTGAGGGCATCAGGCACAGCTTATTGTAGCTGCAGAACATGAAGAGCTTGATTAACAATCTACTTACTCTCGTCTCCTTTCCCCTCTTTGTTTGCAGAACACTGGTTGTAGACCTTACGCTCTCCATGAAGGAAAATTTAAGACTCCCCTCTCAAGAAACAGATGAGACAAACTTCCCATAAACACAGAAAATATTAAGAATTAACACTAGATTGTTTCTCTTTCTTGCTTCTTAATGTAAAAGTTTATTGCTATGAACTTCCCTCTTAGAATGGCCTTTGCTGCATCCCATAAGTTCTGGTATGTTGTATTTCCATTTCCATTTGTCTAAAGAAACTTTTTTCTTGCCCCTATAATTTATTCTTTGAGCCATTTGTTGTTCAGGAGAGAATTGTTTAATTTCCATGTATTCATCAATTTTCCAGTTTTTCTTTTATCGATTTCTAGTTTCATGCCTTTGTGAGCAGAGAAGATATTCACTTTGTTGTACAGCAGAAACTAACACAATATTGTAAGACAATTATACTCCAATAAAGATATTTAATTTTTTTTAATTAAAGAAAAAGAATAAATAGAAATTTAAGAAAAAATAAATCTCAAAAGAATTGGAAAAAAATGCAAGATATAGTGAGGAGAAGAACCTAAAAATATACACATATTCTTAGAGATGTGAAAGTAGATAATGTGTCTACAAAAAAAACTGAATGCTTTTTTCACCTAGGATAATAAAAAATAATTTCTCAAATATTAAAATTAGATGGTAAAATTAAAAATTCAATGAAAAGATTGGAAGATATAATTGATCATATTTCCTAGAAAGCATGTGATATAAGAAATAGGGAAAAAAACAGTACAATTAAAACATCAATCCAAAGTATTCAAAGAGTAGAAAACTCCAGAAAAAAAGAAAGATAACATAAAAATAAAGGAGAAGAAATAAAAGAAAAAGGGCATAAGAAATTTCCTTGGAACTGAAGAACATCATTTGTCCGACTAATGATTCCTCTTTATTTCCCAGCACATTTGAAGGAGAAGGACCACACACCAAGGAAGATACATCATCATAAATTTCAAAACACTGGGGGAAAAATAAAGTCCTAAAGTCTTCCAGAAAGAAAGGAAAATGGGACAAACAGAGGATGTAGACAAGAATGGCTCCCACTTCCACCACAGCCAGCCTGAAACTGAGGCATTGTGTTCAAAAGTTATGAGAAATAATTTGTACACAATATTTTTGTACCCAGCCAGAATGCTAATTAGGCATAGAGATTTGTAGCCTCTCAAGAATTTTAAGTATCATGCTGAAAGAAGACATACTCCACCGAAATGAGAAAATAAAATCAGAAGGACATGAACTATAAAAAAAAGTATAGATACAACCCAGAAAAAGAAGATGAAAACCTTAGAATGAGTGTGAAGGGAAACCTTTACCCCACAGCTATACAGCAGACCTACAGGTGACCCATTTTTAAGGCTAAAATGAGATTTATGGCTCATGTGGATACATTTAAACATATTAGAAGGAGACTTACATTCTAGCATTGAATTTATGGGTTAAATAATTAATTTTTTTTTAATTAAATAATGGCTGACCCCCCCCCAACAAAAACAAACAACAAAAACACTAAGCAAAAAGCTAAGTAGATAAATAAGATGATTATTGACTTCCAGGAAAGCAAAATACATTGTACAAAAAAGGAAATAATGTTTTAGTACACTGGATATCTAGTTAAAATAGCATAAACATTACTGATTTAACAAAAAAAAACGTGGTATATTAGGTTAAGGAAAGGTTAAGTGAGGAGAAGATATAAACCACTCATGTGTAGGAAGTCAACTAATAAAAGTTGAAATTTGATCCTACCCTGAAACAAGTGTGTCCAGAGCTTGGCCAGCATCTTATTTGTGCATTACAAACCTACAGAACCTCTGTGATTATGTGCATGTGTAAGAAGAAGAATTGTTATAAACCCAGAAGACCTCTGCCAAGGTTATAAATTTGAGAATTTTCAAGATACTAGGAAGTATTGGTGAAATAACCAGGAAGAGGGACCTCCCTGGTGGTCAAGTGGTTAAGATTGGAGGGGGCACAGTTTCCCTGGTTAGGGAACTAAGATTCTGCCTGCTGTGTGGTGCGGCCAAAAAATAATAAAAAGTAAATAAAAATAGTCTCCATAACCAATATTAAAAAAAAAAAAAAAGAAAGAAGCATGAAGATTACAAGAGTAGGATAGCACTATGATTAAAGACAGAATCAGATGTAATGGGCTAAATGGTGCACCCTATCCCAAGTTATGTGCACATCCTAATCCCTAGAACCTATGGATGTGTCTTTGATCACAAAAGATGTGATTAAGTTTAGGAACTTGAGAGGAGGAGCGTATACTGGGTCATCTGGGTGGTCCTCCTGCAATCAGGCCTTTCCTCATAAGAAAGAGGCCTAGAGAGTTTTGAATCAGACACACAGAGAAAGCTATGAAAAGAAAGAGCAGAGGGAGAGATGCCACCACAAGCCAAGGAAAGCTGTTTGCCACCAGAAGCTGGAAGAGGCAGGTAACAAATTCTGTAGATCCTCCAGAAGGAGTGTGGCCCAGCCAACACCTTGGACTTTTGGCCTCAAAAACTCTGAGATATTAAATTTCTCTTCTTTTTAATCCTCCAAATTTGTGAAAATTTGTTACAAAACCCGCAGGAAACTAATCCACCAGGGTGCACTCCTATTTTAAAGGACAGGACAAGTGATGACAAGACAGGCATGGAAAAAGGGTTTTTAGTGAAGGTTTTTAGGGTGTCATGGACGACTTTCATAAAACAGAGGCATTGGAATGGTGAGGACACCAGAAAGGCAGGAATGGGTGAGCTTGGACGTGAGGTGAGACTAGGAGGCAGTGACTTCAAATAACTGTTAATATTTTTTAAGGCTATAAAGAGGATAGAAGTAGGACAGAAAAAGGAGGGGACTTTCAATCCCATAAGCTAAACTCAGAATTATTTTATAATTACACCTAATTCTATAATTACACATAGGGGAACAATGAGGGGTAGGCAGTCAGACTGGGGAGAGAAATACTTGGATCAGAACCTGTCTGGCTCTTCCATTTACCAGCTTCTGAGCCAGCCTTTCCAGTTAATCTCAGCTCTGTGACCCTCTAGGTCTTCATCTGTATATTGAAGATAATAATACCTATCTGTATAAACAGCTCATTCAGCTCAATATTAAAAATAACAAACAACCCAATACAAAAATGGGCAGAAGATCTAAATAGACAGTTCTCCAATGCAGACATACAGATGGCCAAGAAGCACATGAAAAGCTGCTCAACATCAATAATTATTAGAGAAATGCAAATCAAAACTACAATGGGGGGGCTTCCCTGGTGGTGCAGTGGTTGAGAGTCCACCTGCCGATACAGGGGACATGGGTTCGTGCCCCAGTCCGGGAAGATCCTGCATGCCAAGGAGCGGCTGGGCCCGTGAGCCATGGCCGCTGGGCCTGCGCGTCTGGAGCCTGTGCTCCGCAACAGGAGAGGCCACGGCAGTGAGAGGCCCGCATACCGAAAAAAAAAAAAACTACAATGGGGTATCACCTCATACCAGTTAGAATGGCCATCATTAGAAAATCTACAAACAACAAATCCTGGAGAGGGTGTGAAGAAAAGGGTACCCTCTTGCACTGTTGGTGGGAACGTAAATTGATACAGCCACTATGGAGAACAGTTTGGAGGTTCCTTAAAAAACTAAAAATAGAATTACCATACGATCCAACAATCCCACTACTGGGCATATACCCAGAGAAAACCATAATTCAAAAAGACACATGCACCCCAACTTTCATTGCAGTACTATTTACAATAGCCAGGACATGGAAGCAACGTAAATTCCCATCGACAGATGAATGGATAAAGAAGATGTGGTACATATATACAAGGGAATATTACTCAGCCATAAAAAGGAACAAAATTTAGTCATTTGTTGAGATGTGGATGGATCTAGAGACTGTCATACAGAGTGAAGTACGTCAGAAAGAGGAAAAAAAATATTGTATATTAATGCATATATGTGGAACCTAGAAAAATGGTACAGATGAACCGGTTTGCAGGGCAGAAATCGAGACACAGATGTAGAGAACAAACGTATGGACACCAAGCGGGGAAAGTGGCGGAGTGGTGTGGGTGGTGGTGGGATGAATTGAGCGATTGGGATTGACATGTATACACTGATGTGTATAAAATTGATGACAAATAAGAACCTGTTGTATAAAAAAAATAAATAAAATAAAATTGAAAAATTAAAAAAAAAAACCTATCCATGAGGTCAGTAAGTTCCTTAAGTAAAGCAATGTGTGTAGAACATTTGACATGTTGTCCCCTGCATGCCGAGTCCTTAAAGGTGTAAGAGTTATTATTCCTGTGTCGTTGTGAGTTGTCACTGTTAGTAGTTTTATGTCAGAGTAAAAGAATGCAGAGATGCTCTATAAAAATTCACATTAACTGCAAAATACTCAGACCAAAGGCACTACATATTATAGATGACACACATCCCTGAGTTGGTAAAGCTTTTGAAAACTCAGTGCAGTTAACTGAGAGATAAATGGAGAACTTTATTATAATAGAGCACTAGTAGTCCACTGACCATCTTCAACAGAAATCTCAAAATAAAACATAAGGTGTGCCTTCTCTTTGAGGAAGCAGGGAATAACTGCTTTACTCTTGTTGTGACTGGGTACTTCTATTTCTTAATGAGCATGTGTGCCAAAGAACTGAACATTTGTCCCCACCCAGCTTTCTCACTACAGAACTTCGCTAAATTATACATATTTTATTTCAAGCAAGAGAAGCTTCTTTGCCAGGAGGTGGGACTGAAATATCTAAATACCTACAAGAGGTCAGTGCCTATCTCTTAGTAGATAACTCAAAGGTCTGGATACATTCAGAGATAGACTTCAATATCAAATTCATATTTCTGTTCTTTTCTGAACTCCTGAAAGTTTTTACCCTGGAAAAGAGCAGACTTAGAGAAAACATGACAAGGTGCTCACATACCTAATGGGCTGTCAGGTAGGAGATGAATTGTACAGGCATCCAGTAGCTGTATGTGGAAGAACCTTGAAGAACTGGAGGGTCATGCTCCAAACATGGGAAGAAAGAAACGTCTGCACTATTACAGGTTTCTGGGTGAAGGCAGAACACAAGGGCCTCCCAATAATCTTACCACAGCCAGGCTCTTTCTGCCATTGATAGACACCTGACTTTGTTTATCCATAAAACTAGAAAATCCAGGGGTAGGAAGCCTTCAAATATAGCTGGATCTAGGGTTTCCAATATGCTTGCCCTGGAGAAGGATGGCATATCTCCAGACAATTACATTGGACAAAGAAAGTTGAGGTTCCCAACTTTGACCTTTGGCTGCTGCAAAGATCACAGAATACTGGATAAAAATACTGAGGACAGATGGTGTCGGGTCTCCATCCTAACTAAACGCAATCATCTTCTGGAATGAAGGGACTGACACAAGTATCCGGGCCTTACTCTCAGGTATTCTACTTCATCAGTCTTAGAATATCTGCACCAGAGTATCTGCATTTTTAACACGTGCCCTTTCTTGTCTTATAGGACTGTTTGAGCGTTCAAGGAGATAGTTTATGTGAGACCACTTTGATAAATGCCATGGAAATGCTAACAATCATTCATCTAATTTACAGTGAATTTGCCAAGATCATGGAAATAATTAGTGACAGGGCCAAGAGCCAGATCTCCTGAGCTTCCAGCCAGAGTTCCTTCTAGTACTCTACATTATACTGTGTGCTCACACAATATGTGTGTGTACTTGTGCATACACACACACATATATGTGCATGTACATGTCAGTATGTGTATATCTATATACACAGGCATGTGTGTGTACATACCTGTATTGTGTGTATATGTCTCTTTTACCGAATTTGAGTTATAAAGCTCACAGCCATGTATCAATCATCCAGTACTGTACAAAAGTCACTGGATGTACTACCTTCCTATTTCACACTCTGAGACACCGTACAAGGGAATTTTGTGTAATGCCAATCACAATTGCAAAAAGTAAAACACTGAAAGGAAACTTCCAGACACCAACATTTTACAGTGGATGAGATAGAGTGTTTTGGTTGCAAATAGCAGAAGAAGACAGCTTGACCAAGCTTAATGATACATGTAATCTGTTGGACTTTGTGTCCTAACACACAGCTTGTTTAAGGCAAAGCTTGATTCAGCTGGTCAGACTAAGTCATTTGAGCCTGGTTCTCTCTCGTATTTCTAGATCTGCTTCCCCCTTATTTGCTCTGTCCACTCCAGTCTCACGTCTTAGTGTCCCAGATGACTGGCAATGGCTCTACAGCTACGGGCTCCCGGCGTTCAGACTCAGCACGTGCCCATCTCTAAGCCAGTCACTGTGACTTTCGGAGGATGCCTATCAGCTTGGAAGATGGCCGCCACCACAGCATCCACTGCCGTTAGCAGAGTGGGCTTTGCCTTTCGTCATGGGTAGGTGGGAATTCGCAAATGTAGGAAGGGGTTCGGATACATGTGGCAAAATGGATTTTCCTGCAGTGCACCCAGAGAGACACGATGACTATTTTAATCTATGATAATCTAAAACATATTTTATATTGAAACAAATGTGAGAATATTATGGTAGAAAAACACAAATTTTTAATAAAATAAAAGGCCTCAAAATTTTTGAAGCTGAAAATAAATACTTCATACTCTGTATTTAGGCAACAACCCAGGCTGTCCCTCACTCCAGCCAGGGTGAAAAACTCTGTTTTCCCAGCGTAGAGGTTCTTGTGTGGAAACAGTTCAGTTGCCCGGCTTTACAGCATCAGAATCGATGTGGAGACAGTCTTGCTTGAGGCTTGATAATTTTGTAGGAACCATTCTCTTCATTGTTGGAATGACAAAAATATAAACTAAGTGCAAGCTGAAAGTTATCTGAGAGAGCATATTACTTAAATATCAAAATAATCACATTATAAAGATATCAAGTTGTAGGTATTTCTACAGTATGGATTCAAAAGTTAAATTTCTATGAATAATGTTTTGTGCATGCCCTATTGGGGGACTTTCTTATTTATCTTCCTTCATTATTCTTCTACCAACAAAATCCCACATATACTTTCTGGGCCAATTCAAGCCCATGTCCAGTGTGAAACTTTTTCTTACCAATTCTAAATACACCTGTAGCCCCACCCAAGTCTGAAGGGATTACTGTTTCCTTCAACAGCTGTATCCTACAGGGAAAACAGCATAGCTTCTGGCCTCAGAACGCTTGAGTTCAAGTCCATGCTCTCTTTTTTGAGCATTTTACAGCACCATTTAATTTTTCTGTGTGTTCGTAGTAAAAAGAGGACACTGGATGGTAGACGTGAACATTTATCTGTACTTGATGCACTATGAAAACATAAGGGGCCAATTGATTCCTACATCCCTGGGGCATTTATGGGGTAGTGCATTGGAAGATGTGTGAGCTATCCCATCAAAGAGCCTAGTGTTGACTCCTGACTAGGACGGCTTCTAGCTGCACACATTTGGGGAAATCATTTAATCTGTATAAGCCTCTTTTCCTTATTTGAAAACTAGGATTTTTGTGAGCCCAGAGTAAGGTAACATGTGTAAAGCGGAGGGCCCGGTACATAATGGCGTTTAAAACATTGTGGCTATTACTCTCCTAATTCAATACTGTAAATATATACATATGCTACCATGTGCTTTCTCATGTATTTCTTGCTGTCATAAATGACATATGTCTGGAGGGAGAACCCAGGCCTTCAACTCCAGGGCTCAGTTCAGTGTGTCTGACCATGGACTTCCAGTGTCTGGTCCTGTCTCCCTAACTCTGAGGTTAATGAATTGGCTATGAGTTTCTCTAGGTCGCCCCATCCTGCATCTGACACACTTGTGCTTTTGTCCTGGTGCTATGGCCTCATTGCCATGGCATCCTGGGTGTAGCCCCCATGTCTCTGATGCAGTTTTCTACCCAGCATCATTTGTCTCATCAATTTCATGACAGCTAGGAGAGTGTGATGTAGATAAGCCGCTCTGCTCGATTACAAGGTCGATTCTAAGGGTCCCTCTCTCTTTCCATAATCAACTATCCTATTTAGAAGAGTCTCTATAGTGCAGTGGTTCCCATCCCTTGTAACAGTTTTGCAATATATCAGCAGTAACGTTTTAAAAGCATGGGGGAGTGGGAGGGAAAGAGAGAGAGATGGACAGAAAGAGAGAGACAGATTAGTTAAATAGCTTGCCAACACCACAAAGCTAGTGACTGAGATCCAAACCTCGGCCTATAAACCACAAAACAAACCACTCCTTGCTTTGCTGCCGTCAACCTCACGTTGATAGCATGGGAATCTCATGCTTATTAGAAGCCTTGATTGTCAGTTATATAGTGTTTGATGAATGAAACATGAGACAATAAAAGTGTTATTACTTGTAAAGTGCAGTTGAGTAGACAAAAAATTCAAATATGGAGGTTTTGGGGATCGTGAGAGCAGGTCTTACTGGTGGAAGGCTCAGAGCACTCTCATTAAATTGACATTGGTCTTGTACATGTCCACCAAATGATCAAGTGAGGAAAAGAAAGGAATCCATATAAGAAAAATACTGGTTTAAAAGTGGTGCCTGGGGCTTCCCTGGTGGCGCAGTGGTTGAGAGTCCGCCTGCCGATGCAGGGGACGCGGGTTCGTGCCCTGGTCTGGGAGGATCCCGCGTGCCGGGGAGTGGCTGGGCCCGTGAGCCGTGGCCGCTGGGCCTGCGCGTCCGGAGCCTGTGCTCGGCAGTGGGAGAGGCCATAACAGTGAGAGGCCCGCGTACCGCAAAAAAAAAAAAAAAAAGTGAAAGTGGTGCCTGAAACTCAAAATACTGACCGTATTGTAACAAGATCACCAAACCTCCTTGGACTGTCTTTCAAGTAACATTTTACTGATGTGTTGGTACAAACTCCATGGAATAAATTTATTGGTTTTCTATCACCAACTTCTGATAAATCCAGAGAATATTGATGCTGGTTTTTCTCCCCTCCAAGTACTTATAGCATCCCAATTCTTCAACAATACATTCATTACAGAAGAACTCACCAAACAAACAAACAAACAAACAAACAAAAACTAATTAGAAATTACATCAAAACAAATTTCATCATTAGGCAGTATTACAGCTACAGTCTGTGATCTCTTATGAGAATGTTTAGGTAAAAAAAAAAAAATTAACTTTTTATTACTGCTGTCTTTGTATTCTAATAGATTTTAACAGTCTCTGCTACTCCTAGGATTTAAATAATTATCCTACTCCTCAATCTGCCATAAATCTGGCCAGAGCAGGACTTTCACAGTTTTTGAAGAAAGGATTAAAAATTTCACTATTTCTAGACAAAAATATATATTTGAATTACAGCTTATGAGAAAAATCCTCATAATGAAATCTTGCTGTGCATTGTTATGATTGAGAGAAAACACACCAAGCTAAAGGGGAAGAATCCATAATTCTCCCACAATTCTAGAAAATAGATTGAGGTAAAAGTTACAAAAAGAAGAGAATGCTTTCCAACCAGCAGTATAATATTATTTTAGTTTGATTTTTTGAAACATTCAAGAATTGTAGAAATTTCTTTGGTAGTCACTCTGTGCCAAAAATGATGTCAAATTACTGGCACCCTGCCACCTGAGGGCCACCTGGTGATCGCATCAGCTCTCAAGGACAAGACAAGGAGAACCTGTTTCCTGACCACCCAGCTCAGGACGAAAAAGACATCTGATGATGGTCATTCTGGGACCAGAAGCTGTGGGGCTATGTGGAAGTGAGCTACTCTCTCCAGCCTCCTTTGTGCGAAACAGCCAACAGCGTAAACCCCACCTGCTGTTAATTATAACTTCAGCAGTTGCATGCAGGCATGAGGTATTTATTTCCTAATCTGTGCTTTACAAAATGCTAACCAAATGCAGCATTTTCATTTCCTGGTGTCTCTCTCATAAAAAAAAATAATGTCAGCAAAAAGGAAGGAAGAGAGAGAGAGAAAGAAGAAACAAGAGTTCTGCTTTACTACTGACTGGACTTAGGACCTGTTCTTTTGTTCATTTCTTCATCTGTGTGGGTTTTGTGAATGTGTGTTTGAAGAAAGTAGTATTTCTTTTGTGATTTTCTGTGTCACTAAATACTATCTACTATAAAGTCAATTCAAGAAAATCTCTTTACATCTATCATACTCAATTTGCTCCTTTGCCTTCCTAGGTTTCACATGTGTTGACACCCTTGATGCCATGTTGCTACATGAGAGGAATCAGGGGCAAAGTCAAGAGCATGAGAAGTAGCGTGTACAATGCCAGCCTCTCCCTTATCAACAAGATAAACTTGGTTATTTACTTTCCCTGAGGCTTAGCTGTCTTATCTCTAGAATGGGTACCATAAGACCATCCATGCAAATTATTGGGATAATTGGATGAAATATTTGAAAAGACCCTGGGATGTAGCAAACACAACAATGTCAGCAAACCAGATTACTTACTGTTACAGACTAAGGTACCTGCTCTTCCTGATCTGGACCTTGAAGACATTATCAGTTTACTTTCACACTCCTTGGATCTCACTCATAATGTAGAGTTTTCTTGTTTGTATCTCAAAATTCTATAAGTGTCTTACTAGTTTGTTTTACATAGCCTATATGTTTTTAACACACAAAAAAGAAAACATCCTCAGTGTGAAAAGTCAATTCGCCAGCGCCTGCTAAACTCTCCTTTGTGTTCTGCACCAGTAATCTAAGAATTCAACACAACCTTCACACACGTAAGAGAGGTTGTATTATGTAACTGTAGATATTTGTGGTGGATTGATTGCATTAATGGCCCCAATACTTCCCCTCTCCTTTTATCATGACTATTGCCACATGCCTTTTCAGTTTCTCTCACAAAAGAGCAGTCTCTTTCTCCAGCCCTTGAATTTGGGCTCATCCATGTGACTAATTTTGGGCCATAGAATGAGGTGGAAGCAATAATAGTCCATCATGAACTAGGCTATAAGAAGCCTGTGTGTTTCCACTTGCTGTCTCACTCCTCTGCCTTCCCTGTGAGAAGATGTCTGAGTTGTCCTTCTGGAGAACAAGGCAGGTGTAGAGCAGGGCCAAGTTCCCCTAGTCTCCCTGCCAAGGCCATCCTAGATCAGCTGACTCTCAGCTGTTCATCAGGTAAGTGTAGGTGCCCAGCTGAGAGGGAGCTTTCTATCCAAGCCCAATCTAAATTGATGGTGTTGATTCTGGATGGCACTACGTTTTTTTAGTGGTTGGCGACACAGGATTCTTGTGGCATTAGATAATTGCTACCATGTTGCTATTTGTTTTTTCACTTAAGGTGTTTTTAAATATATCTCTCTGTTAATATATGTGGGTCTGCTTCCTATTTGATCATGAATTATGTAACAGTATGTATTAGCATGCTTAGTTAACCATTCCCAGCCTTGCTGGGAAACATTTAGATGTTTCATATTTTATTACAATTATAAATAATGTTGCGGTGAACATCTTTAACCATGCCTCTGTGTGCACATGTGTAGGTATTTCTCCAGGATTCACAAAGAAATGTAGCATTTCATTGTTAATAGATATGCTTGTTTTGTTTTATATTAGATATCACCAAAGTGGTGCTATTACATTTTGATACAAATGTAACGGTTTCATAGTGGTCAAAGAACATACTGCAAATGGTCTAATTCTTTCACATTTGGTGAGGGTTGTTTTATGGCTCAGGAGGTTCTCTATCTCGGTATATGTTTAAGAGCATTTGAGAAAACTGCAGGGTCTGCTGTTGTTTGGTAGAACATGCTATAAATCTTGATTACTTCTTTTGATTGGTCATATTGTTGAGTTTGTCTCTTTTCCGGCTTATTTTCTGTCCTATTGTTCTATCAATTGTTGAGAGGGGTGTTAAAGTCTCCAACTGTGATCATGGATTGATCGTTTCCTTCTTTCAGTCATCAGATTTTGTTTTACATAATTTGCAGCTATGTTATTTGTTGCATGCACTTTTAGGATTGCTATGGCGTCTTCATGAATTGACACTATCATCATTACGTAACGTCTCTCTCAGACTCTGGTTATTTTGTTTGCTCCAGAGCTTACTTTATCTGATAATATTCTACATTTTTCTTTTGATTAATGTTTGCATGGCATACTTTTTCCATCCTTTTACTCTCAACCTACCTATATTGTCATATGTGAAATGAGTTACATATAGATAGCGTATAGTTGGCTCACGTTTTTAATCCACCTTACCAATCTCAGTATTTGAATTTGTATGTTTAGACCATTACGTGTAATGTAATTATTTCTATGTTAGGACTTGGGTCTATCATCTCACTTTTTGGTTTTCTATTTGTTCTTTCCGTTTTTCATTTCTCTGTTTTCTTTTTTCTGCCTTCCTATGAGTTACTTGAACATTTTTTAGAATTTTATTTTTATTTATTTATTGTGTATGTGAGTGGATTTGTCTGTATGGTTATTTTGGTAGTTCTCTGGGTTTTATACTATATAATTACTTATAACTGCCTATTAATTTTGACATTTTCCTTGTTCACATGAAGTATAAAAAACTCATCTCCCTTTACATCTCTTTACTGTTCGCATAACATTTGTAATATAATTGTCTTAAATATTTTTCTACACATATTTAAAGCCATGTCTGTGTTATAATTTTTGTCTCAACCATCGGACATAATTTAGATAACAAAAGCAGAGAAAAATGTATTTTCCCACATTTTTACTTATTTTGTTGTTTTTCTTCCTTCCTGGTGTTCCAAAATTCTTTCATTTTTCAATTGTCTCTGTCTAGAAAACTTCCTATTTAGATTTCCCCTATATTGCTGAATAATATTTTTGTTGGATATTAAGTTCTGGGTTAAAATTTCTTTTATTTTGGCACTTAAAAATATTGTGCCTTTTCCTTCTGGCATCCATGGTTTCTGAAAAGAAATCTGCTGTCATTAAAACTGATTTTTCCCTACTGATTAGGTGTCATTTCTCTCTCACTTCATTCAAGATTTTTTCTTTGTCTTTACTTTCAGAAGTTTGACAATGATATGTTGTGTTGTAAATATCTCTTTGGGATTCACTCAACTTCTTGAACCTGAAGGTTTATGTCTTTTGCCAGATTTGGAAAGTTTACAGCCATTATTTCCTTGAGCACCTCTTCAGCCGCTCTTTCTCCTTTTCTTCCTAGCCACTGAGGATATAAATGTTATATCTTTTGTTAAGTTCCTTTAATTTTTTTTCCAATCTATTTTCTCCTGTTGATCAGATTTTTATTGCTCTGTTTTCAAGTCCACTGATTCTTTCCTCCATCTATTCTTCTGTTAAGCCATTCAGTGATTTTTTTTATGTTGTTATTGCATTTTTCACTTCTAAAATTTCCATTTGGTTCTTCTTTATTTCCCTGTTGAGACCTTGCATTTTTCCCCCTTTGTTTCAAGCATTTTCATAATTACTCATCGAAGCATTTTTATCTTAGCTGCTTTAAAATTGTTATCAAATAATCCTAACTTCTCTGTCATCTCAATGTTGGCATCTATTCATTGCCCTGTTTCACTTGATTTGAGACTTTTCAGGTTCTGATATGGTGACAGATTTCCAGTTGAAACCTAGACATTTTCAGCATTATGTAATGAAAATCTGGATCTAATTTAAGATTTCTGTTTTAGCTAGCTTGCTATGAGACCACACTGGTGTAGGAGTAAGGGTGATGACTTATTCTGTCACTCAGGGGTAGAAGTCCATATTACACTCTGCCTCCATCAGTACCCAAGGTGTGATGGGCTCCTCATTACTGCTGGGCAGTGGTGGGCATTCCACACCCTCACTAGGATTTTGCTGATACTCCCTAGGGCGAGGAAGGGTAGGAGCATCTCATTACTGCTTCCCACGTGACCGCTGTGCTGTGGATGGAGGGGTCTGGCCTTATTACCACCAGCTATACTCCACTAGGCTTCCTATGACACCACCCCAAAAGGGAGGAGGGGGTACCTCAATACAGTGGAGATAAAAATCTCCACCAACGCTACAGTGAGGGATGAGGACCTAGTTAACATCTGGTGTGTGAAAGCCCAGCTCTCTACTTGGCCTTCTATAACACAGCCTTGGGGCAGTTGTTGGGATTCCTAGTTACAGCCTGGTGAAGGGGGAAGTCTAAGTGCCCCCACTCAGCCATTCCTGGCTTGGGAAAAGGTGTGGCCACAGATTGTTCTGGTGTTTCTCTGGAGTAGAATAGTTATTGGCTGAATATGTTCTGTCTTGCTAGGGTGCCCCTTCTGTCCCTTTGGAGAGAAGCAGATTTCTGTTGGGGCTTTTTTTCATCTGTGCTCATTGGTGTTCCAGGTTACTGGTTTCTTTAGCTCCAAGTATAGAATACATGATACAAGACAAAAGCAAGGGACTCATAACAGCATTGTTTCTTGGATCCTGATGTCCCTAGCTGATATGCATTTTTTTGGTCCATGTTTCGGCCTTATTTATTTGTTTATATTTTTTATGTATAATATTCATGGTTTTCAGTTATACTTAGCAGAAGAAAGAGGGAAATTGCATCTATTTCACCTACCCAGAGGTGGTATTCTTTTTTTATTTATTTTTACTCCAAAATGAAACAATTATTATTTCAAAATAGATAAAATGCTAAATGAGCCTTATTGGTTACCTACTGTTACCCTTCTATTGCATTTATGGGAACATAAAAAGGTTTAAATGCTACAATTTATCACTAAACCCAGATATTTTTTGAAGTACCAAACCTTAAAGATAATTTGAATAATGCCACCACACTTTCCTGAAAAAATGTTATTTTTTAATATGTTATTTTAAAATATTGAAAATTAGCAGTGGAAAGGAACAATAACATACCTAATTGTTGTAAATAGAGTACTCTCAATGTTTTTTCCAATTCTTCTTTTAAGTGACTGAAAGAACTCTGAATGCTTCTCTTGAGAAACTGAACAAGGATGCCATCCCTCTGGGATACAGAGAAAGCAGTGATGCTACAGAAATCCACACACTTGTTTAATACAAGACAGAATCAATGCTGATTGACTAGGGTTTTTTGTTTGTTTTTTTCATTATTGGATGAAATTTAAAATATACTGCATAAAGAGATCAAAGATAAATGAATGTAGTGATAGGTCAGGACTCTACCCACTGACATTGGTATACACAGATGAATTGTTATGATTAAAACTTTTTTTAAAATAACAAAGAATTCTGATGCATGTCACAGTTACTTGACATTCATCTAAGACAACAAGAAATTTTACAACATTTTAAAACAGGAAAATGTAGAATTAACCCTTACTGAATATGATATATGGGCAAGTCTTTCCCTTTTTCTTTCCTTCTCAATTATCTTAGAAGAATACAACTATGCATTTTTAATTCCTTTTAAATACCACTCTCGTGCCCTGCTGTTTGGACCATGATAGTATAGGCTTCCAAGAAAGCAACATGGCAATGTGTTCCCATCTTGACCAGATAATTGCAGTACTAGGAATCTAGGCTAAGAAAATACTTGTAAGTACATGGTGGAATTTATGTATATTGAACTACTCATTAAAGTGTAAGTTATGTAACAGTAGATTCAATTGAAACTCTTCTTTTCTCAGGAACAATGGAAGCCTCTTGAATAGAGAGCAAAATGGTAGGTGCCAAGTACACCCCATCCTGAAGCTGAGTTATACTCCCAGTTCAGGCCTTGTCTCCTCATGCTGACCCTGAGAGGGCCAGGTTCTTTGGTGATGTGCTATGTCAGAAGAGGGTTCCTCTTCTCTGTGCTCTTATGTTGAGGTGTATGTGAATATTTTTTATTGTTTGTGTTCACCACTAGACTGTAAGCTCCTCAACAGCAATATACTTGGTTAAATATACTGCATTTATCATCCGTAATCTTTACCATCTCAGATGGTGAGTACATTGCACCATTTTTACTGTTAAGGCAACTGTACTTATAATTGTTTCAGGAGATGCAGATCCAGTTACATCTAACTTCAAAACCTATGGTGTGAGATATGGACCTATTTTATCCATTTCCCAAATGTCTACCCAGACCTGAGATGTCATTTCCAGCCTCGGGCTTTTCTTAGTTTCCTTCTATTTTTTCCTTCAACCCAAAGCTTAATCGTCCCAGCTGTACTCACCTTGCTTGGGAATGTCCTATAGTTTATTCCCACATCTTCTAGAATTTAGCCCTGCCACCATCCTAGAAGGAGCACGTGTTCCCTCCTCTTCTCTACACTGTCAGGGGAAGTCCAGAGTAAAGCCTGGTCACAGCCTGAATTGTGGAGGTGTGGCTAGGTCTATTTATTGTCTTTTATTATTGATTACAGGAGATGATTTTCCTACTTCTGCTGAATATTTTATTTAATCTTCTAAAGAGTTCTATGCTCCAACAGTTGACTTTCAGGAGTGGTTAATACGTGTTGCTCTTAGTGCTAAATGCTTTGCCTGAGCATTACATTTAATGGTCCAACAACCAGAGAAGAAAGCCGTTATTATGATTCTTTCCATTTTACAGATGAAGAAACTGTGGTACACATCAGGTACCACAGAGTAAAGATTAGCATAGCCGGATCAGAAATAGGATGGGTCTGGTCCTAGTGCCCATGATTTTTAGTGCTGCATGCATGTACCTCTCAGGAATGATACCTCCTAACCATCTACAGACCTGTTGGCTCTGCGATTATTCAAGGCAAGTGCTTATGATAGAGAGTGAAAGTCACTGGGAACAGGAGCAAATGCATCGATACAGAATAGAATGCACAGAATGGGAAGACCCAGCCTTGAACAGCCACCTCCCTGAGAGCAGGGTGATGCCTGACTGTCCATCGCCCAGCCCAGGACCTGGAGTACTGTGCACTCAGGAAGCAGTTGTTGCATGAGGAGTGAAACCTAACCGTGGTGGAGAGTCCAGCCCCAACCCTACACCTTCTTCCTTGACATCTGCACTGATATTCTACTCCCTAAATTGTATTTCCATTCTGGGTCCAGGGTCCAGAGATCTCTGCATTAGCCCAGCCACTGCAGGAACAATCCATATTTCCTTCTTCACTGTCACATTTGCCAGCATACGTAGGACACAGGGTTCAGATAGCAGCAAGCAGTGTTGTCATGTCAGACTGAAAACCCTTCTGGGGTCTGTACTCTGAACCCAACTCCTTTTGAGTAGAAACGACAAAGGCTTCATACCTTAAATCATAAAAGAAGCTCCAGGGAGTGGGAACAAAAATAATGCTTTAATACAAGCATCCTTCACAAGAGCTTGCAGCTTGGGAACTCTCAGAACAGCAGGGAAAGAATACATGAATATAAAGGAATGCAGCTGCAGCCTTCAGAGGACGTAGCTATAAGTGTTAATGAGCTGTTGTCTGACAGCCAGGTACAGTTAATTACCCCAAGTCCTCCCAAAGTCACTGATGCTGTGGTTAGAGACAGGTGTCCAACTCCGCAGTCACCTTCTCAGTGTTGTAAGCCTTGCGCAGAAAAGAATCTGCCTGACTCCAAAGCAGGACAGCTTGAAAGAGCTCTTTGTTACTGGGGACTGCCTGTCTGGGACAAAGCAGCTGGGACAAAGCCATGGAGAACAGGTCTGGTATTCTCTGTGGTGGCCGGGGCTTTCATGCTTCTGCATGCCTAGGGAGAAATGGGGTGTGCAGCTACATGCTAGAGAAAATCATCTCGTGAATAGCTTTATACCAGGTGCCTGGTAGGTGTGTGTCACTCAGCAAGATCTCCACTGCTCCTGGAAGTTGTGGATTAAATATTCTGCTAAGTAAAAGCACAGGCTGCAACTCCAGGTCCCAAGACACCCTCCAAAGATGTAATGATTCTGCACCCTGACATGAAACTGAATCGGTCAGTGGAAGCCAGCCAACAGCAGCACAGCAGAGGCAGATGGGAATTGGTCTGCCCGTGGATCTATTTTCCCCAAGTGCTTAGTCAGCCCAGGCTTCCCAGTCTGGGGCAGTGCAGACCTATTGTAGGGCTCTAACTGAATGAACCGAACACTACATTTCAGCTTCGTTTTTAACAGAACCACTGTGGTTTGGTCCTTGCAGGGCGATGTTGGTCTCCATGTCCACCCCATTCATTCATGAATTTGTTCATTCAGCATAAAATTACTGAGAGCCCACTACATGTCAGACACTGTTCCAGGCCCTTGAGAAGCATCACCCAACCAAACTATGAAAGCAGTACCAGATCCTCATGGAAAGTGCATTCTAATAGACGGAGACAAGGCAGACAGACAATGAGGAATATGTGTGATATTTTTAGAGTCACTCTTAAGGTATATAAAAGAAGGAATGAGGGCTGTGGGTTAGAGGGAGAGAGAGAAGGAGAGTGTGACAGTGTGAGAAGGGTCGGGGGACCTCAGGTGTGTGAGGGTCAGCAGGGGCACTGAATGTGTCAGAAAGCCTTCTGCAGCCTCACCTCACCTCCAATGAAGAGGGAAACTTGGTATGGGAATTTTTAAAGTCCAGGATGAGGCTTAGATGGGGAGGTTGATAATACCCTGTCTGTGAGATGAAGCATCCTCCTGTAATGGCAGAAGAAAACTACAACCCCAAACAAAGCAAACAACCAAACAAGTCAACTATGACAAAGACAGGGTTTTTTTCTTCAATTCCAAACAGGTTATCTTGACTCACTTATTTTCTGCACTGCACTGGCTGGTATCCAATAAAATGTTAAATAGAAGCATTGAGGTTGACCATCCTTGCCTTGGCCTCATCTTAGAGGAACAACTTCTAGTATTTCACCATTAATTATGATGTTGCCTGCAGATTTTTGGCAGGTGCCTTTTATCAGGTTGAAGGAGATCCCTGTAATCCTAATTGACTGTGAGGTTTTATCATAAATATGAGCAGAATTATCTTATATGCATTTTCTGTATTTATTGAGATAATCATAAGTTTATGCTTTTCATTTTTTATTCTGTTGAAGAAGTGAGTTGCCATTATTGATTTTTTGACTGCTTTACCTACCTTGCATTCATGGGATAAGCCACACTTGTTTGTTTGCTGATATTAAATTAAGGATTTTGGTATGTATGTTTACAGTAGTTATTGGAAAGGATAACTACTACAGATAACTACAGAAAAGATATTTAATGATCTTTTCTTCTAAGTTCATTTTAAAGATTTTTGTGTCAGATTTAAGTTGGCTCCATAAAAAGAACTAGAGCAAGTTTTCCCTTCTTCTTTATTTCATGAAAACCTTTGTGGAAGATTGGTATTATCTCTACTAATTTTTTTTTTTTTTCGGTACACGGGCCTCTCAGTGTTGTGGCCTCTCCCGGTGCGGAGCAGAGGCTCCGGACGCGCAGGCTCAGCGGCCATGGCTCACGGGCCCAGCCGCTCCACGGCATGTGGGATCTTCCCGGACCGGGACACGAACCCGTGTTCCCTGCATCGGCAGGCGGACTCTCAACCACCGCGCCACCAGGGAAGCCCTCTACTAATTTTTGATAGATTCAATCAGTAAAACTTTTGTACCTGAAGTTTTCTTTGTAACGAGGTTCTTTTTCTTTCCTAATGCCTATTTGATAGTTCATTAAGTATAGAGCTATTCTGATTTTATTTCTTCTTGTGTCAGTTTTGGTAAATTGTTCTTTCAATGTATTCATTTATTTAGCATAAATTGTTAAAATTTATTCATATAAAGTTATGATACTGAATAATTATCTTTGAAATTTCTGTAGGATGTGGCATGATATTTCCTTTTCCATACCTGATATTGGTAATTTGTGTTTACCTTTTTTTTCTTAAGCATTTCTGCTTGATCAGTCATCATAGAGTTAACTTTTTAATGTGTTAATTTTCTCTATTTTTATTACCTGACTGTATTCTATTTTACTGATCTCTGTTTTTATCTTTAGTATATTCTTCCTTCTACTTACTTTGTGTTTAAATTGCTCTTATTTTTCTGGCATCTTTAGATGAAAACATAGATCGTCAGTTTTTAAACTGTTCTTTTCTAATCTAAGCATGTAAACCTATAAATGTTCCTCTAAGCACTTCTTTAGCAGAATTCCACAAATGTTGATATATTGTATTTTTATTATAATTACGTTAAAGTATAATATTATTCTCCTTGTGATTTCCTTTTTAACCCACATCTTGGATTGTTTAATGTTCAAATACCTGGAGATTTTCTAGGTCTCTTATTATTATTGAATTCTAATTTTATTCCAGTGTGGAATATTGTGATTCATATCTATATACTTATTAATGTTTTACCTTGTTCTGTATATTACTGAGAGTGAAGTGTAAAATATCCAACTATGATGTGGACTTCTCTATTTCTTCTTTGAGTTGTGTCAGTTTTGCTTCATGTATATTATTTCTATATGTATATATTTATTGAAGTATAGTTGATTTACAATGTTGTGTTAGTTTCAGGTGTACAGCACAGTTGATATTAACATATATGCCCTACTATAAATATAAAATAGATAACCAGCAAGGACCTACTGTATAGCACAGGGAACTATACTTAATATTTTGTAATAATCTATAAGGGAAAATAATCTAAAAAAGAATATATATGTGTGTGTGTGTATATATATATATATAACTGAATCACTGCTTCATGTATTTTAAAGTACTGTTATGAATGCATAAACATACTTGATTTCTGTCTCCCAGATGAACTGACTCCATTACCATTATGTAATGTCCCTTATTTGTCTCCATTAATACTTCTTGCCTTGAAGTCTTCTTTGTCTTGTATTTATATATCCACCCTACATTGCTTATGCTTGTTGTTTGCCAATGCCTTTTCTAGGACATGATCCCTACACCTAGTACACAGACTTGCTGGAGTCTTAACTAGATGCCTGATGTGCTCAGTGAGGTCTCTCCACTGGGAGGGTACACCTGACCTCAGCATCTCTGTTCGGTTCTCAGTTCTGTTCGGCCTTGGGGAACATTTCCTGGGCATGCACTGGGCAGCCTTTATCCACTGAACTGCAGTAAGTCCCTGCACAGACTTCTAGGGTCTCCAATCTGCCCAGAAACCTCTTCTTCTGTGCACTGCCCTATAGATTCTCAATCCTGCCACATCCCAGGACTCCACTTTTTACCTTCTCAGCTCAGCCACACAGTTGCTGTGTTTGGGTTCCACTTCTTTCCACAGCGGAGGAAAGGTATCCCCAAGTGGAAAGCTAGTGTTGTTTTAGTTTTGCTTTGTGCTCATTCCTTTTCCAATGACCATGATCCTGCACTGCCTGGATGCCTGGAAGTATTCACATCACGTCTGTTGCCCACGTTTAGTGATGTTCACAGTGGGACGAGAGGTTCAATTGCTTTATGATGAGAAGCAGAGGTTGGAGGACTTATCTTGAATCCAGAACCGTCCTATGTTCTGAGACTACAATGGTGAGAAAAGTAGATTTAGTGTCCTCTCTCAGGCATCATATAACATAATGGGGGCAGAAAGACTTTAAACCAAGACTTGAGATAATAAAATATCAGTTGCATACAAAGGAATATGGCAGCAATAGAACCAATAATGGAGCTTGAAATAAATTTAGGGCTGGAGGAGGAAATTAGGAAAGCTTCTTTGAGTAAATTATTATTGAAGTAAGATTCAAAGGATGAGTATGAATTAACAACATTATGGATGGGTCAGATGAATACTAGACTGAAAAATGGCCCTGTGGTAGGAGGGTGCCTAGAGCATACCTGTAGCTCACCAAGATGTGAAGAAGGCCGGGTGGCCAGCACAGACAGAGGGGGTGAGATGCAGACACGGGAGGTGAGGATGGGCATATAGACTGCACTTGCATCCAGCAGGGTCTGCAAGCTGTATTGGGGGTATAGGTTTCACAATGGGAAAGCAGCAATCTTTAATAAGAAGGCAGGGATTGGAAGGGAAAGACATATGTTCATTTTTAAAGTTTATTTTTACTTTATTTTTGAGAACCTATTGGAAGAGTTCCGACTGGATAAAGTTATACCAAACAAGATATTATTGCTATATTGATATATTACTCCACATAAATTTTTGGGAATGAATTTCTCAATATTTTATGTATGTATATATACACAATGAAAGCCTGATCTATATTTCAGGAGCTAGTGAATTTTGTGAAACCAAAATTTACTCATTCTTATTTTCTGAAATATCTGTTGAGAAAGTTGAGCTAGTAAATCACTGAATGAAAAACAGAGACAGATCTCGGAATTTTATGCAACGATTCACACATATCATCAAAAAAGTGGCTCAGTCTGTCTAATGGTCTTTGCAATCTCTGCTTTCTTTCATTTAAAAATAAAATGAGTGTGTGTCATTAGCCTAACAAAGATGTTCTGCCACACTTGTATCAGTTAGTTTTTGCTATGTAACAAATAACCCCCCAAGAAACAAAGGTTTAAAATAGACACACGTTACTTGTTCTCATGATGCTGTGGGTCAGCTGGCCTTAGTCTAGGAATACTGACTTCAAGTGTCAGGAAATAAGTAGGCTATTTTATCTAGGGGAAACTTCCCTGGAGAAGGCTCCCCTCTACTCCATGAGGTTTTTGTTTCCTAGTATGCTGGCATGGACTTCTTACTGTGGGGTCTCAAGTTTCCACAGAAACACAGGAGCAAACAAGACCTGATGCATAAATGCTGTTCAAACCCCAGCTTGAGTCCTGATTGCTAACGTCCTGGTGGCCAAGCCCACATTCAAGATGGGAAAAATTTTCACTACTTTTACAACCTGCCATTCAGGCTCCTGGAGAAAGGGCTGGGGGTTGCAACAGAAGAGTATCTAC
The DNA here is from genome assembly GCF_963455315.2 of Globicephala melas. Classification (NCBI taxonomy): domain Eukaryota; kingdom Metazoa; phylum Chordata; class Mammalia; order Artiodactyla; family Delphinidae; genus Globicephala; species Globicephala melas. The sequence goes on along the minus strand of NC_083325.1, from coordinate 85,711,328 downwards.
TTAGTACCAGACACTTTTAATTTGTCCTCTCACTTGAGCCTCAAAACAACCCTGAAAGGTAGTTACTGTCATCACTCTCATTTTACAGTTGAAAATAGTGGGGATCATAGAGTTTGTATTATGTCAAAATTCAGAGGCAGAATACCTCCCAGACATACCTCACTTCAAAGCCCAACATGTTCAAAGAAGGTAAACCTTTCAGAAATGAGATTGGAGTGCTCGAAAAAAGTGTAACAGACATTTTTCCAAAGAGAAAAAGCAGATGGCCAAGAGGCATATGAAAAGATGCTCAACATTGCTTATCATCAGGGAAACACAAATCAAAACCACATTAGGATATCACCTCACATAAGTCAGAATGGCTATCATCAAAAAGAACACAAATAACAAATGCTGGAGAGGGTGTAGAAAAAAGAAAACCCTCCTACACTGTCAGTGGGAATGTAAATTGGTGCAGCCACTATGGAGAACAGTATGGAGGTTTCTCAAAAACCTAAAAATAGAACTACGATATGATCCAGTAATTACACTCCTGGATATATATCCAAAAGAAACAAAAACAGCAATTCAAAAAGATACATGCACCCCAATGTTCATAGCAGCATAATTTACAATTGCCAAGATATGGAAGCAACCTAAGTGTCCATCACAGATGAATGGATAAAGAAGATGTGGTATATGTATATATATATATATATATATATATATATATATATATATATATACACAATGGAATACTACTCAGCCATAAAAAGGGATGACATTTGGCCATTTGCAGCAACGTGGATGGGATTGGAGGGCATTATGCTAAGTGAAATAAGCCAGAGAAAGACAAATACTGTATGATATCACTTATATGTGGAATCTAAAAAAATATAACCAACTAGTGAACGTAACAAAGAAGCAGACTCACAGAGATACAGAACAAACTAGTGGTTAGCACAGGAGAGAGGGGAGAGGGAGAGGGGCAAGATAGCGCTGGGATAGTGGGAGGTACAAACTATTAGATATATAATAAGCTACAAGCATATATTGTACAACATGGGGAAAACAGCTTATATATATATATATATATATATATATACACATATATATACACATCTTTATTGGAGTATAATTGCTTTACAATGGTGTGTTAGTTTCTGCTTTATAACAAAGTGAATCAGTTATACATATACATATGTTGCAATATCTCTTTCCTCTTGTGTCTCCCTCCCTCCCACCCTCCCTATCCCACCTCTCCAGGTGGTCACAAAGCACCGAGCTGATCTCCCTGTGCTATGCGGCTGCTTCCCACTAGCTATCTATTTTTTGTTTGGTAGTGTATATATGTCCATGCCACTCTCTCACTTTGTCACAGCTTACCCTTCCCCCTCCCCATATCCTCAAGTCCATTCTCTAGTAGGGCTGTGTCTTTATTTCTGTCTTACCCCTAGGTTCTACGTGACATTTTTTTTTCTTAGATTCCATATATATGTTTTAGAATACAGTATTTGTCTTTCTCTTTCTGACTTACTTCACTCTGTATGACAGACTGTAGGTCCATCCACCTCACTACAAATAACTCAATTTCGTTTCTTTTGATGGCTGAGTAATATTCCATTGTATATATGTACCACATCTTCTTTATCCATTCATCCGATGATGGACACTTAGGTTGTTTCCATCTCCTGGCTATTGTAAATAGAACTGCAATGAACATTTTGGTACATGATTCCTTTTGAATTATGGGTTTCTCAGGGTATATGCCCAGTTGTAGGATTGCTGGGTCATATGGTAGTTCTATTTGTAGCATTTTTAAGGAAGCTCCATATTGTTCTTCATAGTGGCTGTACCAATTCACATTCCCACCAGCAGTGCAAGAGTGCTCCCTTTTCTCCACACCCTCTCCAGCATTTATTGTTTCTAGATTTTTTGATGATGGCCATTCTGACTGGTGTGAGATGATATCTCATTGTAGTTTTGATTTGCATTTCTCTAATGATTAATGATGTTGAGCATTCTTTTATGTGTTTGTTGGCACTCTGTATATCTTCTTTGCAGAAATGTCTATTTAGGTTTTCTGCCCATTTTTGGATTTGTTTGTTTATGTTTTTGTTATTGAGCTGTGTGAGCTTCTTGTAAATTTTGAAGACTAATCCTTTGTCAGTTGCATTATTTTCAAATATTTTCTCCCATTCTGAGGGTTGTCTTTTGGTCTTGTTTATGGTTTCCTTTGCTGTGTAAAAGCTTTGAAGTATCATTAGGTCCCATTTGTTTATTTTTATTTCCAATTCTCTAGGAGGTGGGTCAAAAAGGATCTTGCTGTGATTTATGTCACAGAGTGTTCTGCCTATATTTTCCTCTAAGAGTTTGACAGTTTCTGGCCTTACATTTAGGTCTTTAATCCATTTTGAGCTTATTTTTCTGTATGGTGTTAGGGAGTGTTCTAATCTCATACTTTCACATGTACCTGTGCAGTTTTCCCAGCACCACTTATTGCAGAGGCTGTTCGGGATCTTATGTGTTTCCATACAAATTGTGAAAATTTTTGTTCTACTTCTGTGAAAAATGCCATTGGTAGTTTGATAGGGATTTCATTGAACCTGTAGATTGCTTTGGGTAGTAGAGTCATTTTCACAATGTTGATTCTTCCAATCCAAGAACATGGTATATCTCTCCATCTATTTGTATCATCTTTAATTTCTTTCATTAGTGTCTTATAATTTTCTGCATACAGGTGTTTTGTCTCCTTAGGTAGGTTTATTCCTAGATATTTTATTCTTTTTGTTGCAGTGGTAAATGGGAGTGTTTTCTTGATTTCACTTTCAGATTTTTCATCATTAGTGTATAGGAATGCAAGGGATTTCTGTGCATTAATTTTGTATCCTGTGACTTTACCAAGTTCATTGATTAACTCTAGCAGTTTTCTGGTAGCATCTTTAGGATTCTCTATGTAGAGCATCATGTCATCTGCAAACAGTGACAGCTTTACTTCTTCTTTTCTGATTTGGATTCTTTTTATTTCCTTTTCTTCTCTGATTACTGTGGCTAAAACTTCCACAACTATGTTGAATAAGAGTGGTGAGAGTGGGCAACCTTGTCTTGTTCCTGATCTTAGTTGAAATGCTTTCAGTTTTTCACCATTGAGGATGGTGTTGGCTGTGGGTTTGTCATATATGGCCTTTATTATGTTGAGGAAAGTTCCCTCTATGCCTACTTTCTGGAGGGTTTTTATCATAAATTGCTGTTGAATTTTGTCGAAAGCTTTCTCTGCATCTATTGAGATGACCATATGGTTTTTCTCCTTCAATTTGTTAATATGGTGTATCACATTGATTGATTTACATGTATTGAAGAATCCTTGCATTCCTGGAATAAACTCCAATTGATCATGGTGTATGATCCTTTTAATGTGCTGTTGGATTCTGTTTGCTAGAATTTTGTTGAGGATTTTTGCATCTATGCTCATCAGTGATATTGGCCTGTAGTTTTCTTTCTTTGTGACATCCTAGTCTTGTTTTGGTATCAGGGTGATGGTGGCCTCGTAGAATGAGTTTGGGAGTGTTTCTCCCTCTACTATATTTTGGAAGAGTTTGAGAAGTATAGGTGTTAGCTCTTCTCTACATGTTTGATAGAATTCTCCTGTGAAGCCATCTGGTCCTTGGCTTTTGTTTGTTGGAAGATTTTTAATCACAGTTTCAATTTCAGTGCTTGTGATTGGTCTGTTCATATTTTCTATTTCTTCCTGATTCAGTCTTGCCAAGTTGTGCATTTCTAAGAATTTGTCCATTTCTTCCAGGTTGTACATTTTATTGGCATAGAGTTGCTTGTGGTAACCTCTCATGATCTTTTGTGTTTCTGCAATGTCAGTTGTTACTTCTCCTTTTTCATTTCTAATTCTATTGATTTGAGTCTTCTCCCTTTTTTTCTTGATGAGTCTGGCTAATGGTTTATCAATTTTGTTTATCTTCTCAAAGAACCAGCTTTTAGTTTTATTGATCTTTGTTATTGTTTCTTTCATTTGTTTTTCATTTATTTCTGATCTGATGTTTATGATTTCTTTCCTTCTGCTAACTTTGGGGGGGGGGTTTGTTCTTCTTTCTCTAATTGCTTTAGGTGCAAGGTTAGGTTGTTTGTTCTAGATGTTTCCTGTATCTTAAGTAGGATTGTATTGCTATAAACTTCCCTCTTAGAACTGCTTTTGCTGCATCCCATACGTTTTGGGTCATCGTGTTTTCACTGTCATTTGTTTCTAGGTATTTTTTGATTTCCTCTTTGATTTCTTCCATGATCACTTCATTATTACATAATGTATTGTTTAGCCTCCATGGGTTTGTATTTTTTACAGATCTTTTCCTGTAATTGGTATCTACTTTCATAGCATTGTGGTTGGAAAAGATACTTGATACAATTTTGACTTTCTTAAATTTACCAAGGCTTGATTTGTGACCCAAGATATGATCTATCCTGGAGAATGTTCCATGAGTGCTTGAGAAAAATGTGTGTTCTGTTGTTTTTGGTTGAAATGTCCTATAAATATCCATTAAGTCCATCTTGATTTATGTATAATTTAAAGTTTGTGTTTCCTTATTTATTTTCATTTTGGATGATCTGTCCATTGGTGAAAGTGGGGTGTTAAAGTCCCCTACTTTGAAAGTGTTACTGTCGATTTCCCATTTTATGGCTGTTAGTATTTGCCTAATGTATTGAGGTGCTCCTATGTTGGGTGCATAAATATTTAGAATTGTTTTATCTTCTTCTTCGATGGATCCCTTGATCATTACATAATGTCCTCCTTTGTCTCCTCTAATAGTCTTTATTTTAAAGTCTATTTTGTCTGATATGAGAACTGCTACTCCAGCTTTCTTTTGGTTTCCATTTGCATGGAATATCTTTTTCCATCCCCTCATTTTCAGTCTGTATGTGTTCTAGGTCTGAAGTGGGTCTCTTGTAGACAGCATATATATATATATATACGTGTCTTGTTTTTGTATCCATTCAGCCAGTCTGTGTCTTTTGGTGGGAGCATTTAATCCATTTACTTTTAAGGTAATTATCAATATGTATGTCCCTATTCCCATTTTCTTAATTGTTTTGGGTTTGTTATTGTAGGTCTTTTCCTTCTCTTGTGTTTCCTGTCTAGAGAAGATCCTTTAGCATTTGTTGTAAAGCTGTTTTGGTGGTGCTGAAGTCTCTCAGCTTTTGCTTGTCTGTAGAGGCTTTAATTTCTCCATCAAATCTGAATGAGGTTGTTGCTGGGTAGAGTAATCTTGGTTGTAGGTTTTTCTCCTTCATCACTTTAAATATGTCCTGCCACACCCTTCTGGCTTGCAGAGTTTCCATTGAAAGATCAGGTGTTAACTTATGGGGATTCCCCTGTGTGTTATTTGTTGTTTCTCCCTTGCTGCTTTTAATATTTTTTATTTGTATTTAATTTTTGATAGTTTGATTAATATGTGTCTTGGAGTGTTTCTCCTTGGATTTTTCCTGTGTGGGACTCTCTGTGCTTCCTGGACTTGATTAACTATTTACTTTTCTGTATTAAGGAAGATTTAAACTATAATCTCTTCAAAATATTTTCTCAGTCCCTCTCTTTTTCTCTTCTTCTTCTTGGACCCCTATAATTCAAATATTGGTGCATTTAATGTTGTCCCAGAGTTCTCTGAGACTGTCCTCAATTCTTTTCATTCTTTTTTGTTTATTCTGCTCTGCAGTAGTTATTTCCACTATTTTATCTTCCTGGTCGCTTATCCGTTCTTCTGCCTCAGTTATTCTGCTATTGTTCCCTTCTAGAGTATTTTTAATTTCATTTATTGTGTTGTTCATTGTTGCTTGTTTCATCTTTAGCTCTTCTAGGTCCTTGTTAAATGTTTCCCGCATTTTCTCTATTCTATTTCCAGGATTTTGGATTATCTTAACTATCATTATTCTGAATTCTTTTTCAGGTAGACTGCCTATTTCCTCTCCATTTGTTAAGTCTGGTGGATTTTTATCTTGCTCCTTCATCTGCTGTGTTTTTTTGTCTTCTCATTTTGTTTGGGATCTCCTTTTTGCAGGCTGCAAGTTCATAGTTCTCGTTGTTTTTGGTGTCTGTCTCCAGTGGCTAACATTGGTTCAATGGGTTGTATAGGCTTCCTGGTGGAGGGGACTAGTGCCTGTGTTCTGGTGGATGAGGCTGGATCTTGTCTTTCTGGTGGGCATGTCCACGTCTGGTGATGTGTTTTGGCGTGTCTGTGGACTTATTATGATTTTAGGCAGCCTCTCTGCTACTGGGTGGTGTTGTGTCCCTGTCTTGCTAGTTGTTTGGCATAGGGTGTCCAGCACTGTAGCTTGCTGGTCATTGAGTGAAGCTGGGTGTTGGTGTTGAGATGGAGATCTCTGGGAGATTTTTTCCATTTGATATTACATGGAGCTGGGAGGTCTCTTGTGGACCAGTGTCCTGAAGTTGCCTCTTCCACCTCAAAGGCACAGCACTGACTCTTGGCTCCAGCACCAACAGCCTTTCATCCACATGGCTCAGAATAAAAGGGAGAAAAAGTAGAAAGTAAGAAAGAAAGAAAGAAAGAGGATAATAGAAAATAAAATAAAGTAAGAAAAAATAAAATAAAGTTATTAAAATAAAAATAATCATTAACAATTTTTTAAAGTAAAAAAACAGAACAAACAAACAAACAAAAAAACGGACAGATAGAACCCTTGAACAAATGATGAAAGCAAAGCTATACAGACAAAAATCTCACACAGAAGCATACACATACACACTCACAAAAAGAGGAAAAGGGGAAAAAATAATAAATCTTGCTCTCAAAGTCCACCTCCTTAATTTGGGGCGATTTGTTGTCTATTCATGTATTCCACAGATGCAGGGTACATCAAGTTGATTGTGGAGCTTTAATCCGCCGCTTCTGAGGCTGCTGGGAGAGATTTCCCTTTCTCTTCTTTGTTCTCACAGCTCCCAGGGGCTCAGCTTTGGATTTGGCCCTGTCTCTGCATGTAGGTCACCAGAGGGCGTCTGTTCTTCGCTTAGACAGGACGGGGTTAAAGGAGCCACTGATTCGGGGGTTCTGGCTCACTCAGACCAGGGGGAGGGAAGGGTGCAGATGCAGGGTGAGCCTGCGGCGTTAGGGGCTGGCGTGACATTGCACCAGCCTGAGGCACGCTGTGTGTTCTCCTGGGGAAGTTGTCCCTGGATCCCGGGACCCTGGCAGTGCGGGCTTCACAGGCTCCCCGGAAGGGGGGTGTGGATAGTGACCTGTGCTCACACACAGGCTTCAGCCTTAGCGTCTCATGCCCGTCTCTGAGGTCCGCATTTTTAGCCGTGGCTCGCACCCGTCTCTGGAGCTCCTTTAAGCAGCACTCGATTTAATCCCCTCTCTTTGCGCAGCAGGAAACAAAGAGGGAAGAAGTCTCTTGTCTCTTTGGCAACTCCAGACTTTTTTCCCAGACTCCCTCCTGCTAGCCGTGGCACACTAGCCCCCTTCAGGCTGTATTCACGCCGCCAACCACAGTCCTCTCCCTGGGATCCGACCGAAGCCCAAGCCTCAGCTCCCAGCCCCTGCCCACCCCGGTGGGTGAGCAGAGAAGCCTCTCAGGCTGGTGAGTGCCGGTCAGCACCTATCCTCTGTGTGGGAATCTCTCCGCTTTGCCCTCCGCACCCCTTTGGCTGTGCTCTCCTCCGCGGCTCCGAAGCTTCCCCGCTCTGCCACCCGCAGTCTCCGCCCATGAAGGGGCTTCTAGTGTGTGGAAACCTTTCCTCGTTCACAGCTCCCTCCCACTGGTGCAGGTCCCATCCCTATTCTTTTTCCTCTGTTTTTCCTTTTTTCTTTTGCCCTACCCAGGTACATGGGGAGTTTCTTGCCTTTTGGGAGGTCTGAGGTCTTCTGCCAGCATTCAGTAGGTGTTCTTTAGGAGTTGTTCCACGTGTAAATGTATTTCTGATGTATCTGTGGGGAGGAAGGTCATCTCCACATCTTACTCTTCCACCATCTTCCCCCTCTCCCGAACCAGTATTTTATAACTCTAAATGGAGTATAACCTTTAAAAATTGTGAATCACTGTATTGCACACCTATAACTTACACAATATTTTACATAAACTATACTTTAATTGAAAAACAAAAATGTGCAGCATAAAGGCAGCAGACAAGATGTACAGGCGTGTGACTCTAGAAAGGGAGATTTTGTTTTGAGGGATAATCAAACAAGAAATTGCATACAGATAATAGCAAATCAGTGGAACATATTTCAAGGTCTTTAGGAAATCAGAGAAGAGAAAGTTATGCAAGGTCAAGAAAGGTTTCTAATAACTAGACCATTAGCTGGGCTTGAAAGGGTGAAAGTAATCTGAAAAGATTGGAATGAACATTCCTGGGGAATAGCAACATCCAAGATGCATGCAAGGAAAAGTATGAGTTATATACAGAAAAGAACTAAATGTATAAGCACCCCAGGTGGCCTGGAGGGTGTCCTCTGGGGAAAAGATGTTTAAATGTGGATCTTACCCAAGACAGTGCAAAGGATCACATCCTCTTCAGTTTCTAGCTGTTTGAGTTGCACAGCAAGGCCCTCAAATAATTTTGTTTTTAATTTTTGTCCAGTTTCTAATTGTTATCTGTGAGATGTTTACCCCAACAGAGCACCTCACCTTTACTCCAAAACTTGCCTTTTAAAGAAGACTGGCCGGGACTAATTGTGATTTAAAATAGACTTTCTGACAGTACCTGGGTGGCTGGCTTGCATTCACTCTGTCAACAAAAGATTATCTGTAGAGGCTTTGAAATAACCCATCTCGCCAGGAAATGCAAAACATAGGGCAGAAAGCCAGATAAATGGAGATCAGATTTTCCTCAGACTGATAAATAAAGAATGAAAAGTTAGTAAAGAAACAAAAGTCTTTACATGATTGAGCATGTGTACGTGTGATATGATGATTCAATTTTCAAGCCAACTTGTGCAACCAAGTTTTATACTAACTCTTTAGGTGATTTTTTTCCTTGTAGTCCATGTAGACAAAAGAAAATACATTTCTTTAGTGTAAATGTCTCTTAATCTTTTCTAGATTATCTTTGGGTATGAAATATAATCTTGTGTTTTATCTCCTAGGAAACCTGAACTTACATTGTTTAAAATAATAGAATTTTCAAGTTGGAAAGAACTTCTAAAAATAAGCCTATCTATCCCCATTTAATTTTTCAGAAAGAAAGAGAGAGGTTTATTGAGTGATTCAAGGTTTCATGGAAAATGAATATAGAACAAGGATTATATTTCCTTTAACTTAGTTCAAAATTATTTTCTTACATCAAAACATCCATTTTTAAAAGGCCACCCAATAATGTAATGTAAATTTCTTTCTACACATGTACTTGCTTCTTTAATGCATATGTGTTACAATTATACCAGCAGACGTGATTGACTTCACATAATTTTCCTGGGAGACTTTCAATGTCAAACAAATGAACAAAAATCAAAAAGTCAATGTCAAAAATGGAATGCAATTTGGTTCTATAAATAAGTGGATGATCATCATAACTATACTTCAGGCAAACGTTCTCTAACCCTCCACCTGTTATGGATTTATGGCAATGTCTCCAAGTGAAATGTGATCCCCTCTGGAAGGAGATCTTTATGTCCCTCCTTATCACCCTCCTTGGTTGCTCTTGACTCATCAGTGGTCTAAGGTCCAAAGGAGGTGCTGGCCAAGTAGGCTAAGGTGGTGGGCCAGGGCTGGATCTTGAGTGGCAGGGTACATCTTAGCAGTGGTTGGAGCCAGAAGACAGTAGTACAACTGCATTCAAGAGGTAAATTTGAGGCAAAATTGGGAGAAGCAAAATCTCCATCAGGCCCAAGCAGTTAGCACACATGTGGAAACATAAAGTGAGATAAGAAAATGAAGAAACTAAGAGTGGAGAGGCCAAGGATTTTTTTCAGCAGACAGGGTCAGGGAGACTAAATCTCCTTTGTCTTAGATGCCAGAAGGAGACATGCAAATGGGTAAATATGGTTTAAATGGGAAGGGTGCCTACCTCCTGAGCTGACCTCTTCCCCGTTCTTGTAGCCCATGTCTCCTTCCATCTCAAATTCCTGGTCTCATGTCTAACAAATAGGAGGTCCTGTTTTTTGAGATTTTGAATTAATTTGTAATAGATAATCAATTTACCCTAAAATATTACAAGGTTTATATTCATTAAAAACACAATCTATTCTTTATTGTCCGTCCCCCAAAATCGAACATAGACTTAGCACATGCAATTACAAAATTAGCTTCTGTGAAGGACCCTTACAGTTTACTGTCTATATTGAAATTCTTTGTGCTGCGAGGAGATAGAGACTCACATAGACCCAACAGTTTCGCTAAATCTCACCTAAGTCAAGCATTGTCGTGAATCTCCTGTGACTAGGGAGTATTTCCCAATAATTTAACTTAGTGTGATCTTTATTAAGAATAACCTTGATTAACACAACTCCTTTGATATGAAAGGCACTCAGATACCTCTCATAAATCCAAGTGTCAATGCTTATGTGTTTTTTGAGGTTATTCCAGTTTGTACAGTACCCAAACTCCTGGAATATTATGGATACTTAGTAATTTTTTTATGAATCAGTTCTTCCATGCTCAAAGATATAATTATGTTATGAGATATTAATGATTTAAAAGGATTTCTCCATATTCATAACATCTGTTTTGAAGAACTGCAAAGGTTTTTTTTTTTGTTTACTTGTTTCTTTCCTAAATTATTCTATATATCTGAAAACAAATTTCCTTATAATGAAATATAAGTAAAGGTGACAAAATGGGTCTCTCTTCTATAATTATATTGGGTTTATCCAGCTCATTCAAATGTTATTTAATTCCAGAAAAATTAGTTTGACACCAGCTCATCAAAGGCTACTTATGCCAATCTTTTCTGAACTACTGAATAGATTTTTTGGTAAAAACTATAAAAATCTGAAAAGCCAGGGATGTTTTGTCACAAATGGTTCTGAAATAACTGGACATCCACATGTAAGAAAATTTATCCAGACACAGACCTTACATCTTTCACAAATATTAACTCAAAATTAGTCACAAACCTAAATGTAAAACACAAAACTATAAAAATCCCAGAAGATGACATAGGAGAAATCTAGATGAATTTGGATATGGCAATGACTACTTACATACAACACTGAAAGCAAAATTCATAAAAGAAAGAATTGATAAACTGCACTCAATTAAAATTTTTAAAAATTTGCTCCACAATAGACACTGTCAAGAGAATGAAAAGACAAGCCACAGATTGGAAGAAAATATTTTCAAAAGATGTATCAAATAAAGGACTGCTGTCCAAAATATACAAAATCTAAAACTTAACAGTAAGAGAACTAACAACCAGATTTAAAAATGGGCCAAAGACCTTAACACACACCTTACCAAAGAAAATATACAGGTGGTAAATAGCATATGAAAAGTTGTTCAACATCAAATATTATTAGGGAATTGCAAATTACAGCAATGAGATACCACTACATACCTATTAGAATGGCCAAAATCTGGAACACTGACAACACCAAACACTGGCAAGGAAGGGGAGCAAAGGAACTCTCATTCATTGCTGGTGAGAATACAAAATGGCGCAGACAGTTTGGAAGACGGTTTGGTGGTTTCTTACAAACCTAGAAATACTCTAGCCATATGATACAGTAATTGTGCTCCTTGGTATTTACCCAAACAAGTTGAAAATTTATGTCCACATAAAAAATTGCACATGAATGTTTCTAGCATCTTTATTCATAATTGCCAAAATTAAGAAGCAACCAAGATGTCTTTCCGTAAGTGAATGGATGAACAAACTGTGGTCCATCCAGACAATTGAGACATGAAAAGACATGGAAGAAACTTAACTGAATGTAACTAAGTGAAAGAAGCCTGAAAGGGCTACAAACTGTGATTCCAACTATATGACATTCTGGAAAAGGCAAAACTATAGAGACAGTAAAAACGTCAGTGGTTGCCAGGGATTGGGATGGGGGCAGGGAGAGAGATGAATAGCTGAACCAGAAAGAATGGTTAGGGCCGTGAAAATACTCCATATGTTGCTATAATGGTGGATATGTGTCATTATACACTTGTCTAAACCCATAGAATGGACAACACCGAGAGTGAACCATAATATAAAATATGGACTTTGGGTGATTATAATGTGTAGATATAAGTTCATCAACTATAGCAAATGTACCACTTTGGTGGGGATATTGATAATAGGGAGGCTGTGCATGTACGGGGACAGGGGTATATGGAAACCTCTGTGTCTTCTGCTCAATATTACTGTGAATCTAAAATTGTTCTGCAAATTGTTTTGTTTTGTTTTAAAGGCCAATGCTGAGTCCAGAGTCTTAAGTCTTAAAAGTCTTAAGTGAAGCCACTTTTCTTTCTTTTTAGAAAACCTGGTTTTCACTTAAAAAAATAAATAACTATACAAAAACAAAGTTAATACAAATGTACATAATAGGCATTTCTCCATGATTTCACTGAATTTTAATAGTACCTTTTTTGCATTTTGAAAGCTCTGAAATCTGGAAGGATCTTATCATTAACATCAACTTATATTTATACTTAGTAGGCATTTTTCTTTCTTTTTTGCCTTATTGATTCATAAAATCATCGTGTATCTAAAGAAATGATGGTATCTTCTTTTTAGCAGTGTGACTTATGTTCTGTGTCCAGTGCAGTCCCGGTGTATTGCAGTGGGTCAGTAAATGTTTGTGGAAGAGGTGTTCTATACAGACACGTGTATAAATCCACAACTAGATTTCAGCGTTTCATAAGCTTGAATTACCAAAGGAAATCTGGTCCAAGGGGAAGAAGAAAGGAGCTGTCTTAGTGACTGAGAAAAACTCATTTCAACACAACTAGCTTTCTGTAAGAAAAAAGAAAGTTTACTGGCATATATGCCAGGTCTCGTGCTCAGAGAAAGCAAACCCCTTCACAGGTAAGCCTTTCGCAGGCTTCTCTCTCAGTGGTTTTAGAGACTTCCTGACCAATGACTACCCACAAAGGTAACATTTATCAAGTTACCCAGGTGAAGTTCAACATTAAATTTACCATGTTCTTTCTCCCAGTCTCCTGGGTTTTGTTTAATGTTACAGACAGATGGTGCTGAGGAATTTCAGGTGTTAGTTGATGACATTTTGGTTTTCTTAATATGGCTCGAAGATTTTTTTTTTCAAGTAGATTAAATCCAGTACTAAATCACATGTGCCTCTCAGCATCATGGTCTTGATGGCTTCCTAATGCCTGCACCGAATATTTGATCCTTCAACCGTAATCACACTTCCTGCTCTGCCTACAAGTTCTGCCTTTAGAACACCAGGCACCATCTGTTAAAGGATGTGAGGAGGAAATGAGGAACAGTTTTATGAATGTTGCAACTGATTAGTTATCAAGTGCTATCTAATTACTTCATCTCTGATTATCATGTAATTAAAGACATCTATCATATACATAGCTCCACGCTAGCACCAAATATTTCTCTTTGTCCAAAGTCAGGAAGGACAATACTTCATCACAGCACAGCCTGGGAAGGCCAGTTGTGCCCCCAGCTCAGCAGTTTTTGCATGGAGTCCTTTTTCGTGGTAACTGAGTATTTGAGGCATCCCCCTCTTAAAGCCTTGCATAAAATCACGTCTCACATTTGCTCTGAGGCAGGGTGGAGGCAAGTGAGGACTGTGTGTTCTCTGTTGTCTTTATATCATCCTGGCCTCAGCTTCTGGCATCTCCCGGAAAACAGAGATGGTGTGAGGCCAGTCGTTTCTCTCTCTTCTGCTCCAGGGAGAGGCTCCCCATCGCTGCAAAAGCAGGGTGTCCAGCAGACAACAGAGAACAAGCATGGGAAAAGGGAGTCTCACGTTTCCTTTCCTCTTTGAGTTCTTCTCAGAACTAAGCGTCGAGTGGTGCTGGGGAGAGGGAGACCTCCTAGTGAGTTCACAAGTAAAGACACGTCACCATCACGACCACAGAAATTCTTGTCTGTATTTTTTTCTTGAAATCTAGACATTTTAGGTAATATATGTTGTAGCATCTCCAGATTGAATGATTTTGTCCTGAGAATATTTTTGGTTATGTCTCCTTTACTGTCTGCGGTGCTGATGTCTCTCCTGTTTTATTAATTCTTGTTTTAGTCTATCTTGATATCTAGTGTCCAGCACTGTGTCTAAATTGCTAAGTGGCGAAGCATCAGCTGGGAAATGCTCTGCACACGTCTGAAGTCCCTGAAATGTCGACCCTGTCAATGGATCTGTCTGTTCTGGGGGGATGAGCATCTAACTTGCAGGCTGTCTTCCATTCTTCCTTGGATTTTTATTTCTGCCAGGACTGCCTTCTTGCATCTCTCCTGTATACATCCCTGCTTTGGGGGTCAACCAGCAAGGTTTAGAGAGCTCCTATGGCCCTCCAGGGTGCTCTTATTTTCAGAAGCTTCTCATTATATCCCCAACTGGCCTAGCACTCATCCCAACCAGACTCAGCTTCAAACTAACAGAGCCTTAGAGTTTCCATTCATTTCCTACTAATTTTGTTACTTTTACTGACAATGTTATTGGGGCATAGATTTTCACCCTCTGCTCTAAATCAAGTCTGCTGCCTCTGGCAATGAATTTAATAATGCTTTGGGGGACCAGTCTCCTTCTTCCTCCCTGTGACCCCACAAAAATGTCACCAATTCTATCAACCAACCTAGTTAGAGGTGGAGGAATGGAAATAATCCCAGCCAAAAAGACCATCGATTTTTATTGATTTTACCCAAATTTGTAACAGTTTTCCATGAATAAACATTTGTCATCTTGTTTTTCTCTAGAAAATTTCCAAATCCCTTAAATGATTGTTTTTTTACATGCATCCTTAAATGAAGAGACTTGTTTCGAGGAGAGGTTTGCCAGTCTTTTTACTCTGTAATTGCCAAAACTCCTGCCTTAAGTAAATTCTACAATTTCATGTGGCCTTGATTTCCCACTTTTGTTTAACTTGCCTTTGTTCTATTTTCTGAGTAGATGGTAATCCTTTTAGATAAGTATTAATCTTTGTGTTTTATATAACATCTATTGCAGTGCTTTACAAACTCCCAATAACCTTAACTGATTGGCTTTCAACATCAAAATTTTTCCATTAGGAATAGAAGGAATGAAGAGATTAACTCAAATGACAATTTAAAAAGATT
The DNA here is from genome assembly GCF_963455315.2 of Globicephala melas. NCBI lineage: Eukaryota > Metazoa > Chordata > Mammalia > Artiodactyla > Delphinidae > Globicephala > Globicephala melas. The sequence goes on along the minus strand of NC_083325.1, from coordinate 85,696,156 downwards.
TCACTACAATTTTTTTTCATTGATCAAAAAAGAGAAACTTTGCAGTTTTAATAGTCATCAATGCGAGAGTAATGATTGATTAAAAGGTTATTAAAATACTTGTTTTCATAGGAGGAAAACAAGTGCCTAAAACTGCTCAGTGAAAGCCATGACAATCTCAGGATGTTCTGTATCAAGTTGAAGGTATGTTAGAGCCTTTCAGCACAGGACATCTGTGTGGGTAGGACCACATTTCAATCTGCGATACTATTTTCTACAGTATATGTTTTAGAGGCAGGATAACAGCTCGTAAATTCAGAGCCTCGTGGGCCAATTTCCAAGTCAAAATGGAACTTTCAGACTATTATTCAGGAGGCCCACATAAGTGTTTACTTTTATATTGGAGTCTGGGTTCTCTCTGATAGATGTTTATAAGGCCCACGCTCGCTGCTCTCTACAAAGCCTATTTATAAAAACTTCCCTCTGCATTTCCTATCTAATCTCCAGAACGATATATGCTGAATTCTTTAGTTCTTTTTATCTTTTCATAAAGAATCATTCATTATATTTTACTTCAGTTTTCAGTACAGAAATAATTCAATAGAACTTATATACAAATCTTCAGAGTAACGTATTTGGAGAAAGAATTTGCCTTTCATTTTAATCTCATTTTCCCCAATGACATTGGTAAAATGAAATAGAATAAAATAAAAAGTGAAATCAAACAAACAAACAAGCAATAAATAAACAAAGTCATAACAGCACGTGAAACTACCTGTCAGGTGGCAGATTAATGGGTCTCGCAGGAAGCAACACCCTTCTTTAGGGCCACAGAATAGAATCAGTCCCTTATTAGTCTGACCAAAATTCACATAGTAACAAAATTTGCAGAACTTATTAGAAAAGCAGTGGTGGGGAATGTTTGAGGGAACCTATATAAATCCATGTATTTTATTATATTTACAAAAACATCAAAGACATGCTACTCAATAAAGATATTAACAATGGAGTTTATTACTTTTAAAATGAGTATCCTACTATTGATTTCCATTTACAGCCCCTCTCTTATTAAAACTTGCTTAGCATCTTTTCCTCCACAATTCTAATGTCACCCTTGTAAATTTGGTTATTGATTTAAACAATATGCCTACTTAGATCACTTTGGATGTCTTTATCTGACTCGTTCTCCAGCTAATACTTTTTAAAAATATTTCTCTACTATTTTAATCACAGATTCTGGGTTATCACCATAATCCCAAAGATTTAGAGTAGAGGTTATAGGAGGTGAGAAAGGTTTTGCAAAGCTGCTATCTAATCTATTTGGATAGCATGAACAGATTTGTCCCAAACTCCCACCCCATTCATGGGATATATCGCCTCATTCAGCATATGACAACTTCATGCCAAGCCATATTACCTCTATATATACATGTATCCAAATCAGACAGTAGTTCTCAGACTCTAGTTCTCTTATTTGTGGCTTTATTTCTCCCCAACCCATTTGGTCAAAACTTCTCTGATTCTAGTTCCTAAGAGAAAAAACTTATCTTCTGTTTCTAAATCAAACATCGTTTTTTTTTTATTTTTTTCTTTTCAAAATAATGAAAATAGTTGCAATTCACAAATTGTACCATTTGTGCATGTGGTAATCAAATCCCCAGGTTCCTTAAAAAATAGACAGAGATAAACCTGGCACACTAAAATTTGGTAATTTGGGTTATTATTGATTGAAGAGGGATTATGTCAGACATGAATGAAGAATAAAACAAGAGCGCCAAAATTCAAAGGATTGTTAATAGTGACATAGTTTATATTTTGTAAAAAAGTTGCATTTTCTGTACATCAAAATGCTTTTCTTCTCTTCGTTTAATCTCACCACAACCCTAATAAAAAAGCTTAAATGTGAGAAATGCTTTTCATTTAGACTGCCATTTAAATTTATATCTATCTAGTTCTGGCTTCCCTTGAAATTTTTCTCTAACGTTTCTCATGAAACCTTATTTCCTTAGTCAAAATCCCACATCCTTTCTAGCAGCCATTCCAAAAAAGAACTAATGCATCACAAATTTAATGGAGCTATACAGACTCTGAAGTTGAAAAGATGTTAATACTATCGAATCTGTATAATCTAATCTTTTAAAAATCCAACAGAGCTTCGGTGATTTTCTCAACGTCACATTGGTAGTTAAAATAGAAACACAACTGGAATCCTGGTGTTCCAACCATGAATCCAGGGCTGATCCCTACTGAGTTTATGTTTTGGTACTGGGTCCTGCAAAGACATCAGACCTTCATAAATGTGAGTAACCTCAATTAAAATATTTGTTCAGAAATCAAGCAACCAAAGACACTGATGAACTCCTGTCCTTTGGAAATAACATCATTAAAGACTTTCTACAATTTTATTCAGCATTCATATATCACAGTTCATCATAAAGTTAAATAAAATGGGTTGATGCTAATATATCAGTAGTGAAACTTAAAGAAAAAAAAAATAGAAAAAGGATATGATGTCTTACAGGGCAAGGAGGGCCCATTTTGTCCCTGAGGGCAACTTTGGATTTTTAAAGACTTTGGTCCCTCCCATCCCTTGAACTTCAAAGAGTCTGTTGTTGGGGGGCTTCCCTGGTGGCCCAGTGGTTGAGAATCTGCCTGGCAATGCAGGGGACACGGGTTCGGGCCCTGGTCTGGGAGGATCCCACATGCCGAGGAGCGGCTAAGCCCGTGAGCCACAACTACTGAGCCTGCGCGTCTGGAACCTGTGCTCCGCAACAAGAGAGGCCGCGATTGTGAGAGGCCAGCGCCCTGCGATGAAGAGTGGCCCCCACTTGCTGCAACTAGAGAAAGCCCTCGCACAGAAACGAAGACCCAACACAGCCATACATACATACATACATACATACATACATACATACATAAAAATAATAAAAAAAAAAGTCTGTTGTTGGAGGATTGTCCCTTGAGAAGTCCAATTCACTGTTTTTGCAGAACCACAGGAAGGAATAAGAAGTGGGTTTGTTTTTAATCCTCCATCACATTCTTCTGCCATTTACACTTTGTTCTACTTCTCTCTCTTCTTTGTGGATGTTTTTCCCAAGATGTTCTCTGGCTATGTGAGAATGAAGGAAAGATTTGGGGTGAAGTGAGGCAGGAAAAATTACTACTATAAGGTTTCAATTGGGGAGCAAAGCTTGGCATATGGGAAAAATAAAATGAGCTCAAGAAAAATGCTGGACCTCAAAGCAAATATTTATTCTAATTTTTAAGAAGCAAATATTATTAATTCTAATTTTCTAACTTTTAAGACATGGGCTGATGAGATGAGTCAGGAAGATGAGTTCTCAAATATAACTTGATAAGCATCTCCAGTTCTATGGAGAGAACTATACCTTAGTACAATAATGGGGTCCATAATTCCCTGGTTTAGAACAGAGGGTCTGTGAGCATATTTAATGAATTCATTAAGCAAATATTTATTGAATAAATCTTATGCATCCAGAACTGGCCAGGCATGATTATAAAGGGGTGAATAAGACAATCACCCATTGGGTCCAAGAGATCCAACTGGCCCAGGCAATCGTCCAGTGACCGAAACTAACCCTCAGCCAATCTACAATAGCTGAACCAAAGGCTTCTCTTGGAAGGTAGTTTTATTTGCTTTCTCACAATGAACTGTGATCATAAATAAAGGATGCTCATCAACCTTAAAGTGGCAATGGATGAAAAGTAAGGATTCTCTGCTCCATACTTATACATCTTTGCTTTGGTGTCCATGACGATCCAAGACAATTGAATGTTCCCTGAATATCCGTCAGCACTTCTGAGCATTACCTGCCTACTCTTTTTCCACAATTACATTTCACCTAATAGCCCCATGTTCACATGGTCACCATGTCTTATCCATTCTACCTTCTCAAAGTTTCTTGAGAATGGTTTCCACTTTTTATTGCACCAGTGTCACTGCTACTGCCTACATCCAGGCTCTCATCACGTTACTCACAGATTATTGGTACTAATAGCCTTCTATATGCCTACCACTTCTAAGCGATCCCCCCTACAAATACATCCCAGAAAATGTTGTCAGAGTGGTCTGTCTGAACAGCATAAATAAGCGTGTTTCACCTCTGCTGAAAATCCACCACTTGCCCCTCTCTTCTACTTCACATCCACTCTAAGTATCACATCCATACACTTAAGCTTAGCAATTAGCTTTGCAAACAGATCCTATCCTGGTCTTGTTGCCTGCATGCATCATTTCCCTCCTGTCTTGCTTAAATATTTACTGTTTCTTGTTTTTCTTTTACACAGGCTGTTCTCACAACAGGAAAGTCTTTTTTCAAATGCCTACTCCTATTTCAACGCTAAGCAAATATCGCCTCTTTCATAAAGTTTTTCTCTACTCATTCGGTGATTTAAGTGATTATGGGTTTACATAATACCCAAAGGAACAAAGTTGTTATAAACTTCTCCTACTTCTTTGCATTCACTAATGCATTTGCCTGTCTTTCCACTAAATAGTATGGAAAATAAAAACTATACATGATTTTATATTGTCTCTCTCTCTCTCTCTCTCTCTCTCTCTATATATATATATATATATATATATATACACATATATATATTCTACCCTCCTTTTTAAAAATTTGGAGTAGAGAAGGAATGACTGCTTAAAGCCAACAAACAGACCCTTAAAAATGAGCAGTGCAATTCTACACTGGTAATTCCACACTTCTCTAGAAAGCTGAGAAAATGTAAGTGTTTGTTGTTTGGAGAAACATGTTCCTCCTTATCCTGCGTCCGGTGGGTCATTTTCCTGATGGAGAGTGATAGACCACAGGGGACATTCAGAGTGAGCCAAGGTCACGTGCAGGAAACATATTGGCTTCATCTCAGAGGTTCTCCAGCTGAGTTGAATAAATGCTGCAACTTTATACATTTTGCTCTTGAAAAGCCTTTTTTAAAATAAGACTCTTCAATCTGGATTCTAAAACTGATGAGTATTGGCCTGTGTGATGCCCAAGGACTTTTATTTTTAGCTGAGCCCCAACATCACCAGTGCTCACAGGATACATAAAACAAATGAACCTTCTAGTCCACACCCTGAATTTTACAGAATTAGACACTTTTTCTTTCTCCTAGGAAGACTGCAAATTTATTACATCTAGTTCTCAGAAACATGTCCAGTTAAGCATGTCATTTTCTATTATGTGTCATTTCAATTCCTATTGGTACTTCTCTAAGTTTCCAATGAGCCGAACCTTCATAATAACTTTATTAAGATATTAGTAGCTCACATTTTTTTCTTATTACTAAGCCATAATACAACTGCCATGTAATTGAGTGAAATGAGAGAGAATTTAGGTAGGCAGGAAAGTGAGGCACTGATGTTCTTTCTATATTTTCTTGCTTGCCTATCCTTGAGAGAAAGTCTTCTGGCACAGAATATGCAGTTTAAATAATAGAAAAGTGGAAAACTTTAGCCAGAAAGGGTGAAGAAATTATCTTATGCAATGACTTTGCTTCTTAAATAAAAAGCCAAATCAGAGAGGGAAAGTCATTTTTCCGTGATCACACAGCAAGCAGTGGCAGAGCTAGAAGCAGGATCCTGACTTTTCATCCCACTAAATACCACTAATTCAAGAGGTCCAGGAAGATCCTAGGATAAAATAAAAATCTGTGAAGTGTGCATGTACAGAGAGCATTCTAGACTCATTAATTTCAAAACTTTCATAACCACATAAAAGATTAAAAGTTATATTAAAAGATCTTTTAAGCTAGAGGCACCTGTTCATCTACAAAATGCTGCTTGGGCTTGGGTTTTCTCTAGTGTAAGTTCAAAAGAGAGAAAGGGTTGGAATTGGAGGACGGGGTGGTCCCATTTGAGAAAGTGTGTTGGGAAGTTCTGTGCATGAGCATGTGTCCTCAAGGGTATGGGAACAAGAGCCACCACCTGCTCCCCACACTAGCTATGTCATATTTCCTCATGGGCTGTCACTCAGCTGAGGTCTTAAGATGTCACGTCTGGGGTATCTGGTTGATACTGAAGAAAATGATAAAAGGATGATAAAAAAATTCTATAGGCAATTTTATGCTAGTTCAGATACCATTTTATATGCAGTTCTGGAATGAGCAAGAGGTTTTGCAGAGCCATGGTTCGAGATGGAGTATTGTATCCACTAGCAGCCCTCCCTGGCCCCAACTGTGAAAAGGTTTCCCCTCCCCTAATGTTTCAGAAGATGGATCTTAAACAACTTCCAAGAGAGCAGGGCTTTCTGGGAGCATGCTGAAGGGAGTCATGCTATCTGTTGTGGTTGTAATTGGAAGCCAGACCATACACAGCCAGATGGTGAATTCTCAACAAAACAGGGACTGGATTTAGAAGACCGGGGCTCCACACTATGGGACTTCCACATGGAACCTAGTAATCAAACTAACCTTAGGAACTTCAGGTGTCAGCACACAGTGATCTTGGTTTCAGCTGGAGCTCTACATATCAACCAGCCCTGCATCCTCTGCATTTTAGCACGTGCTGAGAGCAAACAAATCCTGCCCAGCATGAAAGACATCATCTCAAGAATCTACAGTCTGGTTTAGACACCAGTCTAGAGTAAAACTAATGTCTCCCAAATGTCCTCACCTAGTTCTTTCTTTTTCTTCCTTTCCTCCTATTCTAGTGATTTCCCCCTTATTTCTACTTCCAGGAATAATCATTGTAATTGCTATTGTAATAAAAGCTCACATTGACTGAGTACTTATTTTTAAGGCCAGGCTCTATCTTAAAAGTTTAGAGGGTGTTGGTTCATTTAATCCTCACAATAAGTTTAGGAACTATTTTAGGGTTATTTCAGCCTATTAGATATTTTACTTCCAATAGGAGTCAAGGAGGAACAAAATGACTTGCCCAGAGTCCCAGGAGTAAGTGGGCGGAGTTGGAATTCAGACCCAACAATCTGACCTCACAACTTGACCTCGTAAGGACACCTGTCCTCTCTGCCCATTGCCTTATCATCCCAGCCCATGCATGCCACACTTAGAGCTGAATCCAACAAGGAATCCAACTTCTCTGTGGCCCACAGAGCTTGTAAAACACATCTTAAGGTCTTGTCTTACACTTGACTGCTGAAATTGTGGTTGGTCTCAGGAACGGCAAGAATGACTCTTCACTCTTGCTTCACCCAAGCTTGACTTTCAATGACACACATTTGAGTCACCAATAAAGACTTTGTGAACTATCTGTGATGATTAGGAGGGTTTTAAGGCAGATTTGTCTTCTCACAGGCTTTAAGAATAGCAAAATATTCTAAACGGACCTGAATTGTTATACACACTATAATTTAAATTTTGAGGCAATATGGCAGGGTTGTTACATCCTAATCCTAACCAATTTTCTCCAGTGGGAAGAAGGAACGTCTTGGAATACAAAAGGGCTAACTTCTATGCCTTCTCTTTATAGATAGGCATGTAGTTCTGGCCATGATATGGAAAGCCTGAGTGAGACCCATGTGAGGTTCAAATCCAGGGCCAATTGAAATGGGGGAAAGTGTTTTCCAGATCCACCTACCACAGGAAGTGGGCTCATGTGTGTAAGAACCATTTCAGAGAAGAACTGTGAATTAGGTCACTAAGCTTTGTAGCAACAAATCAAACACCTAGAAAGAACCAAGAGCACAGTGCTGAAGAGGTCATCCAGCCCAATCTTCCAACCTCCCCACACCCCACTATCTGATACAGCAATTCCTTCTTGTATCTTAGCAACCTTGTCATCCAGCCTCAGCTTGAAGGACAGTAGCAGCGAAACTTGCACTAACTCATGCACCCACAACTGTCACTTCTGGCAACTTCAGTTGCTGAAATATCTATTACTAACCACTTATTAATAAGTGATAGGGTCTAAAAATCTGTCTCTGTAAGGATTCTATCAACTGATCTTGATATGCACATCTGAAGAAAGAATCACTACCTTCGCATATTTTCTGAAGGACAAATATCCACTGTGTCAAACCGTCCTTCCTACAGTTTGTTATCTGTAAGGGTCTTACCAAGGCTGCTATACTCCAGCATTTTACTTTATTAAGTTCTGTCTTGCATCCCAAACTAGTTTGTATGGCCTTTGGAGTCAAAGAGCAGGTCTTTAATTTCTTTCTATGACCTATAGTGCCCAGCAAAAAGTTTGGTTCTATAGATTTGTCTTAAAACCAGCGTAGTAGAGTAACAAGTGCAGTGCCACAAGATCCAGGGTTTAACCCTGGCTCCAGCTCTGAACAGGCACCTGTGGATAAGTCTTGCATGTCTCATCCTAGTGTATCAATTGTTTAGATAGTAGAGAAAGAGCTGGAGAGAGAAGCCAAGAGTACATTACGTTCTTTCTAGCTGTGGAGAAATTTCATGGACACGGAAGTTGGTAGACCCAGAAGCCCAGACTGACTCAAGTCTGCAACTCGCTGACTTCAAGAAATGGCTTGATCTCTCTGAACCTCATTTTTCTCAGTGTTAAAATGGGACTATTTATAGCATTTGTATCACAAGATTGTTTTGAAGATGACATGAGATGATATATACATATATGAAGGGCTCAGCAAAATGCCTGGCACATAGTAATATGTTCAATAAATGTGAGCTATTTTAAGAAGACCTCTAAGATGTGACAGTCAAGCAGTGTTCTCTCAAGCAGGTTTTGCCAGATGGCTTCCTAACTGGGAGTTTGGCTCCTTCTTGGGCATGGGTTCAGTGGAAAAAAAAAAATCCAACAAGTCAATTAACAAACATCAACCAACGTTTTCTACATGCAGCACAATGCTTCAGGCTCTGTGAATGATCCAACAGGAATAAGGCATGGTTCCTCCCCTCAAGAAGATAATTTAATTAAGAAGATAAGACAACACATGAAAACAGAAAAAAAATTCAGAGTGGTAATGGATTCTCAATGGGTAACACACACTTTATTTCCTAAAGGAGCACAATAGGAGATTGCTTTCTACCTCAGATTGTTAGGGGAAACTCCTTAGGGAAGGGGAGGTTTCAATTAATGTCACTTCCACCCCACCTCAAAGGAGTACCCTGTCTTCCCCCCAGTTCCACCCAAAGCAAATCAAATTAAAAACAAAGTAAACTCCTTCTTCTAGATGTTCTGTCTCAGTAAAGGGCATTATTACCTAGATAGAATTCCAAGGAGCAGTCCCTTTTATAAAATCCTCTTTTCTTCATCAGCCATTTGATCCTGAATATCTTCCACATCCAGACACGAAACTACTCAAATTCAAGTCCTTCTCTCAAAATATTCCTTGTCAGTTGAAGTCCTCATTGCCCTTGGGTCTCTGAATTGTTCCCATTCCTTAGCTTTCCCATCACACCTGTCCTTTTGTTCAGGTGGTGACCACTGTGATTTTTTTTTTTTCCCGAAAGAGTATATCTTGACCTCTTGAGGCCACATTACAGTAACTGTTGCTTTGCCAATCTTTTCACCCTGTCTCTTGGCATCCAGAGCACAGTTTTATTTCAGTTATATTGCAGCTGTTTACTATCCCTTGACTGTCATGCTTTTCCCAGCCTCCATGGCTTCCAACACTGGGAATGCCTGGTGCATCAATATTTCTCCACCAGGAATGACAACCCTTCTGTCTCTTCAAGGATACGTGGGAGATACATCATTCTTCAGGACTCCATTCAGTGACACCTCTTCCAGGAATCCTTGGCTGGTACCTTCCCAGTCTGATTTACGCCTTCTCTTGGCTGATCTAGCTCCCTGTACAACTACTTCTCTTGATTATATTGAAATTGTCTATGTTTATCTGACTTGTCCCTAGCTACTGAGTTGCTGGGTTTTTTTGCTTTTAATGCCAATCAAGGGGGCATCTATTTCTATTTTTCCTGTGCACAGCACAAGAGAAGGTCTCACTAAACATTTGTTGAAAGTGAACTAGTATATCTATGTGACCACTGAAAGAAGAATAAAATTTGGCCATATTTGCTAAATTTGAGAAGTATCTGCAATGAAAAGGCATAGACAGATAGCATTGTCACTTCAAAGAGGGCTAGATGTGTTTGGTGACATTAAACAATGGCATGCTGTAAAATTGTCTTATCATCCACATGATTTATTTTTGAAATTGTCAACATTGCAGAATCACTGAACCTAGTCCTTCCTACGCCCCCCAGCTGAGAGTAAAGTTGCTTAACTTCTTCATTATTAATCCATGTTGAACGTTCTCCCCTTTCGCCTCAGCACCTCACAGCTCCTCTGAAAGCCTTGGTCTTAGCATGGAGTCCCAGATGTATGCAGCAGCCCTTTGCACTGGTGATATTTTAATGGAGTTGTGAGGGAGAAGGGGTGTGTGCAACAGAATGCAGCAATGCCTTAAACATTTTTCTTTCCCTTTCCATCCCATCAAGAATATTCTCTGTGAACAAATAAGACACAGCCATGGAGCACAGCAGAAGCATTTTCCACACTGCACACATTGAAACAAGAATAGCGTTTGAAAGTGATCTGTTTTTCAGGGTGAAAGTAGACCAACAGCCACTGCCCAGGAAAAAAATATATCTGTAGTATTTTTTAATATCAGTTTGATGAGATCTAGGTTATAAACACGTCTGGTGCCATGTAATTTGTAACATAATTTCATTGTCTGTTTATCTATCCATCCATCCACCCATTCATATGTATATAACATAGGCAGGAAATCTGGTGTCTGTTGCTAGTTCATAAATCAGTGTCTGCTCTCAACAACATCTGAATACAAATGTGATTAAATTTGATACCAGGCCCATTTTTCATTTATCAGATTTCAGAATGTGATGCCCTGGCAGCTGTCCTATGGTAATGTGTTTTGTGTTTAACCCCCTGAGTCCCAATTCCCTTTGACATATGAAGCCCCTTGCAGAGATATTGGAAATTCACTGTATAGAATATCTACATAACACAGAGAAAATGTTCTTCAGCATATCAGGGAAAGAAGAATAGGAAAAGAGCTGGGAATAGCATTGGAATATGGAAGGAACACTCAGAATTACTGTATTTTTGAGATGGAAGAGAATTTAGAGCTCATTTAGCCCCATGCTTCTCAGAATTTTGTGTTCTATAAATCACCTAGGATCTTGTTAAAGTGCATTTTCTGGATCAGCAGTTCTGGGTTGGGGCCCGAGACTCTGCATTTCTAATAAGTCCAGGGGAAGCCCTTACCACACTTAGGCAACAGTCTCATTATTCTACGATTCCCTAAATTTGGTAATCGTCCTACTGAGTCATGTAATAAGCATCCTCTCCAGAATCACTAATCAGATTTTCCTGGAAAATGGTCTTACAGATGTATTTTTAACAGTCAGCTCATACGACTGGCCAAGTTTGGGAAACCTTGAAAACCAAAGCCCCAAAGGAGAAGTGAATTGCTGACATGGAGACTTAAACACAGATTCCCAAGCAAGTGCTGTTGTCACTAAATTTACCACAAGAGAAATGAAATAATCAGAATGGAGAACAATCCATAATGTTCAAAACAGGTTAAAGAGAAGTGATTCTAATACAAATGGATTATTCAGAGTTTGTGCTGTAGAAACTTCCAAGATTACCAAAACAGGTCCCAGAAAAGGAAAAAAGTATCCAGCAGTTCTGTGAGGAAAACAAAACAAAGTAATGGCAATAAGATACCTTTACTAACATACAAGATGATGTTGAGAGAGCTCATTTTCCCTTTATCTTCCTTCATTTGCCTTCTGAGAACCTATTTACAAAACCATTAGCTACTCAGTTTTGAAATCTTACTCTACAGAAAGGTAAATGCATCATAGCTCCCCAACCCGCTAGCTACCACAGCTTCCCCAGATCCACTACAGCTTCCCCAGACCCACCATGCCTTTCCCAGATCCATCACGATATCTCCAGACCCACCAAGGCTTCCCCAGGTCCACGTGGCTTCCCCAGAACCTTTCCCGCTCACACAAGCATATCTTCAGCTCACCAATGATGTCTAGATGGCCACAGACCTGCCAGAATATGAACATTCCACCTTGGGATGTTCAACAAGGAAGAAAGACGTAAAATCCTATCTGTTATTCTCCTTGTCATAGATGAACCATTGGTGAGATTTCTTTCAGAAAATAAGATAACAAGCATACAGAGGAATGTGGGTAAGTTGCAAACTCCTAAACATTCATGCCTACATGTAGGGTGAGAAAGTGAGTAGATCAAATAAGCACTGTGCATACCTCTGTTTCCTTTTCAGGGAATAGAAAACACATTCACTGTTCAAGTTAAAGTGCATAAGTATTTTTAAAAAGGCAATACTTCAAACACATAAAGCTATAGAAATAATTCACCCAATTGCAGGAAATAAAAACCAGTTAAAGCTCAGTTTTTTTTAGGATTAGCTAAGGGTGTTTCCTGCACCCTGGTGGGTGGGTTGGAGAAAATCAAATGTATGCAACTGGTTTAGATATACTATGATCACCTGAGCAGAAGTCCTTTGTTCAGTGCTGGCAAGGTTGCTTCAAGGCCATGGTTTTGGAGGATACCAGCAGACGTGACCTGCTATAATCTTCCTCCATAACTAATTGACATATGTATTAAGAGCCTCAAAAGTGCTCAGTGACTGGGAAACTTTTGGCAGTCTGGTCTAAGGAATAATTAACTTTGTACCCAAAAGATATCCATAATGTTATCTTATTTGCAAGAAAAATATTTTTGCAAATACCTAATTATCTAAAAATAGAGAAATGGGTAAGTATCTCATGTTGCCCCTACAGTTATATAATTTAAAACTGTGGTGTGTAGAAATATGGAGTTTTTCACATTGTCAAGTGGAAAAAGAAGACTGTAAGATTTAATAAACATAACCTAAGTACACTTAAGTACCCACAGAAAAAGAACTTGAAAGGAATATACGAAAGCTTTCCTTATTGTTCAAATGAAGAGAACAATAAAATATTCTGGGGCAGTTGTAGGAAGTACAGGTTAGCTCTATGGAGTATCAGCACGGAGCTCCCTAACTTACCTATATTATTAAATATAATCAATGATAATTACATTAACCACCATAATTAACTTTTGCCAATGGATGGTGGGATTATGGGGTTTTTTCTCCTGTTTTTCCTGTTTTTTCCTTGAGTGTAACATAATAAACAAATATTGTTTTTAGAAACAGAAATGTAATTAATTTCACATGTAAAAATCATTCTGTATGGAACCTGTCTGTTCTCCCTTCTTTAGCTGATTCTAAGGATATTGACAAGGATACATTTCTCTGGCTTGATCCCTCAGTCCTCTGGCATTTGTGGGGTTAACAGCCAGCTCCTCAGCTTGCCCACCCAGACAAGCTGTGATTATCTCACTGGCAAGTCCATCCCCAACCAATCCCTAGACACAAAGGCCAGAATTAAAGAAATGGGGGTGGGCAGGTGCCATGCGGCGGCTTTTCCCTGCTTTCCAATATAAAAATGAGAGGAGAAAGCAGAATCTCCTTGTGAAATAATACATGCTAAATGCCGGGCTTTCCCCCCCACCCTCCTCTGAAGTATCTGGCCCTAGGAAGTAGGATTCATCAGTGTTTTCTGTTTCCTCAAGTAGGATGCTCTTTACTGTGTGCACAAAAGCAGATAAAGCCACAGATGAGTTTCCTGGTCACTGCTGCTGACAGAAAGGTTTCGGATAACATGCAAGAGAGACCCTTCTTTCCTGCTCACTGGACCCGGTTTAAAGGGTCTTCAATCCCTATGTCACAGTTACTGGTTTATAGTTAAGCTGGGTGTAGTGGGCAAAGTTGTTGGTAGAGGATTGGGGAACAGATGGTGGGCTAGTCTCTGACTCTCCCCCTCCTCCTCCCCTCCCCCCCCCTTCTCTCTCCCTCTCAAGTCTCGACCTTCTGACCTGGTTAGAGACTCACAGACCCCTGACCCCCCATGTTGCAGTCTGTGCATATGAATCTCATTGGATTTGTTTATATTTTCAGTCTTGTGAAAGAAGTCTAGGATCTAGGAAAGCAACCTCACCTTCAAGTTTCTACAGAAAAAAAAGGATTTAAATTCCTATTTAAAACAGAGCTTGTCATAATTGGGAAAAGATTTTCCTCCCTGAAGCACTTTGAGTCAATTAATTGGGTTTTTTGAAGTGTTAATAGGGAAAAAAAATTTTGACCTTTATGGGACTTTTTCATGAAGCTATTCAAGAAAATTGCTGGGCTATTATCCAAACTAATTCTGGGACCACAGAGCCCCCCAGAGCTGAGTGAGTCTGGGAATGGCTGAAATACAAAACATGTATAATTCATTACTCATATCAGGAAAAAGTACCCATTTGATTGAGAGACTACTTTTGCACTGGCCCACAAGCCTGTACGTGAGTGAGTGAGTATGTATGAGAGTGAGGGGGAGGGAAGAGAAAGGGGGGAGGGGATGACAATGGTGCTGTGATATTGCAATTTGGAAATGAAAGGCATATTGACAACGATGTTATAAATCTGGACAACACCAAAGTGACCCCCTTGAAAACACCCAAGTATGAAAAATGGAAACAAAACATAGCAAGAGCATATTCAGAGAAACTGACTCTCTCCACTTAATTTTTTTTTTTAAGTAAAAAAGAAAACTATTAAGAAACCAAAGTCAAGAGAAGAGAACTCAGGAACTGAGATCTGAGAGACATCACTCTGGTTCAGGCTTTTCCAGACCCCCAGATTACCCACAACATGTTAAAGATAAAATGGGTGCAATTGGTGAATTACTATCTGTAGACACATGCTGCTTCATTTTAGCCTCAACTAAGACAAAGCTGAAAAAGTATTTTCAAATTCTCTCTGTGTGCTAATTCCTTAGGTACCCATGAATACTTAAATACCATTTTCCCTTCTGTGATAAACACACACACACACACACACACACACACACACGAGCAAACAATTACAGAGGAAGACAACCACACTTTCACCATTGTTTTTTAGGTTTGTTTTGTTTTTTTCTCCTATAGCTCAGGCCTCTGCTCTTGGTACTTTGAAGGCAAATAACCAGAGCTGAATAAAACTAGCAGCGGTGCCAAAGTTGTGTGGGCTTCATGGGACACTCTCTTACTGGAACAGATGGCTGTATAAATAAAGCACTTCATTCAAATACAAGGAAACTTCCATTCATCTCCCATAGATTGGAAATGGGTGACTGGATTAATTAAATATTCTGGTAAGCAGAGAGGCTCCAATTATCCATGACGGATTTCCATTTGTAAAAATGTACATCATGGATAAGTACACTGTGAGTGGGCTCAAAGGAACACAACCTCATTCTTCACAATGTGGCTCAGAACGGACCCCAGGCTCATCAGTCCAGGGACAGCTGGGCCAACCAGACCTAACTGATGCACAATTCCATTTGGTGAATGCTGGATTTTCATTGTACTGATGTAGGGAAAGCTTCAGAGAGAGTCCAAGCTGATTGTACTCTAAAGAAAGGTCTGGGAAGGAAGAAGCACTTAGATGCATTTCTGGGAGAGGAGAAGATTGATAAAAGGGAAGGGAAAAAAACAGAAGAGGTAAAAGCTGAATTCTAACAGCTATAAAAAACCGACAGCTAACATCATACATAATGGTGAGAAACTAGAAGTTTCTCACCAAGATCAGGAAAAGATGTCTCTCTCACAATTCTTTTCCAACTGTGTACTGAAGTCCTACCTAATGCAATAAGAGAAGAAAAGACAACAAATGGTATACAGATCAAGAAGGAAGAAATTAATCTGCCTTTGTTCACATGTGACATGATTATCTAAAATCTGAAAGAACAGACAAAAAACTCCTGAAACTGATATGCAATAATAGTAAGCTGGTAGGATACAAGATTAATATACAAAAGTCAATCATTAAAATACCAACAGTGGACAAGTGGAATTTGAAATTAAAAATGCAATATCACTTATATTAACAACGAAAAATTAAATATTTAGATATACATCTAATTAAATACATACAAAATCTAGATGAGGAAAACTACAAGAGCAATGAAATAAATCAGAGAACCAAATAAGTGGAGAGATAGTCCATGTTCATGGATAAGAAGACTAAATATTCTGAAGATGTCAGCTCTTCTCAAATTTATCTATAGATTTAATTCAATCCCATTAAAAAATATCAGCTAGTTATTTTATGTCTCTCAACAAATTGATTCTGAAGTTTATATGGAGATGCAAAAGACACAGAATAGCCAATACAATATTGAAGGAGAAGAGTAAGGTCAGAAAACTGATACTTCCCAACTTCAAGACTGACTATAAAGTTTCAGTAGTTATAATGGTGTGGTCAGGTGAAAGAGTTATAGGTCAGCAGAATGAATAGAGAGCCCAGAAGTAGACTCTTATAAATACGGTCAACTGATCTTTAACAAAGGAGCAAAGGTGATTCAGTGGAACAAAAGTTAGTCTTTACAACAAATGATGTTGGAACAACTGGACATCACATGTAAGAAAATGAATCTAGACACAGAGCTTACACTCTCCACAAAAATTAAAATGGACCTAAATGTAAAACACAAAACTAAAATTCCTAGAGGATAACATAGGAGAAAACATAGATGGTCTTGAGTATAGTGATGCCTTCTTAGCTGCAACACCAAAGTCACAATCCATGAAAGAAAATAATTGATAAGCTGGACTTGATTAAAATTAAAAACTTCTGCTCTGATAAAGACAATATCAAGAGAATAAAACAAGCCACAGACTGAGATACAAAATTTGAAGAAAGACACAAAAAATTCTTATACAAAATATACAAAGATTTCTTTAAATAAAGAAAATGAACAACCCAATTAGAAAATGGGCAAAAGACCTGAACAGGCACCTCGCCAAAGAAGATACACAGATGGCAAATAAGCATATGAGAAGATGCTCCACATCATATGTCATCAGGGAAATGCAAATTAAGACAGTGATAAGATACCACTGCACCCCTATATGAATGGCCAAAATCTGAATCACTGACATCAAATCTGGTGAGAATGTGGAACAACAGGAACTCTCATTTCTTATGGGAATACAAAATAGTACAGCCACTTCTGAAGACAGCTGACATACTCTTACCATATAACTCACCAATCGTACCCCTTGGTATTTACTCAAATGAGTTGAAAATGTATGTCCACATAAAAACCTGCACATTAATTTTTATAGCAAGTTTATTCCTAATTCCTAAAACTTGAAAGCAGCCAAGATGTCCTTCAGTTGGTGAATGGATAAATAAACAGTTACATCCAGACAACGGAATATTTTTCAAAACTATCAAGCCATAAAGAGACATGGGGGAAGCTTAAGTGTATATTACTAAGTAAAAGAAGTCAACCTGAAATGGCTACATACTGTATGATTCCAACTAGATGACATCCTAGAAAAGTCAAAAACATGGAGACAGTAAAAAGATCAGCAGTCGCTAGGGTTTAAGGGGGGCAGAGGAATGAGTAAGTGGACCACAGAGGATTTTTAGGGCAGTGAAACTATTCTGTATGATACTATAACAGAGGGCACATACCATTATACATTTATCCAAACCCATAGAACGCATAACACCAAGAATGAACCATAATGAAAACTGTGGTCTTTGGGTGACTATTATGTGTCAATGTAGCCTAATCAATTGTAACACATGTTCCACTCTGGTCTGGGATATTGCAAGTGTAGGGGCAAGGAATCTATGGGAAATTCCTGTACTTTCTGCTGATTTTTTTTTGTGAAGCTAAACTTTTTCTAATATATAAAGTATACAAAAAAAAAAAAAACACCCTGAATTCTCCCCTGGTCCAGTAGGATACTGGGAAGAGAGAGAAGAACTGTCAAGATTATAGGAGGTGTAAATGGATGTGTCTGACCAGCTTCTACATTTCATATCCTTGGAGGGTATCCACTGCAGAGTGAGGGACAGGAATATAGGTTCCACGTTCCAAGGGAGGGCATGGCCCTCCCAGCACATTTCCTCGAGAACCCAGCATGTGTGTGCTTCCAAAGCCAACTGTGGGGATCCTAGTGGGGATCAGCGCCAAGGAATGGCCACAGGCATGATGTGAGGGTCTGACCACCTGGGTCTGAATCCCTGATGGACCTGAGTCAGTCAGGTTGCCTCTCCAAACCTTAGCTATCTTATATATAAAATGAGGCAACAGTACAGACTTTCTCTGAATTGTTGAGTCGGGAAAACAGAATGAATGGCACAGGCAGAGTGCTGAGCACAGTGTCAGTGGACCTTTGCTCAAAGCTGGCGGCCTCCTTCTTCTCCATATGCAAGGACGGCAGAAGGAGTAGCCTCGGCAGCAGGAGGTAAGGTACACTCCCCAGGTGCCAGGTGTGCCATTTGCATGGGTATCGAGAGAGCTTAACAGGCAGATGTTTTTGGGCATGGCCTGCATGCTGCCGTGACTAAGCCCCATGTTCCATCAGGGCTGAGGCCTGGCCTGCTCCTGTCAGTGTGGGTCCCAAGGTTTTCCTTTCCTCCCAGCCTGCCCTCCTCTCCCTGGATGCCATCTCCTATGGTTGAGCTTCTGGAATGCAACTGCTGAGTTCCCATTCCCCTTTCCCTGCCACTCAGCGGCAGTCTGCTAGCAGAGCTGGGCTGGATGGGGACAGTGATGAGGTACTTCCCCGCACCCTGTGTTAATGCAGATGATTCTCACCCCCAGCACTGCATTTTGACCAACACACAATAGTTTTCCTTTCTTTGGCCTTTGTCTCTTGCTGGGTACCACACACTTTAACACATTCCACCTGGTGTGATCTTTTCAACCACTTTGGAGATTGGTAGTGTTGTTTCCAATGTAGAGGTGTGAACATCAAGAATTTGGAAAAGTGAGAAACTTGACCAACGTCACAGATCCTAAGGGGCAGGGGCAGAATTTAACCAAATGTATCAATATCTGCCCCTAAGCCCACGTTCTGCCTTCGGTGGAGAGCTCTCTTCTGGTGTCTGGCTGCCCCCAGTGGCCCACTGTTGGCTCCTGGGCCCTGGCGGGCAGCTCCAGAGAAATCACTCTGTGATGCTTTAGTGGAAAAAGCACAAAGCAGGCCCCCCTCAGTACGCTGGTCTCAGCCGGTTCTCAGGTAGCCTGTGTCAAGTTCAGATAAAGGAAAAAGACAAAGATGAGAAACAGTCACCATGAAATACCTCCTTTTGGTTTCTAATGACGTGTCTATTTGCAATTCATCCTGCTAGTAACTGGATCATAAAACCCAATCGTCGGCTGGCCCCATGTCCCTCACGATGAAAACACCGGGAAAGTAACCAATGGTGTACCGCTGCCCGCCCCAGAAACCCGCTCTGTATCGCCAGAGTAAGAACTTCCCATAAGAGGTGGGAGCTATAAAAACTCATGAGAAAGAAATAAACTTAGGCCACTCTGACAGAGACGGGCACTTGTGCTGGGAAGAATCAGCTGGGGAGGGAAGAGAACCGGGCTCTTGGGTTGTTTACGGAACAGCTACTTACACAGCACCTTGAACTTCTGTATCTTTGCTCAATCCAAGCCTGGAAGAGCATCTCTCACGTTTCTGGAGGATTTGAAATGCAGTGGGAAAGCCACAGTAGCATGTGGCAGAAACTCTGTGGGCTCTGGAGTCAGGCAAGCTGGGAGTCACGAGGTAGGCCTGCACTTACCCCCGGTCAAGTCACGGAAACTTCCTGGGTCTCTGTTTCCTGATCTGTGAACTGGTCATGCTGTATATTTAAGGTGATGCCTCAAACTGTACGCTCTCCATGCTGCCCACCGTCACACACATGCTGTCGTCACCATTTCACAGATGTTGGATAACCACCGAGAGGAGGAGAGGAAGGCATTGGGTGGTCGAGAAGGAGGACTTGCACGTACAGGGCTGCTCAGGGGAGTTGAGGACCAGTGGGACGTGTGGCCCCGGGCCCCTCTCCTTTCATTCAGTCTCAGGGAAGTGTGTGTGTGTGTGTGTGTGTGTGTGTGTGTGTGTGTGTGCGCGCGCGCACAGGCTTGGAGGAAAGGAACAAAAGGGCATGCAGTCCATCATACACAGTGAAAGCACAAACCAAAGCAACATGTGAGCATGGGGACCCCAAAAGGAGAGGCCCATGTGCAGACGACACTGACTAATCATCCTTTTCCAAGGACCACCCCTAAGAGGGCAGAATCATGCAGCCCTTAAAGATCATTGTGTCTACCTTGTTGATTTTAATGAGAGAAAAAAGTCAAGCCCCAAAGAGGGAAAGTGATTTGTGCAGAGAACTTGAGCTGCCAGTGAGGATAGAGTCCTCTTCCCTCATCCTTTCCCTCCCTCAGTCATCATCCTTCCCAACACATAGTTACCGAGTACCCCAGTTTGCAGCAGACTAAAGAGGACACAGGAGCAATGAGGCTGGCGGACACCATCTGAACACTACGCTCTACTCTGTACTGCAAAGCTGCTGCCTGACCACCGACTCCCAGCTCTGCCCAGAGGGGAGAAGCCGGGCTTGATAAGTGAAAATGCTTACGACATAGAATAGGTTTTAGAAGGGGGTGAGAGCAGCAGAGTTGGGTTGAGGTGCTCACGGAAAGCTTTTCTGGAGAGGAAGGGCTTGAGCTTGTGCTGAGCACCCATTGTCCAGGCCCAGACTGACAGGTTAGGGATGGGAGCTCACCAAGGGCAAACTGCCTGCCCCTGGGGCATTCCTGCACCCACCCAGCCCCCCCCACCACCAACAGTACATCACTTGAGCAGAAATGCAGTACATTTCCAGAAAGTCACCAGCAACAGAAGTTGGATAAGAACTGGGGGCGGGGAGTCCTTGTTCATTAAGGAAGGTACTAGATAAGTGTGATTCCTTGACACCAGGACTGGGTACAATCAGCCCAGCTTCAGGAAACAAGGAAGTCTTTATACAGTGCCTCCTTGAGGTATGAAAAGCCCACTTAGAACAGAAATGATGATCTGCTTGGGGAGACATGATAAGGCCTCTCCAGGGGGGTGCCAGGAAGTCAACCTGCCTCAGTCACATTTACATCCCTGGGAGACCCTTAGGAGAAATTCAGTTAAAACCCATGACTTTTATCAAATCTCTATGGCCCATTTGAAAAGACTAATTCTTAGGAAGAGCTGACTCCAGCATTATATGGTTTTAGCTGAGCTGTAATGAAAAGAATAAAACAATAGAGAAAAAATTGCCATGTGTTTTTATTAAAACAAAAATATAACAACAACTTAAAGCTGCTTTTGGAGATGCTGCAGGTAAAGGCTTCCCTCCTCTTTGGTCTCACGTCTCCCTCTCCTCCTCTGCCTCCTTATTTTTCTCTCTTCTTCATCCTGAGCCAAGAAGTTCACAAGATTCCAACTTTCTGTAGGGGACACCTACTGGGCTTTAGTGCCCTTCCAGGGTAGGATGGTAGCAAAGACACTGAGTGTTGTTTTTCATTGATCCTGGAATTTCCACAGGACAAGAAAAAAAAACACGGTGCTGTAGTAAAAAAGGCAGATCAGGAGTCAAGGACGGGTGTAACTAATGATGAAGGAGTTAGAGCTACAGGCATAATTTGTTTCTTCTGCACCTATACAATCCAAAAAGATATTGCAGAACAGGAAGTGTTAGAATTGGAAAGAATTTGAGAAATTATCTAGTCAAGGGATGACAAGATTCCATGTGAAATACCAGCTCTAAGCTATTGACTTTGATAAACCCTTCTTTCTGGAACTTTGCATTGAGTAGTATTCTGAGGCCCAAGCTGAACTCATCAGGACAGTCTGTTCTGATCTGAGAGCAGTGCCTGGCATGGGAGAAGGAGGAAGAAGGGTCAGTGGTGATGTCTGGCATTAACATTCTGCATCTAGTCCAACACTCATTATACGAAAGAGAAACCCAAGACCCACAGAGACTGGACAGTCTGTCCACAGTCACATGGAGACAGTGTTTTACATCCCAATTCAAATATTGGTCCAGAGAAGAGAAGATGCATATGTCCCTGTTTCAGTGACTTCTTATCACCCAGCAAGCTACTCCCAAATTTAGTGGCTGAAATACCAATGATCTATTATTTTCCTTTTCTGTTGAATGGGAGCTGGGGATGGGGGAGTTGAGTGTTTTCAAGAAAACCCAGGCAGGGCTTCCAAGAGAGCAAAAGTGGAAGCTTCCAGGCCTCGTCAGGCCTTGGCTGGGATTGGCACCACCTCCATCACATCCCATTGGTCAGAACTGTCCTTACCTTTGAATGTACATGTAGGGATCAGGGCAATTGGACCATCTGTGCTGATAATCTGCCACAGTCCCTCCTCCATGCTGTCAGCATCCAGCAAGTGAGGATGCCACAGACTGGGTCACCTAGGCAGGTGAGTAAAACCCCTCAGCCTCAGCAGCCCAACCTGTGAGGAATAATCCTGATCTCACAGCATCACATTGAACACCAGCGCATCAATGAACATGCTGAAATCTTTTAAAAGCGAAGGACAACGACCAAAACAGTGCTGATTGAAATGAGCTGAGAACATGCACATTTTTCAACTCAGAAAAGCAATTCCACTGTAAATACTTCATGTCAGTGAAGCCCTGCCTTTGACCTGGTAAAGTAACACTCCCGATGGCCCGGGACTCCGGTGACTAGGTTTTGCATTCCCCGCACAGACAGATTTTCATACTGACTAGACAGGGATTACGAGCTGTGTGTCAACTCCTTACCTTTGGATCTGTTTCTGCATTTCCGGAGAGCACACTCTAAAATTCATGAGATCGGAGGCGCTCTCTGCACGGTCTCATGCAGGCAGTGACAGACGCCTTTAATTTGTAAGCATTAGCAGAATGAAATGCAGTTGCCGAAAGTGTAATTGGATCGGCTTTGTATTTTATGTCAGTGTTCCCAAGTACTGTGAAGATGCTCAGCACCTCCTGAGAGCAATGCAGGAGTTGTGGAAGGCATGACAAACAAGAGCAGAGTCAACTCTTTACTGTTGCGTTCGGGCTGTGCTGTGTGCACACGCGTGTGTGTGTGAGAGAGAGACAGAGACAGAGACCATGCACATTCACCTTACCAAGGCAGTAGTCATCAAGCAGGAGAGCTTAAGATCTGCTGAGAAGCATAACAGCTTTCAAACCTTTCTGGTATTAAAATGTTCTATAATCACCTTCCATTAGTAAAACCAGAAAAAGCCTGGCTTTAGTGCAAAGCACAAAATTCATTTCCTTTCCTCTCCCCGCCCCCGGTCCCACTCCCACAAAATGTCTTTGTGCCAAAAATATTTCAGATCATTTAGCTCTCAAGAAAAAAAATCAGTATTTCTGTGTGTGTGTGTGTGTGTGTGTGTGCGTGTCAAAAAAAAAAAAAAAAGGTCCAGATTTCATGGCTGACAACGACTGGCAAACAGCAAAGTTTGCCATAACTACATAATATAATTAAGACTGAAAAAAAGGGAAACCAGTCTTGTGCATCCACCTCACTTCATATGTAAGGAAAGGCGGTCCCTGTTGCCAAAATGCACCTAGAATTCTAGTTCACTTCTGACCCCCAGATGGTAAGAGGCATGCAAACAGGCCAACACATGAAAGGCAGCTTATAGATCTGGAGACATTTAGCATGGATGAAAAAAGGCTGAAGCAGGAAACCAGAGCCATCTTTATGGATCTAAAGGATTGCCCCAGAGAGCAGAGAGCAAACTAGTTCTCTGAGCTGAAAGAACAGGGAGACAGCCAATAGGCAAGGTTTCCAGAAGGCGTATCATGCTCTAGCTGAGAGTTTCTCAAAGACTTTCCATTAAACAATGTTGGTTCTATGTTGCTAGTTTTAGAATATGCCATCTGAAAAAGAAAGTCAGTGAACAAATATTTTGGGGAAGGTTGCAAAACATATCTCCATGTTTTAGCTATCACAACGTGTATTAAAAACTTCAGGAAGATGTTAAAAAAGGCCTACAGGAAAGCAAACATAACCCCCTGTTTTCCCACTGACTCTATGATCTTGCTTACACTATTGTATCAATATTTCTTTGAGATAGTGTTGTAATAAACACACTTTTGGAAATTTTGAACTACAAGAGAAGTTCAAATGCTTTAACCTCATATTTAAAATTCAGAAAGATCTGCTCCCGACTTTCTAAACTTTATTTCCTACAGTGTTCTATTACTCCCAACTTCAACATCTTTGCTGTTAACGTACCTTCTACCTGGAATCTTAGGTCATCCTAATATCCTAATAGATAGCCTAATAGATATCCTAATTAGATATTAGGAGATATACCTTAATATCTCTATGTGCGTAAATCGTATTCTGTTCTTATTCACAGCAAACTGAAAATTTCCAGAGTGCAGTGCAGAGTGGAGTGCAGGCCTGGAAGCATGCAGTGGAAGCTGAGTGTGTCCATTTACCCCATTGCAGAGATCCTAAAAGCAGTGTGATTGTCAAGGACCAAGGTCAGTCCTGTTGACCTTGAAGAAGACAGCCACCATGTTGCCAATGGCCTATGAAGTGGGATACATGGCAGGAAGCTGGGAGCAGCCCCGAGAACCTCAGCCCCTCACCCTAGAAGTGCAGACTAGGAAGTAGAGAACCCAGGTAGCCATGCCTGGGCTCCCGACCAACAGAACCCATGAGATGATGTGCCTTGTTTTAATAGCTCTTTTCTGTAATTCATTATGCAGCAATGGAAAATAAATACATTTGGCCTGGAGACCATGAAAAAAATTTAAGGGAAGACTTTGTGGAGATTGTATCTTAACAGAAATATATTCCTTGCATCTTCTTTCACCAGTGTCCTACCTGCCTCTTAAATGAATGACTCTTGAGGTTTCATTCCATAAATATTTATTGAGCACACACTATGGTTCAGGTTCTGTCTTAGGTACTTGGGTTTTAATGAACAAAAGACACCATGATTTGTGTCCTTGTGGAGCTCACATTCAGTAGGACATGCAAGGACCTTGGGGTCACCCTGGAGTTCTGTCTTCCACCCCAACTTGGGTTCATTCAGCTCGAAAACTCACTGGAACCAAGATTCTTCCAAGATGTGTGACTCAGGATTAAGAGATTTAGCTTCTCTGAGTTTTCTCATGTCCAAAGTGATGATCATTCTCTCTATCTTTCAGGATCTTTGAGAACAGTAAACAAGAAACAAAAACCAGGTGTCTGTAACAATGTTGCCCCTCAATGGAGTTTCTGTTCCTCTGACCTGGACAATTTGTGACCACCCACATGTATGTTAACAGCAGCTATAGCCATTCCTTTCACTGTAGTTAAAAGATTCATAGTTGTCTCAGGAGGGTTTCCCTAGATGCAGATCCTGAGTGCAGGATTGGTGTGGAAGTGATATACTGGGATATATTGTTTGGAAAGACCATAAGTGTGGTGGAGGAGGGCAAAAAAAGGGAAGGAAACCAAACCATCAGAAACTATCAAGAAAAACTACTGTGGAAGGGGAACCATAGTTCAATTCCACAAGGAAATACTGGAAACAATGCAGGTTATAAGTCAAAATTGTCCTGGCTGGAGAAGAACAGTCTCGGGAATTTGTCTGCTCTGCCTGTGCTGGTCTTGGGCTACATATAGGCTGACCCCCAAGGGAGGTAAGTTTTCAGACACTCCATGGTGGGAGGTGGGTTCCAAATGTATGGACAAGACACATGGCTCTCATCAGCCAAAAGACAGATGTAACTAAGACAAGGAGGTGCTGGCTGTTGGGAGTGAAGCACAGAGGGAGCCAGTGGACATGAAACCAGAAAGGGGCTGAAGGAAGCAGAGCCTGGTGTGTCAACTGCAGTGGCCAAGGGAGTCCTGGCCCTAAGCCTGGGAACTGAAAAAGCTTCTCCATAGTGAAGGACAGGATTTCCTTCTAAGTAAGTCTACAGATGCTCACAGAACAAGTAGTATAGTGCAGATGAGGCCTGAAGAAGACCCCACCTTTGGATACACTCTGATGTCATCAGAGCTCTTTCTTCAATATTATCTGAGTCTTCACAATGGTCTTTGTGGTAGGTATTACCTGCACCTCTATTTTATAGGATGGCAAACTGAAGTTCAGCTCAGGTATGAAGCTCACCTGAGATCACAATGCATTCTAGAAGTCAAACCAGGACTCAAGACCTTGTCTTCTAAGTCCATTGATTTTTCTACTAAATAGTCTACTAAATATTAAGCAGAACACATTTGATCATTAGGAACCATTGCAAGCATGGGGAGAATCCTTGTCACAAAATATATAGGGGAATGATAAAAACGCCTGGAGATTCACTATGGGTTCTGCCAGCAAAGTGGTCTCTCTCGCTACTCCTCTATCCTAACCATGTAATGGTTCAGGAACTCATCGGAATGCATCCCACCAAGACTTGGTCACAGGTTGGAGGAAGGATGTAATCCTGCCACACTTCTTAGGAGTCATAAACCATAATATGTTGTAAATCACGACTCAGGATATGAAGAAACACCTATTGCGTAAAACTAAAGTGCTGAGAATGGATGGGAAGGTGCAGTGTTTCATTGGCAGTAAATATAGCATCTCAACAAGCTATTTTGATGATATTTTAATCAACCTCCAGTATTTTCACTAAATGAATACTGTGAGATATGGGCTATACCAACACATTGTAAGTCACTTATAAATCCTTTAATTATAAGGACATTATACTTTTACTAATAAGTCCATACAAGAGTCCTTAAGAATGACTGCAGTCATAAGAAGAACTACATAAACCCAGATGATCTACTAAGAACAACATAAACCATGTAGAAAACAATTCCTTATGTTGGTTTATTTCAAAAAAAAAAGCAGAATATTCTATTAAATATTTTCATAAGGAGGCAAAGCTCTTGTGATTCTAAAAAACCTTAACATTTACATTCTTTCAGCAAGTAGGTACTGAGTACAAATCATGGACCAGAAACTGGGCAAGAGGAAGAAGACACAGAAGAGAATGAGGTGGTGCCTGTCTTCAGTGAGCCCACAATATAGTCCAGTTGGGAAGAGAGACAGTAGATTATTTTAAAGCTGATAGTTGCCTCTGATAGAGACCTGCATGAGGTATGGTGGGAGAACCAAGAGGGGTACCTGCCCTCGCCTGTACATTTAGGAAAATCTCGGAATAAGAGAAACCTGAGCTGAGTATGAAAGGGAAAGGAGGAATTAACAAGTGAGAGAGAGAATTAACAAGTAACAAAGAACGCTGAGGTCAGTAAGATGGGTAGTATGATTTTCCTCATTTTACAGACGAGGAAATGAGACTCAGGACACACCAGACAATTGAGCAATATTTCCAAGTGTTTAAAGAACTGAGCCAAAGGATCAGAGCTGGGCTCCTGTTCCTTTAGCATCATGCAGAGATCAGACAGGACACTAGTCTCCACATGCAGGATAACGTAGAGAGGAAACCAACAGCCATCCTCCAGCAGGAGAGTCTAAAAACGTAGAGGCTCCAATAGGTGGTGCAGAAATTGTACAAAACAGTAAGAAGAGAACCTAAAGGGTCTTAGCTTTAGAAGATTTGAGAAAGACAGGAGCTCTTCTCAAATCATCGCTGGCACGTCTAAGAGAAGAGACTAGTTTTGTGTGCTCCTGAAGAGACACAACTATGGCTTTTTTTTTTTTAACATCTTTATTGGAGTATAATTGCTTTACAATGTTCTGTTAGTTTCTGCTGTATAACAAAGTGAATCAGTTATATGTATACATATATCCCCATATCCCCCCCCTTTTGCATCTCCCTCCCACCCTCCTTATCCCACCCCTCTAGGTGGTCACAAAGCATGAGTTGATCTCCCTGTGCTAGGGAAGCCTCCCAGTGGGAGGCTGCTTCCCACTAGCTATCTATTTTACATTTGGTAGTGTATATATGTCAGTGCTACTCTCTCACTTCGTCCCAGCTTACCCTTCCCCCTCCCCATGTCCTCAGGTCCACTCTCCACGTCTGCGTCTTTATTCCTGTCCTGCCCCTAAGTTCATCAGAACCATTTTTTTTTAGATTCCATATATATGTGTTAGCATACGGTATTTGTTTTTCTGTTTCTGACTTACTTCACTCTGTATGACAGACTCTAGGTCCATCCACCTCCCTGTAAATAACTCAATTTTGTTTCTTTTTATGGCTGAGTAATAGTCTATTGTACATATGTGCCACATCTTCTTTATCCATTCATCTGTCGATGGACACTTAGGTTGCATCCATATCGTGGCTATTGTAAATAGAGCTGCAATGAACATTGTGGTACATGACTCTTTTTGAATTATGGTTTTCTCAGGGTATATGTCCAGTAGTGGGATTGATGGGCCATATGGTAGTTCTATTTTTAGTTTTTAAGGAACCTCCATACTCTTCTCTATAGTGGCAGTACCAATTGACATTCCCACCAACAGTGCAGAAGGTTTCCCTTTTCTCCACACCCTCTCCAGCATTTGTTGTTTGTAGATTTTCTGATGATGCCCATCCTGACTGGGGTGAGGATGGCCATCCTCACTGTGGTTTTGACTGGTATTTCTCTAATGATTAGTGATACAATTATGGCTTTTTGAGACACAGTTCATTCTCAGCAGAAGAAACACTTCTTCTGGGTCCCCAGCAGCAGACCCTGTATAGGTGTCTTCTTGAAGAAGTTCTCATGGGAGAACCTGGCAAGACAGAAGGGGAAGCAGGATGGGAAATAGGAAGAAGTCACGTGAGTGTGCAACCTCAGGAGAAGTGGTCCCAAGGGGAGCATGGGGGTGTCTCACCTGGAGATGGGCTAGCAGGCTCCTGCACCTGCCAGCTTCTGGCTAAGGGCATCGGAGATGCTCTGAGCTCCCACGTTCTCCAGGCAGACAAAGCGGGTAGGAGCCTCAACGAGAGTTGCTGCTGAGAGTTAGAGCAAGTGCACAGTGTGCTGGGCAGGGGAGCACAGAACTGTAAGAAAGAATGATCCCAGGGGATTTGGACTGAGAAACAGCAGCATGGCTACAAGAACAGTCCCCACATGTGAAGGGACCCTCATCACAGAATGAGACCCTCACAGGTAGAAGCTACTATCGGTGTCCCCATTTATACATGGAGAAGGTGAGAACAGAGAGCTTGAGTAACTCACTCAAGGACACACAGCTACTTATGTTAAAGCAGGCATTCAAGGAGACAGCATGACTCCAGAGCTTATACCCTTAAACACTGAGCCAACTGCCTGGACAAATCATAAAGATTAAACAAAATAAGGAAAGTGAAGTGTCTAGCGCAACACCTAGTACATTCTTTTGTCTAAAAAAAAAAAAAAGATAGCTGTTATTAGTTTTAAACAGGCAAGATTCTAGACATTTCAGAAAGAAACCTCCACATATCAAGAGTATTTAATTCATTCATTTATCCAGGTATTGGGCACAATCATCATTCGAGGCCCTGCAGGCGGTGGTGTGTAAAACCAACATTATTACTGTCTTCACGAAGCATATATGATTTTTAAGATGATGTTCTCCCATCCAAATTCTGACATATCACGGAAGATGAAATACTGAAAAAGTTTTAAAAAGCTTAAGTTAATGAGCATTAGGGATTATGATTGATTTAAAAGGGTTGGATAAGTCTGGAAGCTCAATAATTAGATGAGGAAAGACCAGAAGACCCAGAGATGTTTAGTCAATTTAGGAATTCCTGTATCAAAGGTAAATATTAACTATGACAGTGATGATTTTAATCCAGTTTTCTTAACTATGTAATCCAAGCTCTTTCTATCATGGCAGGTTGACAGAGAGAAGATTAAGGCAAAATAAACATCAAAAGGGCTATCATGTCATGTGGAAGACTGGGTTTTTGTTTGATGTTGCATCAAGAGAGGTTAAAAAAGAAAAAAATAAATATTTTAAGCTAAAGATGTTAACAGCAGATTGGATTCAGGCAAATGCAAAAATGACCAATTGTTAATAAGGTGTTGGATGGGTTATTTGACCAGAAGACTCTCAGAGTAACTAAATCCTAAAATCATTTGTATATTCTAATAATCTTCAAGAGCAGCACGCCTTTCTTCACATCTTCCCTGGTACACACACTGCATATGGCATTTCCAGATTAACAAGGGAGGGCTTTTAGAGAGGACGGTGAGGACACCCAAAGAGCATTTTGACTGAAATCTCCATTTGTCTGGAAGCCACATTACTCAGTACTCTGGCCTCAGGTCATCCCCGAGAAGGGATGCAATTTTATTGCAGCTGGTAAGTAGTTAAGTAACAAGTGGCTGGGCTTGAAGACCTTTCATGTTATTTCTACTCTGTTGGGATGATTAAAGTTTGTAAACCTTATAGTTTGCCATCTTCTGGAGTTTACTCTATCCACTTTCCCTCCTCCAAAGCTTGTCAGGGCCTATTCTCTTCTCTCTGCTTACGATGCTCTCTGGACATCCTTCTCTTGCTTAACTCTTACTCTTCTTCAAAACTCAACTCCGGGGTTACATCCCTAGTCCCCTGCCCTTCCCATCCCTACATCAGGTTTCAGACTCCAGATCTCTCCCAGAACCTGGACTGCTGCCATCAGAGCAGTGATCACACTGAATTACACTCATCTGTCTGTCTGTCTACCCCACCAGCCTATGGAACATGCTCTGACCTCTGTGACTCCAGCCTCTAGCTCATAGTGGTGCCTACAGGGGCATGTCAATGGAGTAAGTGTTCACTACTTCCCTCCCCATCCAAACCTTGAGGTCAGCTCACAGTCCAGTAGCCCTCAGGGGTGTGGGATCTGTGAGTGCCTCCCAGGAATTGTCTGCTGCAGCATCCAAGTGACTAGATCCCAAGGAAAGGGTATGCTTACATGGATGGCTCTGAGAACCCACAGAAAAAGCAGCTGTTTGAAGATGGGAACATGTTCTAAATGCTTCCATGTTAATTGAGAAGCTTTAACTCCAGCCCCGGAACTCCTGTGCATTGTAAGAAACCATTTCAGTGATTCTATTTAAAATTCACTGAGCACCTGATACACCTCAAGCAGTGCACTGAAATCTGGTCCAGCAAATGTTTTCACCCTGGACCAGACAGCACCTCTGGTCTGGACCTCCTACACTGGACAGCACTGTCTCCCAGGGGCTGGCACGTGTCAGTGTTCACAGGCTTGATGCCTGTTTCTAGGAGACACCAGAGCACAGCAACATCCTATTGAATTGTTTAACAATTTCAGAAAACAATCTTAATGGTGCATGGAGGCCCTTTCATTGTCTTGGTTCACTAGTTATAAGTGGATTTCAATATGCATTTAATCAAAATACCCAGCTGCATTCATTTAAAAACGCAGCCCGCAAATAGCATCTAAGTGGGCCTTTTACCTCCCTGCTAAGAAAATGCAGGAGAGATTTCACTAGAATTTAATTTTACAGAAAACTAAAAGCCCCTGGCATCAGCTATTTGTGATGCAAATTTTAATTCTGTCTTTATTGTAACAAAGACAGTTAATAAACAAGTATATCCATGCAGAAGAGGGACAAGGCTGAAGGGAGAAGGGTAGGCAGCAGGTCATCAGGACGCAGCCTCTCCAACGTCTAAATTCACCACAAACCCTGCAGGCTGACTCAGAAAATCAACAATGTGGAGTACAGTTGCTCTCTCTTCGGAAACAACAAGACGTATTAGACAGAGTTTAGGTTTTAGGGTCATATTTGCAAGCTAGATGACCTTAGAAGATTATTAATCTTTTCAAGGTTTCATCATCTTCATCTTTAAAGTACATGTAGGAAAGTCTATGGCATAGGGTTTGTTAGGGGTGGAATTTTGTCCCCTAAGCATTCATATGTTAAAATACTATTCATACGTTGACGTTTCCCAGTGCCTCAAAATGTGACCTTATTTGGAAATAGGCTTATTGAAGGTATAACTGGATCAGATGAAGTCATAGTGGAGTAGAGTTGGCCCCTAACCCAGTGTGACTGGTGTCTTTATAAAAGTAGAAATCTGGACACACACACATCCAGCGAGAACATCATGTAAACGTGAAGGCAGACATCTGGGTGATGAGTCTACAGACCATGGACCCAAGGAGCACCAGCCATTGCCAATAAACCACCAGAAGCCAGGAGAAGGGCCTGGAGGAGATTCTTCCTCACAGCCTCAGAAAAAGCAAACCCTGCCGACACCTTGACCTCCTACTCTGGTCCCAAGAACTGTGAGGAAATTCATTCATGTTGTTTAAGTTCTCAGTTTGTGAAATTGTGTTATAGCAGCCCTAGTGAACCAATACAACATTGCTCTAAAGACTGGAAAAAGGGCCCACTATGTTAATTAACAAGGTGAGGTGACGGGTGTGTGAATTATTTTGATCTTGGTAATCATTCTACAACATATATCAAATCATCATGCTGTATGCTTTTTATACATGTAGTTATATTTGTTGATTATTCCTCAGTAAAGAAAAGTCAGTCCTTAAGGTGCGGGGTGGTGTCTGCAGAAGCATCAAGCACTGGGCTTGGCTCTTAGTAGGTGTTCACAGAAGTTGAGTCCTTTGTCTTTGTACTGGCCAGAGCATGGCTCAAGTGTGGGAGACAGAGAAGCTGAGGACAATTCAGTAAGTTGGGCGTCAAGGCATGCGCTAAATAAACAGCACACCATTCTGCAAACATGAAAACTTCTTACCGGTGTGGGTAGCTGGCTGCCTGAAAAAGTCCTTTTTGTTTTCTCCCATAAGAAACACTGCAGCATGTAATCTTCATCAGATCTTCTTAATGCCAGAAAGAATTGCTTGAAAGTTGCTTTTAGTTGGGCGAATGTGAGGTGTGCACATTACCCACGCTAGGCTGTTAGGAGGTCGTGTGGCACTGGGACAGGCTTGCCCCCTCACCACCTCATGTGTCTGCACAGCTGCTCGACTGACAAGCCGATGTAAATTCCATATGAATGAAAGTGCCTTCTGGAAGGTAAAGGATTGAGGCTCTGACCCTTTCCATTCTGTGGTTCAATAGTATTAGAACCATTTTGAAGGACCAAGAGGGCTCTGACAAAGCTTTCTAGCAGGAAAGGACATCAGGGCCCCAGAGTGTACATCGCCAGAAGGGAAGGAGGTTTGGACAGTGAGCAGGGCTCATCACCACTTTCGAGAGGAGTTGTACTCACACACACAGGTGGTGGAGGAGGCCAGACACCAGCTGGGCCTAACCCCCCCCTTCTGACAGGCCGGCCTTGAGGAGGACAATCGGGGTAATTGTGGACCATTGAAGAAGTGGATGAGTTAGGACCCGGTCAATTACATGGACCCCATTTCAAATGTAGCCCTGTGGCGGCAGCAACAGGGGCCGGAGACCAGGATGTGGCAAAGGACTGATGCCCCTTCCAGAAATGTTGCTTTATTTGCCAAAGGAAAGGGATGACGACACAAAGCTTTGCCTTCGCCTCTTTGCTGGCAACTTGCTTTTCTGCCCCTTCACCAGCTTTTCTGTGGCAACCACCAGGCACGTAGCAACTACCAGATCCTCTATTTTCCATTCCTTCCCTCTCCTGTGCATCTTCCTCTCATCCCCGGTGAGAACTGAGCTGGTAGCGAGTTGCCTGTCTGGCAAACTGGAAATACACAGCCAAATCATTGGCAATGGGAATACCCTTTAATCCAGCAATTTCACTGCAGAGATGTTCATTAATGTTACAATTGAAAAGAGTAGAAAATAAAACGGAGAGAAGTTCCATGCCCAACATTAAGAAGTTGCATAAATAAGTAATGTACAGTGCACTGCAAACTTACCCTGCTGCTCAAAGAGATGGGGTAGAGCAGGGTGGACAAAGAACAGCCTAAGAGTCAAGCCTGACCCATGCCTGTGTGTGTGGCTCATAAGATTTGAAAGGTTTTTTTACATTTTTTAAGTGGTTGAAAAAAAATAAAAAGAAGAAGATTATTTGGTCTTAAGATTTGAAAGTTTTTACATTTTTTAAGTGGTTGAAAAAAATTAAAAGAAGAAGATTATTTGGTCTTACGTGACAGTGTTCATAAATGAAGTTTTTGGAAATACAGCCATGCCTGATCCTTACATCTATTCTAAGGCTACTTTCGTGCTACAACAACATTGTAAAGAGTTATAACAGAGCCTACAGCATTTACTGTTTGACCCGTTACAGACTTCTGTGGTAGAAGAATTATCACAGGGGAAGTTCATTTTCAATGGAAAGGTAGGTACCAAAGCACATAGGTAATATGAAGATCCATGTTTGGAAACATAGACCCTGCTGAGTTCGGGGAGGGGAATATTTGAAAAGAAACTACTGTTTAATCTCTAGATCATGATATTATATGTTATTTTACTCAATCATCATAATTGTTATAAGCATTACTATTTATTACTATTATTATGCTCACTTGCAGTTTCCAAAATTTTTGTATGTATATATTGTTTTTAATAAGATTAAAAGTTATTGTTAAAAAAGATAAGAAAGCTCTTTTCCTCAAACAAGGGTTAGAGAGTTCTGTCCTTCATATTTGTTTTGAGGCCCTTCTTAGACACCTGAGGAAGGTTTTGACATAAAAAAGAGACAGCTGCGCGTAACCATCTCTGTGTTTTCTTCAATTATCTGGTCACATGGTGCCACGTAGCCAAAGGACCAATTTTCTTGACAACATATGGAAGTTACCTAAATTTCCATAACATTTTAGGCAGAAAGACATATGAGTAGCCCGTTTTAAAATATTCAGTAATAATGTTTTATAAAAGTTTCAGACCAAAAATATGGGTCAGTCAACTGCCCAAGTGGTCACAGAATTCCATATAGGTGACACACGTCTCAGCGCCCTCGAGATGCAGCTGAGCAAGACCACGTAACAGAGAACATAGTGTCTCTCCAAACCCCTAGATTAATCTGAGCCCATGCTGTTCCACCAAATTAAAATATTAGAAATGAATTCCCCTGTTAATTTGGGAAAGTTTTTATTTTTTTAATTGTAACCATCATAACGAGAGACCCTTTTTTTTTTTTTTTTTTTTTTTTTTTTGTTGTTGTTGTTGTTTTTTTTTGCGGTATGTGGGCATCTCACTGCTGTGGCCTCTCCCGTTGCGGAGCACAGGCTCCGGACGCGCAGGCTCAGCGGCCATGGCTCACGGGCCCATCTGCTCCGCGGCATGTGGGATCTTCCTGGACCAGGGCACGAACCCGTGTCCCCTGCATTGGCAGGCGGACTCTCAACCACTGCGCCACCAGGGAAGCCCCCCGAGAGACCCTTTTGACAATAGTACAAGCTGAAACCACTAGAGAGATCAAACCAGACTCTTCAAGTATGATTTCAAAAAGCCTATGAAAAAGGCATTTAACCTTATGTGTCAGGCTTCCCATCACCAGAAGGGAGTGGAAGGGCCCCGCAGAGCTGCAGCGGAGGCTTCAGAGGGAAGGAGAACCTAGTCCACTGTCATGGTCCTCACTGCTCTTCCCTGGGCTGCTGGAGAAGGTGAGCTCTGACCTCATGTCCCTTGTGGCAGGTAGCGATGAATCCAGTGCAAAGGAAGCAGGGAAGCCCATGGAAGGCTAGATCTGATGTCTCCCTGAGACCTCTTATTCAGTTGTTTCAGTGAAGGGGTCTTTGTTGAAATTTCAAATGCATGAATATCATACATATTTTTCCCTCTTTCCAGGTCAGTTAATCTTCTGCCTCTGAGATTTGGAATTCAATTAAACCAAAAGTGCAGGATCATTTTGAGAAGGTGGTCATCATGCTTCCTCACTCACACGCATCTCAAAAGGGGTTACGTGGACCAGATAGGGTGAGGGGGGGCACCGCTAAGGGGAAGGCTGCTTTCAGGGCTGTGTCTGAGAGTCACCTGCAAGTGGAAAAGGAGGGACCCTGGTCTTAGCCAAAGGGGTCAGACCTCAGAGGAGCAAGGGAAGTTGCCCTCTAGCTGCCCTGGAGAGTAGAAAGTGAATTACATCAGGGGGAAAACCATACCCTTGGAGACCTCTGTTAGGTGTTCAACTCACGTTTATCCCTGGCAGATGTATTGTTTCAGGGAAGCATGCTTTGCCTCATTAAAAAGGAGATTGTTTTATAGGTGTCGAGGTCATGACATTCCATACATTGTGTAACACCAGTTGAAGAAATAAAGAATGTGAAGTTATTTGAGTGATGCCGGCAAGACATACAGGAATTAAAGAACTAAAGCAGTGAATACCCAGGTGGCTCTCCATTCTTGCTGGAATAATCCTGATAACCTCCACTGTCTGGAGAACCAAAGCTCTGAGAAGTAGATTTTACCATCTACTGACTTTCCACCCTGAGCATGGTACTTCCCTCTCTTACACTGAGTTTCCTGATTTGCATCCTGAGATATACCTAACTCCTATTTCATAGTTTCCTTGTGAAAATGAAATGAGAAAGAATATATATATCACATATTTCA
The DNA here is from genome assembly GCF_963455315.2 of Globicephala melas. Lineage (NCBI taxonomy): Eukaryota > Metazoa > Chordata > Mammalia > Artiodactyla > Delphinidae > Globicephala > Globicephala melas. The sequence goes on along the minus strand of NC_083325.1, from coordinate 85,659,958 downwards.
TACAGTGCCAGGTACAGATCAATCAATGTAGTTACTTTTATTATCACCAATTCTTACAACAATATTGCAAGATATTATTAAGTTCATTTTATAATTAGAAAACAGTTTCGCAAGTCGGAGTCTTGGGATTCAGATCTCGTTCTTCCAGGTGCCCAAGCCCATGTTCCTTCTAGCCCAGAGCCTCTATGACTTTAGTGGTCAAGTAATTTCCTGTTGTCTCGTTAAGAGGTAGATTCTGACTCAGCAGGACTGGGGTGGTGAGGATGGAGGGAACCTGAGTTTTCATATTGCTAATAAGCAACTAGAGGATGCCCATGTTGCTAGTCTGTGGAGTACACTTTGAGTAGTGATGTTCTGGAACTTTCTGCTATCATATCAAGTATTCTGTCTTAAAGGGCAGATGGCCAGGGCAAAACTGAGAGAAGGGCGGATAAAACATTGACGTTGCTTTAAAAGAAGAAGAAAAAGAATAAGAAGGAGGGGAAAGAGAAGAAGAAACAGTCATGTCTGAAAAGAAATCAGGCTCTGGAAAAGAAGAGGAGGCCCACATCTGTCACGCCTACATGTCCAGGACCACACATGTTCATCTAGCAGCTTTCACTGCATCTGGTATTTTACATGTATGCCAGAAAACTATACTGAAATAAAAAAATCTGCCTTAGTCTTGAGAAAAGAAATTTTCCTATATTGAAGTATAGGGAAGTCATTCCGGCTTCTACATGTTTTAACTTGAACTTTATGCTAATCAGAACAGTCTGTCTTATGGCTTGTCAAACACGCATTGTACATCTGCTTTAATCATTAAAGAAAAGAATGCATTTAAAAATCAAAATGGAGTCACTGCATTTCAAGCATCCGTAATGGAGCCGGATGGCTATTGTGGCTGTGGTTTTAGACACATTCCTGCATCCCTGAGAACCCCGAGAACTTTTCTGAACTGTGTCAGACTTAAGGACACCACAAACTGTTCTCAAAACAACATCGGCTGGCAGCTGCCAGCTGCAACCTCATAGTCTCAGGGTCTCCCCTTGTAACTGTGCAACCATTTCAGACCCCAATCCTTGCTTAACAAGCACGCTTACTTCTTGCCAACTCCAGTTATAACTATTGACAAATTACTTATATAATTTTGTGGGTTTTGCCTTGATAACCATCCCCCAGTTTTTAGTCTGGTGGAACACAATTCAAGTGCTTCTTGAATCTCTGTCTCCCGGGCTATAGTTCTTTGGCTCAGATAAAACTCTTTTCTATTCCCATTATAGATTGTATATTGATTATTTCTGTTGACAGTCTCTATGTTGTAAAAGACTGAAAAAAAAAGTTTTCTGCTTTGTCCCTGTGTCTCCAACACCCCGATTTCCAGAAAAACAGCCACATTAATGGGTTATAAAGTCACTGGTCCAGAGCATGATGGCAAGCTAGCACTTTAAGAACTAAATTATTCTCCAAGCCCTGCTCTCAGGCATAGATTTTGCCATTGGACAAATGGGGGTTCACATCCAGGCTCTGCTAACACTCAGATTCCTCCATTTGGAAATAGAAATCATTTTCTTCATCAAATTTGCTGAAGATCAGAATGAGTTACTATGTATAAAGCGTGTAGAGCAGATCCTGGCATGAAATAAGCTCTCAACACTTTGAGTCTCCTGTTAGCACTAACGTGAAGAGAGCAGGGGTCTTTGTACTGTCCTTGGTGATGAACACAATTCCTCACCTTTTATTAAGGGCTTACAATGTGCCAGGGTCTGGACCATGTGCTTCACGTGTATTCTCCCCTACTCCTGAGATGGGTTCTGTCATTCTTTTACTGATGCTGTTCTACAGATAAGGAAACTGAGGCACGGAGGGGTTAATTAATTTGCTCAAGTCACAGAGCTATCAGGCGGTGCAACTGGTGTTTGAACAGGTGACCTGACTTCAGAGCCTGCCTCTTGTCTGCTGCGCTGGGCTATTTGCTGGCAGTGGTGGTTCCTGCTGCTGTTAGGAGTTAGAGGAAGCTCCCTTGGCTGGTAAAATTCTGGAGAAGCCAATTATTTTTAACCTGCTGGTAGAGGTGATCAGAGCAGTTCATAAAGAGGTGACGTTTATCAGTACAGTCACCCTGAGAACACACAGAGGGACAGATCGGTGCCCTGGGACCAGCCCGTTAATGACTCTCCTTTGTGCAGTATGCTGATTTGCAACTCCGTCCCCACTGCTGTCAAAACTGATTAAGCCAAACACATGTTCAGTAATGCCTTTCAAAGACTCCTGTAATTGACTGTATGAGGAGAGTTATACATAAGCAACTGGATTAACAAATCTACCCACCCCTTTCAAACAAAGAGCCTTAGAAGAAAATGAGCTAATTCTGCATATGCTCTCCAGACAAGGAACAGTGTGTGAACCAAGATGTCTCTTCATCACAAGGAAAAGTGGCACTTCCCCTGGAGGTCACAGAACTGAGAAAGGGGAAGGGATCAGCGGGGTCCTGCAGCCAACTCCTTCTGTTCTCAGCTATCAGAATGAGGAGATGAACTGAAAATCAAATCACACTTCTGTCTCACTGTGGCCCCTGAACCAAGCACAGTCATGAACACATGCTATGTGATCACTAGGTGTTGAAACGAGCAGGTGAGAATAGAAATGACAACCGTCATTTAAGGAGCAGCAACCATGTGCTGGTCTTTGGTTGGGTTCTTTCCCATCATTTTTTAAATTTTTAAATCTCACAAATATCCTGCAAGATTATTGCTCAGTTTGTCAGAAGGCAACCAAGGTTCAGAGCATTGACTAAATGGACAAAGAATACAAGCAAATGAAGGTCAACGTGTGCCTGGGACCAAGGGCACCATGTTCTTTCCACTCTGTTGCTCTCTCACTGGCCCTTAACCTCAGGATGCTGCCAGCAGCCCTGGGTGGTGGGACTCCAAGATGAACCTCCAGCGTCAGGGCAGGGGCTAGGCAGCTGGATATAGGACTGTAAGGAGGAGAGAAAATACAGGGCACAGAAGAATGCCATTCCTTCCAAAGATGTGTGTTTCAAATCTATTCAGGCCAAACAAGCCCGATCTTCATCCTCATGGATATGGCTTGTGAGCCATCAGAGACCCCAGAATATTGCACCCTGCCGGCTCCCCACAATGACATGTTCATATATTGTGTCTGCAAAGATTTGCTTGAAACACTTCCATCAGTGAGCTGGATTTTCTCTAGTTGTTGTCAGCAGCATTTCAAAGGTTTACCCAAGACAAAATGACTTTTACTTCACTTACATATTGCGGAAAGCTGTGATTCTCTACCTTCTAATTCCTTTACCAAGTCCCTAGAAACCAGCCTTTAAGCTACAGAATGAACTTTTCCATTTTTCTGTCTTACAGAGTGAGATCTGTCCTCAACATATCTTCAAAAGGTTAATCCCATGGAAATTGATATGCTTCAGCTGGCCAATGATATATCATATCTTGGAAAGAGAACAGGACAATCGATGTACAATAGCTTCTGAGAATCTGGGTGTTGAAAGGATAATCAACTGGCCCAGCTATCACATAAAGCTGTTACATAGAATTAAAACTGGATTGTAGAATTTTAGAGAGAAAAAGGCCCTTAGAAGTGATCTAGTCCAATCATCATATTTTTGCAGGCAAGGAAAAATTGAGACTTTATATCAGAGAGATCAGTCCATAAATCTCTGGTCTACCATATTCCTGTGTGACTTTGGACAAAACACTTACACTTTTTTTTTTTTTTTTTGGCTGCGTTGTGTCGTCGTTTTTGCACGCAGGCTTTCTCTAGTTGCGTCGAGCGGGGGCTCCTCTTCGTTGTTGTGCATGGGCTCCTCATTGCGGTGGCTTCTCTTGTTGCAGAGCACGGGCTCTAGGTGCATGGGCTTCAGTAGTTGTGGCATGCAGGCTCAGTAGTTGTGGCTCGTGGGCGCTAGAGCACAGGCTCAGTAGTTGTGGCACACAGGCTTAGTCGCTCTGCAGTTCATGGGATCTTCCTGGACCAGGGCTCAAACCCGTGTCCCCTACATTGACAGGCGGATTCTTAACCACTGGGCCACCAGGGAAGTCCCCTTACCCTATTTATACACCATTCTCCTCAACTGGCTGATGGAGGTAAATACCATCACCCCAGGGGATTCAGTGAGCACTATGGGTCCCATTTCTGATGTGCCTACATCTGCATACCCAGCACCCAGCTCAGCACCTGATACACAGTAGTGGTTAATACATACATGTGGGTGCATGATAAACGTGAAAGCCTGGCCAGCACGTAGCACATGCTGGGTTGTAAATGATTCTTCTGAGGTTTCAGAAGAAGTCATTGACTTCAGATCAGAATCTGAAGCTGATTCCTGCTCCAGTGTTCTTAGCCTATTGAGCTAAGAATGGAGGAAAAAGTGCTCAGGAACAGGCCACAGCTACACAGCTGGAGGAGATTAGGCTTTCCTTTGCCTGGGTAACCTTAAACTATGACTTTTTCTCTCATTTATTCTGAAATGAGAGAAATACTCAAGTCTGACCTTTCCCTGCCACAGCTCCACCCATCCTGGGGGAAGTCCTGCTGGCAGAGCTGACCCCTCTGGCTAATTCAGCCCAGGTGCTCAACCCCAGGGGTCAAGGTCTACCTGTTCAGAATCAAAGCCTAACTTGTAAGCAAGAATGAGCTCCTCAAAGGTAAATAAGGAGGGGGACACTTATTGGGAATTCTACGAGGACAAGTCTATACTTTTCCAGTCGCATTTCAATCTTCCGGTGACAAATAGTGCTGTACACGTCATGCTCATGCTCGGTACCTGCAGAGCTCTGGCGCTGGCTTGACTTTCAAGGCCCTGCATGCTCTGGGTCTCGGCGGCTGCACTAAACCATCTCCCATGTCCTACCACCCATGAGACATGCCCAGAGGCTCCCCATCTCAGGGCCTGCGATCTATCAGCCCTCAGATTCCCGTAGTGGCCCCTTCCTCTGTGCTCCCACAAGACTAGGTTTGCTCCTGGACCTCTCATTGATCTCCATCTGTATTCAATTAGAATTCTCCCCATGTGCCTTGAGTCCCCCGACCCTTTCCCCAAATCACGGCCAAACGTAAGGTTTGTGGTCTGCACAGTGCCCTGATCAAGGGCAGAGCTGCAGAGGTTTATGCTGGATACACGCTTCTCTCCACCATCCCTCAGCATGTCTTTTTGTTTCTAAACTCACAAGCCCTAGTCCAGCCATAGAAAGATCTCTCTATGGACACCTTTCTTTAATTTTTTCCTTCACTCACCACTTTCCCTAATTAAATTGTCCTCAAGCAGAACCATAAAAACAAGATGGGGGTAGAGGTCCCTTCCCCTAACGCCACCACACACACAAACACAAACACAAACACACACACAGACACATTAACCCTGGGTATGCGCTGAAATCTCAGTCTTCCTAGCTAGCTGGTCTGAAGTTTGTGGGAAAACCACAAAATCCAGCAGTATACGGTTGAATCCAAACTTTGTCCCTCTGCATGGATTGGTAAAATAATAAATATATCATCAAAACAGAGATATTTTTGTGAATGAAAGGGGCACTATAATATTAATAGGACAATACGTATAAACTGGTGCCTTCCTAGAAAAGCAGGATGCAGTCACATGAACTAGTCTAGTATAGGGAATCTGAGGTAAATTTTCCAAGAATTTATAAGCAGCAATCGCTAAGAAAAATGGTGGGAAATGAGAGTGTAAGTGGACACACCAAACCCAAAGGCCCTGCTCCAGTGCAAGTGGGAGGTGTGGACTGCTCAGAACATCCTTAATTCCCATCTCATGAGAGCATCCCATGCTCACGTTTCAGGAACATGGTCTCCTGTTTGGTCAATGGCCTCCCCTTCAGGCTGACAACTGTGCCTTTTCACATCTGTCCCTGTTCTCTGAGTACTTCCTCACTTTCTGGAACAAAGCGTTTTGGAAAGATGGTAGGTACCTCATTTCTCTTGTTCTTACACACTGCTGAAGTGGAGTTGAATGCAGGCTAACTAGATTTTTTTAGAATTTATCCATGAGAAGGGATTTCAATCCTAGAAGCATTGTGTGCCTAGGACCTTAGAGTTTGTCTGATCCAAACTTTCATTTGCAGGTGGGAACCTGGGGCTCAAAACCAGAAATCTTTCGTCCAAGCCCAGCAGTCCAAAAAGAACCCATTTTATAAAAACCCATCAGAATGGGCCAGAACAGTGCTTCAGAGAGACTCCAGTGTAAGTGAAAATAGTATTAAGTCCAAGCATGTTCTTCAGCGGAGTATGCAGCATTTGGTTCCTGTGTCTGACCACGATAGCCCAATAAACCATTTTTATTACAACATGCATAGCAGATTTGCCAGCCAACCCCACTTTTACAGATGGCCATTAATTTTTTCTCCTAACGTAATGCATTCCACTCACAAAAAAATCCTTACTCACCATAAATTGTG